>NC_044560.1:110127921-110459432 GCF_007565055.1 Rhinopithecus roxellana | reverse complement strand
GTAGAGACGGGGTTTCACCATGTTAGCCAGGATGGTCTCGATCTCCTGACCTCGTGATCCGCCCGTCTCGGCCTCCCAAATTGCTGGGATTACAGGCTTGAGCCACTGTGCCTGGCCTATTATTTATTTTTTGAGACGGAGTCTCGCTCTTGTCACCCAGGCTGGAGTGCAGTAGTGTGATCTCGGCTCACTGCAATCTCTGCCTCCCAGTTTCAAGTGATTTTCCTGCCTCAGCCTCCTGAGTAGCTGGGATTACAGGTGCACGCCACCACACTCAGCTACTATTTGTATTTTTAGTAGAAACGGGGTTTCGCCATGTTGGCCAGGCTAGTCTTGAACTCCTGACCTCAGATGATCCGCCCACCTCAGCCTCCCAAAGTGCTGGGATTACAGGTGTGAGCCACTGTGCTCAGCCTTTATTTTTATTTTTTATTTTTATTTCTTTTTTGGACAGAGTCTTGCTCTGTCACCCAGGCTGGAGTGCAGTGGTGCCATCTCAGCTCCCTGCAACCTCCACCTCCCGGGTTTAAGCGATTCTCCCACCTCAGCTTCCCAAGTAGCTGGGACTATAGGCACGCACCACCAAATCTGCCTAATTTTTGTATTTTTAGTGGGGACGGGGCTTTACCATGTTAGCCAGGCTGGCCTCAAACTCCTGAGCTCAAGAGATCCACCCACGTCGGCCTCCCAGAGTTCGGGGATTGCAGGCATGAGCCACCATGCCAGGCCTAGTTTTTGAAAAATAAAATTACCAGAGTATCCAACTAGAAAGGAATGGATAAATTAACCATGCTGTATCCACCCAACAGAATATTACACAGCCATTTAAAATGACATTTTAAAGAATATATGTATGAGCATGAAAATGCTGATAAGGTAATGTTCAGTGAACAAAAGCAGAGTGCAGACATTTTATGAAGTATGAATTTAGATGTTAAAGACTCCACAGACTCTTAAGGGGGGACTGTATTTGGAAGGTGAGGGTATGGAACTTTTTCTGCCTTTCTCTGTTTTCCGCCTATTCTCTCGTGATCATTGCAGCAGACAGAATAAAAATGCTCAAGTCCTGATCCCTGGGACCGATCAATGTATTATCTTACATGGCAGAAAGGACTTTGCAGATATGACTAAGTCAAGAATCTTGAAATGGGAAAGATATCCTGAATTGTCACGGTGGCCCCAATGGAATCACAGGGACCTTCTAAGAGGGAGGGGGGAAGATCAGAGTCAGAGAAAGCAGCATGACCGTGCAAGGGAAGCAGAAGCATTCCTTGACCACCCCCACACTCCCAACCTCACAGGACATGCAACAGGACTGTGGCTTGACTGTTCGGCTACCGCGCACGCAAACCCCTTATGCAGATGGGCAGGTGCAGGATCGAGGGCAAGCACTTTTTGGGCTCCAGCCCCATGGTAGCTTCTAGGGGCGGGTGCCTGTGACCCCCCAAGCGCCAGTGGGCATGCTACAGTGTCCTTTTACCTCTGCCATGTGCAGACGGCTTAATGTTAACCAGCTCAGTGCCCTCTTGGTACCCAGGTTCTTATCAGGTGCCGGTCACAGAATCAGGTCACACACAAACTTGAAGGATGGTGCATGTAAGGGTTTTATTGAGTGGTGGAGGTGGCTCTCAGTGGGATGGATGTGGAGCTGGAAAGGGGATGGAGTGGGAAATGATCTTGCCCTGGAGTTCAGCTGTCCCTCAGCCAATGTCCTCTCCAACCATCCCCAGCCAAACTCCTCCCAAAGTTCAGACGCTCCTTCTATTCTCTCCTCCTCTGTCATGCTGCTCTTCTGATCTTCGGTTCACCTGCTTGTCTGCTCATCTGCTGGTGGAGCCTGGGGTTGCCATAGCAGCTATAGAAAACTAATATAACCATGCATTTTGAAAAAGTGGGCCAGGCATGCTGGCTTACACCTATAATCCCAGAACTTTGGGAAGCTGAGGCGGAGGATTGCTCGAGCCCAGGAGTTTGAGACCAACCAGGGCAACATGGTGAGACCCTGTCTCTACAAAAAAGTAGCTGGGTGTGGTGGTATGTGCTTGTAGTCCCAGCTACTTGGGAGGCTGAGGTGGGAGACTGGCTTGAGCCTGGGAGGTCAAGGCTGCAGCGAGCCATGATCATGCCATTGCACTCTAGCCTGGGCAACAGAGCAAGACCCTGCCTCAAAAAAATAAGAAGTGCTATCACTTTTTTGTGTAGTTTCTGTTTAAATCTTTTTTTTTTTTTTTTTTGAGACGGAGTCTTGCTCTGTCACCCAGGTTAGAGTGCAGTGGTGCGATCTTGGCTCACTGCAAGCTCCACCTCCCGGGTTCACACCATTCTCCTGCCTCAGCCTCCCGAGTAGCTGGGACTACAGGCGCCCGCCACCACGACCGGCTAATTTTTTTTTTTGTATTTTTAGTAGAGACGGGGTTTCACCATGTTAGTCAGGATGGTCTCGATCTCCTGACCTTGTGATCTGCCCACCTCGGCCTCCGAAAGTGCTGAGATTACAGGCGTGAGCCACCACGCCTGACCTTTTTTTTTAAGACAGAGTTTTGCTCTTGTCGCCTAGGCTGGAGTGCAGTGGGGTGATTTTGGCTAGCCTCTCCAGTACAGGCACATGCCACCATGCCCAGCTAATTTTTGCATTTTAGTAAAGATGGAGTTTCACCAAGTTGGCCAGGCACCTGACCCTTGTTTAAATCTTTTGCTCATTTATCAGGTTGCTCGTCTTTTCTGTTGTTGATCTGTAGAAGTTCTTTATATTTTTTGTATTTGATTCCTTTGTCAAATACAGTCAGCCCTCTGTATCCATGGGTTCCACAAATTCAACCAACAATGTACTGAAAATGTCTGGAAACAGCCCGGACAACGTGGTGAAAACCCATCTCTACAAAAAATACAAAAATTGACCGGGTGAGGTGAATCACGCCTATAATCCCAACACTTTGGGAGGCTGAGGCGGGTGGATCACTTGAGGATAGGGGTTCAAGACCAGCCTGACCAACATGGAGAAACCCTGTCTCTACTAAAATACAAAAAATTAGCCAGGCATAGTGGCACATGCCTGTAATCCCAGCTACTCAGGAGGGTGAGGTAGTAGAATCACTTGAGCATGGGAGGCAGAGGTTGCAGTGAGCTGAGCTCACACCACTACACTCCAGCCTGGATGACAGAGCAAGACCCTGTCTCAAAAAAAAAAAAAAAAAAAAAAAAAAAAGAAAAGAAAAGAAAAGAAAATATTTAAAATAATAATAATACAATTAAAAATAACAGATTTTTTAAAGCAATATGGTGTAATAACTATTTATAGAGTATTTACAATTTATTAGGTATTACAAATAATGTAGAGATGGCCTGAAATACAGGAGGATGTAGGTGGGTTATGCAAATACTATGCCTTTTTACATAAGGGACTTGAGCATCCACAGATTTCGTTATTCAAGAGGGTCCTGGAAACATTCCCCCATGAATGCTGAGGGAGAATTGTACATGTAATGTGAATATTTTTAGCAGCCTGTTGCTTGTCTTTTCATTTTCTTTTTTATTTTTTGAGATGGAATCTCACTCTTCTGCCCAGGCTGGAGTGCAGTGGTGAGATCTCAGCTCACTGCAACCTCTGCCTCCCGGGTCCAAGCAATTCTCCTGCCTCAGCCTCCTGAGTGGCTGGGACTACAGGCATGCACCACCACGCCCAGCTAATTTTTGCATTTTTAGTAGAGACAGGGTTTCACCATGTTGGTCAGGCTGGTCTCGAACTCCCGACCTCAGGTGATCTGCCTGCTTCGGCCCCCCGAAATGCTGGGATTATAGGTATGAGCCACCAAGTCCAGCCTTCATTTTCTTAATGATACTGTGGTATTCATCCAGGTTGTTGCTTAAGTCAGTAGTTCGTTGCTTTACTTGCTTTTATGTATTCTCTTCTATTATTAGACCACAATTTGTTTGTCTATTTGAAAACCACCCACTAGTCCCATAGATGGCGTTTTGGATAAACAGAGAAATTGACCGTTCTGGTCTTAAAGCTTGACCCTTACATTTGTTTTATCTGAATTCCTTCCTCGGGAAACTACCTTCAGGCCTCTCAAAAAAAAGTATCAAAGAACTGAGACTCACCAGGTCACCATATCCAGACAATGAGGTAATGGATCCCCTCATTCATCATGAATTGCTCTGACTTCTGTGTTGAAAATCATTTGATAATAAATATGGGTCGATATAAGAATTCTCTATTCTATTCTATTCTTTTCTGTGGGCCACGGGAACAGGGTCTCCTCTGTGGCCCAGGCTGGAGTGCAATGATGCAATCATGGCTGACGGCAGCCTCAACCTCCCAGGCTCAAGCAATCCCCCCACCTCAGCCTCCCAAGTAACTGGGACTACAGACACACACCACCACACCTGGCTAAATTTTTGTAGAGACAGAGTCTCGCTATGTTGCCTAGTCTTGTCTCAAACTTCTGGGCTCAAGGGATCCTCCTGCCTTGGCCTTCCAAAGTGTTGGGATTATAGGCATGAGCCATGTGCCAGCTTCTGTTTTGTTCTTAATTGTCTGTTCTTATGCGGACACCACACTGTCTTGGTTACTGCAGCTTTATGGTAAGTTTAAAATCAGATAGTTTGAATCCTCCAACTTTGTTTTTCTTTTTCAAGATCGTTTTTTACTATTCAAGATCCCTGTAATCCCAGCACTTTGGAAGGCTGAGGCGGGCAGATCACCTGAGGTCAGGAGTTCAAGACCAGCCTGGCCAACATGGTGAAACCCTGTCTCTACTAAAAATACAAAAATTAGCTGGGCATGGTGACAGGTGCCTGTAATTCTAGCTACTTGGGAGGCTGAGGCAGAAGAATCGCTTAAACACGGGAGGAGGAGGTTGCAGTGAGCCAAGATTGTGCCACTGCACTCCAGCCTGGGTGACAGTGTGAGACTCCATCTCAAAAGAACAAAAAAAAGAAGTCTTGCACATCTTTTGCTGAAGTTATTCCTATGCATTTTGTATGTTTTCTGCTATTTTGAGTGCAAAATTTTGCAAAATTTCATTTTGCACCAGTATATTAAAATATAAATAAAAATTTTTATATTGACCTTTTATTTTTCAAAATAGCTAAATTCACATGTTTGTTCTAGAAGTTGTTTTGTAAGTTCCTAAGGCCTTTTTTTACATATATGTTGTTGTCTTGAATAAAGATAGTTTTAAAGTTTTTTTCTGCATCTATTGAGATAATCATATGACTTTTTTCCTTTATTGTGTTATGTGCTAAAGTATATTCACTGCTTCTTGGATGTTAAACAAATCTTGCTTTCCTGGTCTAAGTCCCACTTGCTTACGATGTATTAACCTTTTCATATATTACTATTTTGATTTTCCAGTATTTTATTAAGGGCTTTTCCATCTGTGTTCATAAGGGATATTGGTCTGTAATTTTCTTTTCTTGTAATGTCAGCTTTTGATATCAGGATTATGCTGCCTTGTGAAATGATTTTGGAAGTGTTTCTTCCTCTTCTGTTTTCTGAAACAGTTTGTGTAACGTCTGGAATTTCTCTCTGCTTTTTATTATTTATTATATTATATTATATTATATTATTTTATATTTATTTATTTATTTATTTTGAGACAGATTCTCTCTCTATCGCCCAGACTGGAGTGTAGTGGCATGATCTTGGCTCACTGCAACCTCCACCTCCCAGGTTCCAGCAATTCTCTGGCCTCGGCCTCTCGAGTAGCTGGGACCACAGGCTCATGCCACCACACCTGACTAATTTTTGTATTTGTTGGAGAGGTGGGGTTTCACCATGTTGGCCAGGCCGGTCTCAAACTCTTTACCTCAAGTGATCTGCCCACCTCGGCCTTCCAAAGTGTTGGGATTATAGGCATGAGCCACCGCACCTGGCCATCCCTCTGATTCTTTTTTTGTTTGTTTGTTTGTTTTTGTTTTTGAGACAGGGTCTTGGATCTGTCGCCCAGACTGGAGTGCAGTGGCATGATCTCGGCTCACTGCAACCTCTGTCTCCTGGGTTCAAGCAATTCTCCTGCCTCAGCCTCCTGAGTAGCTGGGACTACAGGCATGTGCTACCACACCTGGGTAATTTTTGTATTTTTAATAGAGACTGGGTTTTGCCTGTTTGCCAGGCTGGTCTCTGGGCATGGTGGCTCATGCCTATAATGCCAGCACTTTGGAAGGCCGAGGTGATGGATTGCTTGACCTCTGATTCTTTTCACAGTTTCTGTATCTCTGCTGAGATTTTCCATCTCTCACTCCCTGTGCGTATTTTCCTTTAAGTCGTTGAATATATTTGTAATCGCTGTTCTAAAGTTCTTGGCTCTCAATTCCAATATCTGGGTTACCTTGAGGCCTGTTTCTATTGGCTTCTTCTTCTTCTTTGTTTTCTTTCTTTTTTCTTTTTTTTGCTTTTGTTTAGGACATATTTTTCTGTTTTGTTTGTTTGTTTGTTTGTTTTTGCAGGTTTCATGTTTTCTAGCTGAATGTTGAACATTATGGATGGCGCATAGTAGGGACCCTGAATGATGCTGTCTTCCTTTGAAAAGTGTTGAGTTAGGCTGGGCTCGGTGGCTCAAGCCTGTAATCCCAGCACTTTGGGAGGCCGAGACGGGCGGATCACGAGGTCAGGAGATCGAGACCATCCTGGCTAACATGGTGAAACTCCGTCTCTACTAAAAAATACAAAAAACTAGCCGGGCGAGGTGGCGGGCGCCTGTAGTCCCAGCTACTCGGGAGGCTGAGGCAGGAGAATGGCGTCAACCTAGGAGGCGGAGCTTGCAGTGAGCCAAGATCCGGCCACTGCACTCCAGCCCGGGCCACAGAGCGAGACTCCGTCTCAAAAAAAAAAAAAAAAAGAGAAGTGTTGAGTTTTGGGCCGGGTGTGGTGGCTCATGCCTGTAATCCCAACACTTTGGGAGGCCGGGGTGGGCAGATCACCTGATGTCAGGAGTTCAAGACCAGCCTGGCCAATATGGCGAAGCTGGGATGTCTCTACTAAAAATATAAAAATTAGCTGGGCGTGGTGGCAGGTGCCTGTAATCCCAACTACTCAAGAGGCTGAGGCAAGAGAATCACTTGAACCCGGAGGTTGCAGTGAGCTGAGATCAAGCCATTGCACTCTAGCCTGGGCAACAGAACAAGACTCTATCTCAAAAAAGAAAGAAAGAGAGAAAGAGAGAAAGAAAAGAAAAAAGAAAAAAGAAAGAAAAGAAAGAGAGAGACAGAAAGATAAAGAAAGAAAGAAAGGAAAGAGAAGTGTTGAGTTTTGTTCTGTAAAGCAGTTACTGGAAGATATTTTGGATTCTATCAGGCTTGGGGTTTTGGGGTTTGATTGTTTGTTGTTTGTTTGTTTGTTTGTTTGTTTTGGTTTTGGTTTTTTTTTTTTTTTTTTTGAGACAGTCTCACTCTGTTGCCCAGGCTGGAGTGCAGTGGTGTGATGTCGGCTCACTGCAACCTCTGCTTCCTGAGCTCAAGCAGTCTTCTCACCTCAGCCTCCAGAGTAGCTGGGACCACAGACCCTTGCCACCAAACCCGGCTAATTTTTATATTTTTTGTAGAGATGATGTTTCACCATGTTGCCCAGGCTGGTCTTGAACTCCTAGCCTCAAGCAATCAACCCGCCTCGGCCTCCCAAAGAGCTGGGATTATAGGCGTGAGTCAGCACGCCCAGCCCAGGCTTGGTTTTGACTCACTGTTAGGATAGGTCCATTTCACTTCTCTTCCTAGTCCTGGGGCATGGCCCTTACTATAGGGTATGGGCCTTACTCCTAAAGCGCGGCCTTCCTGAGCTTTCAAATGAATGCCCGGAAGCTTAGCGAGGCCCTCCCACTCTGATTGGGCGGGAGACTCAGCATCTCCTAGCACTGCATGACGGCTTTTATTTCTGCTCATCTCTCATCTTTGTAGCAGCTACTCCCAGCTGGGACTCATGGAGTCTTGTCCTCTGCAAACACTGTCCAGTCCTTAGCCAAGGACCTATGGTGAACTCCTCACAGCCTTCTGGGGGCCCACCTCATGTAGCTCCCTCTTCCCCACTGCCCCGTCCTGCAAATTCTAGGCTTGTCAGCAGCCCCCAGAGCCCTCTCTCTGCCTCCTCAGCTCAGTAAGACTGCTCTGGGCCAGGCGCGGTGGCTCACTCCTGTAATCCCACCACTTTGGGAAGCTGAGACAGGCAGATCCCTTGAGGCCTGCCTGGCTCAGCTTTGGCAGCATAGCGAAACCCCGTGTCTACTAAAAATACAGAAATTACCCGGGCGTGATGGCACATGCCTGTAATCCCAGCTACTCAGGAGGCTGAGGCAGGAGAACCGCTTGAACCGGGGAGGTGGAGGCTGCATTGAGCTGAGATCGCACCATTGCACTCCAGCCTGGGCAACAGCAATACTCGGTCTCAAAAAAAAAAAAAAAAAAACAAAGAAGAGAATAGAAAGAAGATAAGAGAAAACACGAAAAACAACTGCACTGTTTTAGCCCCTTATCTCTGTGCCGTGGTAGGGACAGGGCTCCTGGTGAGGAACCTGGGCCAGTACATGGGCTCACCTTCACCATCGTCTCCTCTCAAGGATCGCAGTCCTCTTTCCACGGTTCAATGCCTGAAAACAGTGGCCCTCCTATATTTTGTCCAGTTTCACAGTTGTTTTTCGCAGGAGGGCACGTCTGGTGCCAGTGACTCATCCCAGCCGTACGCAGGAGCTCCCGATGTGTTACATTTGTAATGGAAAAAAAAAAAAAACCCTCATGATTCAATTTTGTCCCAAACATTATGGCAGAGTAGAAAGAACATGTGCTATGGAGTGCAGTAGAACGGGTCTCGATTCCACACTCTGATGCTCCGTTCCTGTGTGGTGGTCTTGCGTAAGCACCTCAGCTCTTTGCGCTTGAGTCTTCTCTATAAAGTGGAGAGGAGGATATTAATAGCACCTTCCTTGCAGGATTGTTGGTGGGGTCAGAAGTAACCCAAGCACTTATCTCATGCACAGTAGACCAATGAGAACAATTAATGTTGTGTTATGGAGAGGAATGATTCTGTTTCAAGAAAGGTATTTAAAGTGCAGAGCAGCCTGCATGGATTGTATGTAATATTCCACAAATTCCATGAAAATACTCAGTTCTCCTGGCATTTTCCAGACACTGGGAATGTAGTCATCACTGAAAATAGACCAGGTCTTTGTTCTCATGGAGTTTGCCTTCAAATGAGGGAAGACAGTGAGTAGTAAGGAAACAAGCAAAGAAAATTTCAGGCTGGGCGTGATGGCTCATGCCTGTAATCATAGCATTCTGGGAGGCCGAGGAGGGCAGATCAATTGAGGTCAGGAGTTCAAGACCAGCCTGGCCAACATGACAAAACCCCTTCTCTACTAAAAATACAAAAATTAACCTGACGTGGTGGTGGGCGCCTGTAATCCCAGCTACTCAGGAGGCTGAGACACAAGAATTGCTTGAACTTGGGAGGCAGAGGTTGCAGTGAGCCAAGATCACACCACCACACTCCAGCCTGAGCAACAGAGGGAGACTCTGTCAGAAAGAAAGAAAGAGAGAGAGGAAGGAAGGAAGGAAAGAAGGAAGGAAGGAAGGAAGGAAGGAAGGAAGGAAGGAAGGAAGGAAGGAAGGAAGGAAGGAAGGAAGGAAGGAAGGAAGGAAGGGGAGAAAAGAAAGAAAAGAGAATGGCGTGAACCCGGGAGGCGGAACTTGCAGTGAGCCGAGATCGTGCCACTGCACTCCAGCCTGGGCGACAGAGCGAGACTCCATCTCAAAAAAAAAAAAAAAACAGAAGAGATGTCAAGGAGCCATTTGTATACCTGTAGGAGGAGCTCGGCACAGAGTTCAGAGTAGGACGCCTATACTGGGGAGTCATCGGCTGCCTGAATTTTTGGTTTGTTTGCTTTGTTTTGTTTTTTGAGACAGGGTCTCGCTCTGTCACCCAGGCTGGAGTGCAGTGGTTCGATCTTGGCTCACTGCAACCTCCACCTCCCGGGTTCAAGTGATCCTCCCACCTCAGCCTCCTGAGTAGCTGAGATTACAGGTGCCCACCACTACATCTGGCTAATTTTTGTATTTTTAGTAGAGACAGGGTTTCACCATGTTGGTCAGGCTGGTCTCGAACTCCTGACCTCAAGTGATCTGCCCGCCTCAGCCTTCCAAAGTGCTGGGATTACAGGCTTGAGCCACTACGCCCGGCCTGGCTGTCTGGGTTTAAAGCCACACAACTGGGTCACCTAGGGGTAGAGAACAGAGCACAAAGAGGGCTGGCATCCAGTGGCTTTCCTCCCACACTTAGGGGGCAAGCAAAGGAGGGGAACTGGCAGACGAGTCCTAGAAAGCCCAGCCAGGTGAAAGAGGAGGCAAGTGAGGAGGGTTTGAAGTCACTGAAGCCATGAAAAGACATTGGTTTCCAGGAGATTCTGTGGCCAGTGCTGCCAAGTGGAAGAGTGGGATGAGGGTAGAGAAGTGGCCATTGAATGTGCAGTGCCGAGGCCATTGGTGGCCTTGGACAGGGACAGCTTGGTCGGGGGTGGGAGGCAGAAGCCCAGCTGGTGTTTGGAGAGGAACTAGGACATGAAGAAGGAGAGGTAGCTTTTGTGAAGTTTTGCTGAGAAGAACAAGAGAAGCGGGTGGTCGCTGCAGGGAGATGTGTCAGAGGAGGGCATGATGATGTGGTTCCTCTTTAAGACGGGAGAGACCAGGGAAATCTTAAAGGCTGGTGCAGACAGAGAGAAGCATTTATGCAGGAGGGGAGTGGTTAACTGCAAGCAACAACGTGCCCTAAATGTGACTTCTCTCAGATGAATCTCCCCCAAATTTTTTATGAAAAATGTCATATATCCGGAAAGCTGAAAAAAACATTGAGCATCCATATGTCCACCACTTTGATTCCGTCGTTGTTAATATTTGAGATGCTGAATGATTTGAGAGGAGGTTGCAGACGCAAATGCTTCCGTACGAATCTCCTAAGACAAGAACACTCTAGGCCAGGCGTTGTGGCTCATGCCTGTAATCCCAGCAATTTGGGAGGGTAAGACAGGCAGATCACTTGAGGCCAGGAGTTCGAGACCAGTCTAGGCAATGTACGGAAACATGGGGAAACTCTACAGAAAAAATACAAAAATTAGCCAGCCATGGGGGTGCACACCTGCAGTCCCAGCTACCCAGGAGGCTGAAAACAAAAGATGGCTTAAACCAGGGAGGTAGAGGTTACACCAAGCTAAGACTGTGCCACTGCACTCCAGCCTGGGCAACAGAGTGAGACCTTGTCTCAAAAACAAACAAAAAACAATAACAAAAAAGAAAGAAAAAAATAAGAACATTCTCCTACATAACTACAATATTATATCATATTACACCCAAGAAGAGTAGCCGTAATTCCCTAGTGCTTCTAAGATCAAGTCCAAATTCACATTATCCCACTTGTCCAGAGATTGTCTTTTAGGACTTTAAAAAAATACTGTGGGTTGGGCACAGTGGCCCACATGTATAGTCCTAGTGCTTTGAGAGGCCAAGGCAGGAGGATCGTGTGAGGCCAGGAGTTGAAGATCAGCCTGGGCAACATAGCAAGACCCCATCTCTTAAAAAAAAAAAAGTTTAAAAATTAGCCAGATGCAGTAGCTGTCACCTGTAATCACAGGCAATTTGGGAGGCCGAGGCGGGCAGATCACTTGAGGTCAGGAGTTTGGGACCAGCCTGACCAACACGGTGAAACCTTGTCTCTACTAAAAATACAAAAGAAAAAATAATTACCCAGGCATGGTGGTGTGCGCCTGCAGTTTCAGCTACTTGGTAGGCGGAGGCAGGAGAATGACTTGAGCCTGGAAGGTGGAGGTTGCAGTGAGCTGAGATCGTGCCACTGCACTCCAGCCTGGGTGACAGAGCAAGAGTCCGTCAAAAAAAAAAAAAAAAATTAGCCAGGTGTGGTAGCACCTGCCTGTAATCCCCGCTACTCAGAAGGCTGTGGCAGGAGGATCACTTAAGCCCAGGAGTTGGCGGCTGCAGCGAGCTATGATTGCGCCACTGCACTCCAGCTTAAGCAAAAAAGTGAGACCCCATCTTCAAAAAAAAGAAAAAAGAAATGTTGCAAACCAGGATCCAAGCAAGGCTCAAGCATTGCATGCGGTGGTTATATCTCCTTAATCTATTTTAATTTAGAGCAACCACTCCAGCCAGTGTCTCTACCCCATCATGGTGACTTTTTGGAGGGACCAGGCTGGTTGTCTCCTAGAACGCCCCGCATTCTGGATTTGCCTGATTGTTCCTTCACAGTGTCTTCCAGCTTGTTTCTCTCTCATAGATCCTGTAGATGGAAATGGGAGCTTGTGCAGAGGTTCCCCCACATTCTTAGTTCACAGCACCTCAGTCATTTTCTCATGGTGTCCCTAAGCCAGAAAGAAATACTTGGTGGTTCCATTATTAAGTAGTTATGTTCATACAACTTAAGAAGTCTTGTTCTAACAACTTAGCACCAGTTGAAAAAGTAAGACACACAAACTGAAAGAAAAAAATAATTTATTTCATCCTTTTTTTTTTTTTTTTTTTTAGCTGATAACAGAGTCTTGCTTTGTCACCCAGGGTGGAATGCAGTGGTGTGATCTCAGCTCACTGTAACCTCCGCCTCTGGGGTTGAAGTGATCCTCCTGCTTCAGGCACCAGAGCAGCTGAGGCTGCAGGTGTGCGCCACCACACCGGGCTACTTTTTGTATTTTTAGTAGAGACGGGGTTTCACCAAAGGGTTTTGCCATGTTGGCCAGGTTGGTCTCGAACTCCTGGTCTCAAATGATCTGCCCTGCTTGGCCTCCCAAAGTGCTGGGATTATAGGCATGAGCCACAGTGTCCAGCCTTCATTCAGTCTTAAATGGCACTGATTACTTACTAACGGGGTATATGCACCTCTCACACTTTGGAATCAGATTGGACACCACCACCTTCATTTCCTGTTCCACAAACAGGTAGTGCTTGCTTTTAATCACGGAACTGCCAAAAACTCAGCTTCATGGAGATAATATCATCCCCCTAACGTAGCATAATCTAATGTTGAAACTGTGGACTGTCCCAAGCCATGAGGTCATGGTGGTGTCTGAGAGATGTCAACCATCACTGTGCTTCATTTGAAAAATTTAAAGATCCTGTAACCAGTTGTGTGTTGGAGCCAGCGAGTGCTGGCTTTCCAAACAGAAGCAAAAAAAAAAAAGTACATCTGTCCTCTAATGAGTGTTGAGATCCGGTTGGTAAACATTTACCACCATGGCACTGCCGTGGCCTGCTATGAATTTGCTGTAGTCACCCCAGGGTGTCTTGGCATCTAGTTTGGGAACCACAGGTCTTGGGGCTTAATTAGATTTGCTTTAAATGCTCTTGGCAAGAAAACGTTGTAAGTGATGCTCTGTTTTTGTTTTTGCTTTTTCCCAAGATGGAGTCTTGTTCTGTCATCCAGGGTGGAGTGCAGTGGTGTGATCTTGGCTCACTGCAATGTCCACCTCCCGGGTTCAAGCAGTTCTCCTGCCTCAGCCTCCCTAGTAGCTGGAACTACTGGTGCATGCCACCACGCCTGGCTAATTTTTGTATTTTTAGTAGAGATGGGATTTTGCCATGTTGGCCAGGCTGACCTCAGGCGATACTCCTGCCTCAGCCTCCCAAAGTGCTGGGATTACAGGCGTGAACCACTGCACCCGGCCAGGAAGCTTTCAATCATAGAAGAGGGTGAAAGGGGAGGCGAAGCCAGTATGTCACATAGAGAGAGAAGGAGCAGAAAAGACAGTGAGGAGGGAGGTGCCAGGCCCTTTTTAACAACTAGATCTCAGTGAACTAATAGAGCAAGAACTCATTCATTGCTGCAGGAATGGCACCAAGACATTCATGAGGGAGTCTGCCTCTGACACCTCCCCCCAGGTCCCCCGTCCAGCATCGGGGATCACATTTCAAAAGGAGATTTGGAAGGGACAAGTATCTAAACTCGGTCAGGTGTGGCTCATGCCTGTAATGCCAGCACTTTGAGGGGCCAAGACAGGAGGACAGCTCGAGCCCAGGAATTTGAGGCCAGCCTGGGCAACACAGTGGGACCCCATCTCTACAAAAAACTTAAAAATTAGCCATGCGTGGGGGCACATACCTCTAGTCCCAGCTACTAGGGAGGCTTAGGCGGGAGGATCATTTGAACCCCTTGGGTCAAGGCTGCGGTAAGCCGTGATTGCATCACTGCACTCCAGCCTGGGTGACAGAGTGAGACCTTGTCTCAAAAAATAAAAAAAAAAAAAAACAAAAAAACACCCAACTATATCAGGTTAGCCTGAGCCACCTCACAGCATAACTATCTCAGGACAGTCAGTCAGCTCGTAGAGCTGCCAAAGGCTGCAGTTAATATTTTAGCAAATAAAGCAGAAGCTACATCTTTTTGGTGGCCACAGGCCATTGGTTAAAAAAGTCACTAAAGCCCTCCCAGTTTCAAGGGTTTTTATTTATCAAAGGTATACCTCACTGCCAATCAGCACTTCTGATGGGATGAGACAGGGGAAAGTGTCAGTCTCATCGTAAGAAGAGCCTGAGGGACGGGCAATGATTACAGTCATCTTCAAGAAATGTAGCCTGTCACATTGACTCAGGACAAGTAGAGACGTTCTGGAAACCAGACAAGCAGGCAATAGGGATGTTACCCTGCTGTGAGGATGGAGCACCCAGCTCTGTGCTTCTGTTTCAGTGGCCGCTCATCTCTCCTAACAGTGAGGGTCAAGGTTTGGATTAGAGGCACAGTGTCTTCATCCACTGGGGCTGCCACAGAAAAAATACCTTAGATTGGGTAAATTTATTTATTTATTTATTTATTTTTAATTTTTTTTTTTTTCGAGGCGGAGTCTCATTGTGTCCCCCAGGCTGGAGTGCAGTGGCCGGATCTCAGCTCACTGCAAGCTCCGCCTCCCGGGTTTACGCCATTCTCCTGCCTCAGCCTCCCGAGTAGCTGGGACTACAGAAGCCCGCCACCTCGCCCGGCTAGTTTTTTGTATTTTTTTTAGTAGAGACGGGGTTTCACCGTGTTAGCCAGGATGGTCTCGATCTCCTGACCTCATGATCCACCCGTCTCGGCCTCCCAAATTGCTGGGATTACAGGCTTGAGCCACCGCGCCGGGCCTATTTATTTATTTAAAGACAGAGTTTTGCTCTGTTGCCTGGGCTGCAGTGCAGTGGTACAATCTTGGCTCACTGCAACCTCCACGCTTCCTGGGCTCAAACAGTTCTCCTGCCTCAGCCTCCTGAGTAGCTAGGATTACAGGCGCCCACCACCATGCCCAGCCAATTTTCATATGTTTAGTATAGATGGATGGGGTTTCACCATGTTAGCCAGGCCGGTCTTGAACCCCTGACCTCAAGTGATCCGCCCACCTTGGCCTCCCAAAGTGCTGGGACTACAGGTGAGAACAACCACGCCCAGCCTAGATTGGGTAATTTATAAACAATGGGAATTTTCTCTCGCAGTTCTGAAGGCTGGGAATTCCAAGATGAAGGCGCCGCAGATTCAGTGTCTGGGGAAGAGCTATTCTTCATAGATGGTGCCTTCTGGATGTGTCTTCACATAGCAAAAGGGATTATAGCTCACTCAAACTTCTGGGTTTTTGTTGTTGTTGTTGTTGTTGTTGTTGTTATTGTTTGAGACAGGATCTCACTGTCCCCCAGGCTGAGTGCAGTGGCGAAATCTCAGCTCACTGGAACCAGCAACTCCCAGGTTCAAGCGATCCTCCCATCTCAGCCTCCTGAGTAGCTGGGACTACAGGCACATGCCACTATACTGGCTAAATTTTTGTATTTTTTATGGGCTTTGTATTTTATTTTATTTTATTTTTTTTTTTTGAGACGAAGTCTTGCTCTGTCGCCTGGGCTTTGTATTTTTTATGGGTTTTGCCATATTACCCAGACTGCTCTCAAACTCTTGGACTCAAGTGATCCTCCCACCGCGGCCTCCCAGATTGCTGGGATTACAGGTCTGAGCCACTGGGCCTGGCCAAACTTCTGTTATAAAGTCACTAATGCGGCTGAATGTGCTGGCTCATGGTTGTAATCCTAGCACTTTGGGAGGCTGATGCGGGTGGATTGCCTGAGCTCAGGAGTTCGAGACACCCTGGGCAACATGGTGAAATCCCATCTCTACTAAAATACAAAAAAAAAAAAAAAAAAAAAAAAAAGCTTGGCTTGGTGGCAGGGGCCTGTAGTCCCAGCTACTTGGGAGGCTGAGGCATGAGAACTGCTTGAGCCCGGGAGACAGAGGTTGCAATGAGCAGAGATCATGCCACTGCACTCCAGCCTGGGCGACAGAGCGAGATTATTTCCAATAAATAAATAAATAAATAAAGTTACTAATGACATTCATGAGGGCTCTGCCCTTGCAACTTAATCACCTCATCAAGGACCCACCTGTTAATACTGTCACACTGGCAATTAAGTTTCAATATAGGAATTTTGGGGGAACATATTCAGATCATAGCAGTTAGCAATGGTCAGAATTGGGGGTAAGAGCCCAGGCGCAGCAGCTCATGCCTGTAAACCCAGCATTTTGGGAGGCTGAGGCAGGCGGATCACCTGAGGCCAGGCGTTTGAGACCAGCCTGGCCAACATGGTGAAACCCCATCTCTACTAAAAATACAAAACACTGGGCGTGGTGGTGCGCGCCTGTAGTCCCAGCTACTCGGAGGCTGAGGCAGGAGAATCGCTTGAACCCGGGAGGTGCAGGTTGCGGTGAGCCAACATCGCACTACCACACTCTGGCCTGGGTGGCAGAGCAAGGCCCTGTCTCAAAAAAAAAATAAAAATAAAAAAGAATTGGGGGTAAGGCATAAGGCCAAGCCGCTTAGCACCCATGGTGGTGTGAGCCGCCTTCCCGGACCTTCCTATCGTGGGTGGCAGTCCTGTTATATCGCAGCCCAGGTGAAGGGTGCCTGGGAGTTGTCTGGTGTAACTGGATGGAACTAAATACAGGAACGCCAGAGTGGCTGTGATTCCTTTAGCCACTGTCCCCCATAAGTCCCACTTTGAGAGATTTTTCTGACCAAACGGAACTACATTTAGTGAAAAGTTCATTCATTTTCCCATGTTTTATTGATCAAAGGTATACCAAACTGCCAATCATAGCTTCTGATTGGGGTGAGATAGGCAGTGAACACATTGCATGGATTTTTTTTTTTTCAGCCCAAAGCAAAGAAATTTGAAATTTAACCTCTGAAATCCCATCCCGAAGGAAATGTACAACTTCCATGTGTGTGTGTGTGTGTATGTGTGTGTGTGTGTGTGTTTTAAATGGTGAAAATACCTTTGAGCGTTCTTTACTGTGGAGGGTCACTCTCCCCGTCTCTTACCTGATAACATTTCTGGGGCATCAGAGGCCCCAATCCATGTTGAAAACATGAATGAAAAATGAGGATGAGTGTTCCGGTTGCTCAGGACTATCACCTGAGTGAGAGATTAGAGTTAAGCCTTAGGGCAAGGTTTAGGGGACAGTGGGGAGCGTTAAGGTTTGGTTTTGTGTTTGAGTCAAACCTGGGGCTTCATCCTCACCTTTTTCCACTCTGCTTCTCTTCTTCCTCCACACCACACCCGTCTCGCTCCCATCTCTCAAACAGGCCCGGCTTGCTGCCATCTGGGGGCCTCTGCCCTAGGTGCTTGCCCCTGTGCACGCAATGAGCTGTCTCCTTATTTTGGCCTCAGCACAAAAGACACCTCCTCCAGGAGGCCTCTCCTGATCACCTCAAGTCTGTCCTCCTGACCTCCCACCAACTTCTCTCCGCCCTAATTGTCCTCTTATTTTCTTCATTGTTCACACTGCTCTTGGAAATAGGACCTTGAGTTATCCTCTCTGCTGGAGGGTCAGCTCCGCGGGGACAGGTGCTGTCTCCTTCCTGTTCTCCCGCCGGCTCTCAGGACCCTGAACAGCGCCCGGTGCTGAAGGCCCTTGATGAGTTCTGGGGGTTGATGGCAAATTATTTCTCCTTCAGTAAAACAGGGGCAGTCACACCCTCCAGGCAGGGCTGAGACTTAGGCTTCATGGACCGAGAGGGTTCACTGGTTGTTAAAATATTGGAATACTTCCCTGCTTCTCTAAGGGCCCCACCTGACACGGCTTGGCCTCTCACCTGAGACCCTCTTGGTTTGTTTTTTGAGACGAAGTTTCGCTCTGTCACCCAGGCTGGAGTACAATAGTGTGATCTCGGCTCACTGCAACCTCCGCCTCCTGGGTTCAAGTGATTCTTGTGCCTCAGTCTCCCGAGTAGCTGGGATTACAGGCATGCACCACCATGCGTGGCTAATTTTTATATTTTTAGTAGAGATGGGGTTTCACCATCACGTTGGTCAGGCTGGTCTCGAACTCCTGACCTCAAGTGATCCACCCGCCTCGGCCTCCCAAAGTGCTGGGATTTCAGGTGCGAGCCACCATGCCTGCCTGAGACCCTCTTGTAATGAAAGGGTTAACTCGGGGCTCAGCAGGGGCCTGCTCTCACCTGTGCCCACCAGGGCTCCCATCCCTAGGAGTTGGTACCGCGTGGTGGCAGGATCGATGTCATGCTTGTGAGGTGCTGGGCACAGCATCTGGCCTGTGGGAGACCGGCAGGAACCTCGGGCTGCCACCATGTGATTGTTTTGTTGGTGTCACCATTGGTCTTGGCCTATTCTGTGCTGGGCCCTGGTGCACACACACATTCACTGGTCCAGTCTCGCAAACTAGACTTGAACGGCGACGCCCAGGGGCGGGTGAAACCGGAAGCACCACAGCACCACCTGCCACTCCCTGGCCCTCGCCCGGCCCCTTCTCAGTTTCCCCTCTCAGCAGCTCTCAGGGCTCAGCGCCCACCATCGCCCACCTGAAACCACCTCTTCTGAACCCATCTGTGACCTGGCTTCTCTCGGGAACCCTGGCTCATTATAGATGTGTCTGGCCCACTTTCCTTCCAGCTTCCAACCCCGACTCTCCCCAGGCTCTGCCTGCAGGGTTAGGGCCACACTTTCCCTCCTGGGGCTCTCCGAGGAGAAGGGGAAGAGGGAGAGTCCGTCCCGGGTCCCCTGGCACTGAAAGAAGGAACCTTCATCTTCTCTCTCTCCTGAGTCCTCAGTTATTAGTCAGCGTTTTGGGGGATAACAAGGAAGGGGTGAAACTTCTGTGCTAATTTTAACATCTGGAAGGATCTTCAGTGTCCTGGACAGGGGCCACCTCTCCTTGTGGGTTTCTCTGACCCTGATTCCCGATGTCCCCCTTCCTTGGGGCCCAAGCTTTTGGGGTAGTGGACTGGGGAGGTAGAGGGGAGGGTCACGGTGACCTCCCAGAGGCCTCTGCATTCGCCCTCCCTCTCCCTGCACCCAAGATGCAGCTCAGCTTCACAGCTCTAAATGTGTCCCCAGCACCCGCTGCCAACACCTGGGGGAGGTGAGAGGAGAGTGGAGAGGGAGGCTGTGGGCTGTGCCCTCTGCCCTTCCCAGGCGCCTCCACCTGCCAGGTCTGGACCAGGGATGAAAGCGAGGAACTAACCTATTCTCCATCTCCCTCAGGGTCCCCCCAGCCCAGGACTGTGCATTCAAACCCCATCCTGGCTCCTCCAAGAGCCTCAATGGTCTCTTCTGGAAAATGGGTTTGGGGATTCTTCTCTTCATGAGGTGGAGGGGCTGACGAAGCGGGCACACAGCAGGGTTCAAGAAAGGCCCTCTGTCCCCTCCCCTACTCCGTCTACTCCCCGGGCTCTTGCCATCCAGTCTTGGGCCCTCAAAGCTCCAGTTCCGCAGCTTCTCTCCCCTCCCCCGAGATCTTTCTCCTCTCCCCATCCCCCCGACGGGTCCTTCCCTATGTCTTCCATCCTGTCATCTCTGTCCGACTTAGTTCCTCCTGCCTCTTCCGGGTCCTGCCAGCTTCCCCTGCTCTTCCTGACAACACCCACCACACTCCCCATTCTTCTCCCCGCAGCCCCCGCTGCCCTCCAGGCCCCTCTGTCCCCTGCAGCCCTCAAAGCTGGGCCTTCCCTCTTTCCTCTTTCCCCTCACTTCCCTGCCCCTGGACCTCTCCTGCCCATCTCTCTACCAGTCTCTCCCTCCACTCCTCCTCTCCCTCCTTTCCTCTTCCTCTACCCACTCTCCCTGCTCCCCCGCCCTCCCCTCCCCTTCATCCAGGACCTCATTGCAGGAGTTTCCCCACCACCCCCTCCCCTCCCCCCCCACCCACACCCTCTCCCCCTTCCCTCCTCTCTTCCCTGCTCCCTCCCCTTTTTCTCCCCCTCTTCTTTCCTCCACCCCCTTCCCACTTCCTTCCTTCTTTCCTCCCCTTCCCTCTTCTTTCCTCCCCCCTTCCCCTTCCCTCCCGTCTCCCTCTCCTTTCTTCCCTCCCTCTCCCATCCTCTCCAGTTCTTCCCCCCTCTTTCCTTCCTCCCTCTCCACGCTGCCCTCCCTCCCCTCCCTCTCTCCCCCCTCCTCTCCTCCCGGGCCTCCCTCCCTGCTCCCTCCCTCCGCCCGCCCGCTCCCACCATCATCAGTATTCCGCTCCCGTCTCCGCCGCTCTCGGCTGCTCTCGGTCGCTGCCGCACCGTCCGAGGCGGGGGCCGGGGCCGGGGCCGGGGCCTGGGGGGGGGTGGGGTGGGGGGAAAGCGGCGCCGGCGGGCCCGAGGAGGGAGGAAGGAAGGAAGGAAGGCTGGAAGGAAGGAAGCCAGGAAAGAAAGAAGGAAAGAAAGGAAGGCAAGAAGGAAGGCGGGCGGCGGGCGAGGGCGCCGGGGCCGGACGGCAGGCGGGCGCGAGGCAAGGAGGCAGAGCGGCCCCCCCAGCCCCACCGCCGCCGCTGCGGAAGCCCCCTCCCCACCCAGGAGCCGGGGAGGGGGGAGAGCGCGAGAGGCTCCGGGCCCGGCCGCAGCCCCGCCCCCCGCGCCTCCCCGCAGCGGGCCTTGCACCCCAAATTCCTCAGCCTCATTGGGGGGGTCCTCCCCCCACGGGCCGGGCATGCTGCCCCCCGGAAGGAACCCCTCTCCTCGCTGTGAGTAGCCGCCAAGGGGCACGGGTCGGGGGCGGGGGCCGGAGGCGGAACCGCGGGGGGTGGGTGGGGGACATTCGCTAATTGGGGGACAGTGGTCTTAGGCCTCCTCCAGGATGGGGGGGATGGCAGAGGACAGGGGGCGGGGCCTAATGGGAGGCAGAAGCCGGTTGGGGAGGCGACTGGGTGGGGGTTCTCCGGGCCGGGCGAGTTCTGTGCTGGGTGGGGGGGGTTGTCGCCGCTGCCTGGGGACAGGTTGTGGGGGGTGCGTCCGGCGGTCGCTGCGTATCCAGCTGTGGGGCTGAGGAAGTAGGCTTAGGGTGGGGGGTTCTCCGGGCGTAGGTCCGGGCCCCCCTTTCTGGGGCGGGAGTCCAGGTTATTCCTCTCCCCATGGCCCCTCCCACCCTCCACACCGCTGCTGCTTGGGGTGGGGGGGGGCACGCCAGTGATGGGGAGGGGGGAGAGGCGGGCACGGGGTTTCCTTGGTGACCGCGCCTGGCAAGAGCGGTTGCCGTGGCAACCGGGAGAACCGGGGAGTTTGGGAAGTGAAAATGGGAAAGACGGAGGGGGTGATTGGGGAGTGAGACAGCCCCCTCCCCAGTCTTCAGCCCTTCTCCCTCTGGGGTCACCTCGCCTCTCTTTATGGGCGGCTCGGACCCCTGCCCCTCCCTCTCTCCAAGACCCCCGGTTCCCTGACCCCACTAGGCTTTGGGGCCTTGTATCCTTGGGCACGTGTCTCTCCAGGACCACTGCCTCTCCCACCTCCCTCCGCCCTCCCCTCCTGGAAATCTCTCCTCCTGGGGACCCTCGACCCCCATTTGCTACCTCCTCACCAGCCTTCCGACCCTTACACCTGCTCTTCTAGGACCTTCTAAGGCACGGCACCTGCCCCTCAGGATTCTCTAACCCCCATCTCTGACAATACCCCAGATATCCTTCTCCAGACCCTCTGTACAGGAGACCCTCACTTCAGCCACCCTCTCCTCCAGCTCCCTCCTCCCACTCCTTCCCCGCTCCTCTTTGGGCCTTGCACCCCAGCCTCTCCCCTTTCTCCCCAACACCCCCAGTCGCCTTCTCCTTAGCCCATCACTCTCTGAAATCTCCTTCTATGACCTTTCTTCACCCAGAGACCCCATCCATCCTTGTCTCCTCACCCCATAGTACTCCCCAATCTCAGATGCCCCCAATCCTAGCTCTCTCCTTTTGGGAACCTCTCCTTCCAACTCACCATCAATCCCGGGCTCTCAGGGTTCCCCCCATCTGCATGCCTCTGCCTCCCTGGGGTCCTGTCGTGCCAGGGGCCTAGCCAGTCTCTCTCCAGGACTCCGAGTCTCCATAGCCCAGGATGGCCTCTTGCCCACCCCTCCACCCCTTCGCCTCCTCTCTGCACCCCCATCTCCTTCCCCAGACCTCCTCACCTCTGCTCTCCCCCTGGGCGCCCTCCCCTCCTCCCTGCCCCCTCCCTGCAGCCTCTGGCGACTTTCTCTCCGGGTGGGGAATTCCCCGGGGGAGAGCCCAGCTGGGAAGGGGGAGGGGGAAGGGAGCCTCGGGGCTGCCCCTCGGCCCCCTCCCCGCCCCCCTCTCCAGCTGGGAGCTGCAGTGGCGCCTCCGCAGCGCCCCATTGCTATGCGCCTCACATCCCAAGTCCCGGCCGCGCAGCCGCCAGACAGGAACTCGGGCTCCAGGCAGCTGGGAGTAGCCGGAGCCGGCTTCCCTCCTGGTCCAGGAGCCTGAAAACTCCCGCCCCCCACCCCCGGACCGCGGCCAGGACGGCACCTCCCTCTTCCTGTAGCATCTTCCGCAGCCTTCGCCTTCTAACCTGCCTTTCCGCAGCCTCCACTTCCCCTTCCCACCTTCTTCCTCCTCTTCCTCCTCCCTGGGGCTCGTCTCCTCCTGGCCACCCGATTGTCCAAACGCACACAGAGAAAGGAGGGACAGAGTGAAGCTGCCGAAAGGCGGGAGAGAGACACAAGGAAGGGAAGGGTGGGAGCCAGGGAGGGAGGCACACAGGGAGAGAGGGGACCCAGCCTCCGAAACAGACATACAGGCAATTAGGGCATCAGCACGGAGTCACGGAGTTACTCACTTAATTTCCGAAAGAAAGAGAGAGGGAGCCGGGGACACACGCCACTCCCACCCGGAGAGCAGACACGCGAGCCAGGCAGAGACGCAGGGAGCCACAGACTCAGGGAGGGTGGGACAGACCCACGGGGTGCCTGCTGGGGCCAGCAGGAAGCTGGGGGACACTGGTCACCAGAGCTCTGGGGGGTTAGAGGCTGATTCTGGCTTGTCAGAGGGACCCCAAGTCAGCGACAGAGAGTGGGAGCCTGCGAGGAAGATACGGGGCACGTGGAGGCAAAGATTCCCATACATGAGCACACAGTCATTCGCTGGCAGCCAGAGACCCCATGTGGAACCAGAGAGGCCCAGTTGCAGAGGCAGCCCCCACACTCAGTCTGCCAGTGGTCAGGAGAGAGAGGGAGCAGTCCCCAGACCTGTAGTCTTGTGTCACATGGAGACACACACACAGTCCTTCATACACAGACCTGGAGGGAGAGACAAAGGCAGGAGGCCCTTGCCTCGTGGCCTCACGCTTAGGGACAGACACACAGCAAAAGGCACAGAGGTGGCCCCAGAGCTACAGAGATGCAGCCCCAGGTGCCGCTAAGACAGTCACAGAGCTGCGCACACACTAAAGCTAGTGCCAGCGTCGGGGGCATGCGTGTGCACTGCAGGGAGGGCCAGCTCCATCGGGCTCCAGCAGTCACCCTTAATCCCACTCAGAGACAGCCCAGAGAGTGCTCCTCTCCCCACGGGGCTCCTCAGGGACCTCCTTGCCGTCCGTCCAAGAGGTCAGCAGAATTAAGACATCAGGTATCAGAGGGCGCTGACGTCTCTGTCACAGGCAGAGCCTGTACACACAGGTGCCCACACACACACCGTCAGGGCCCATGCAGAGAGGCCAATCTTCAGGCAGAGGTGCTGTGGGGTGGAGGTGGGGGTGGGGTGGCCACTGAATCCTCAGTCCCTTCCGGAACCCTGGCCCTGCTTTCTTGCCAGGGTCTCCACCCCCTCAATCACCTGTCTCACCTGCTAGGACACCTGCTGGGTAGCTCACGCAGGCTCTCTCTCTCCATCCTCTCTCCCACCCCACTCTCTCTGGCCGGGCGTCTGTCTCGAGGTGTCACCTGGACCTCCTGTCTCTGTCAAGCCGTCTCATCTCTTCATCTCCTCTCATCTTCCCTGGGACTGACCCTTCGCCCTCCCAGCCCCCAGGGTCTTGCTGGCCTGGCCCATCCGTCTCGTCTGTGGACTCATTCATCAGTCTTTCCCTCTTCCACCCCATCTGCTGTGAAACCTGCCTCTATTTCTGTCTCTGCTCGACACCGCTCTCTGTGCCTGTCTTCTTTGTCCCTCTGTGTCATTTGCCCTCACCTCTGCTGCTGTTCTTGCCAGCCTGTCTGCCTCCCCACCTCCCCTGCTCCTTCCCTGTGGCTCCCTCTCCCCATATCCCTGAGGACTCACTTACGCTGGGGTCCTCTGGGCGGCCCTAGAGGGTTATTTTCCCCCAGTGCCTTCAACATGTTTAATTTGTTGCCAACATTTTTTAAATTCGAGATTTCGTATAAAAATCTAGACTGCTAGCTTTTGGAATCTTCTTCCTCCTGGGTAACTGTGGGCTGTGCTCAGGTGTGCAGGGCTACCACGCCCCACTCTCCCCTCTAACCAGCATCGTGATCATCTTCCCCGCTGGGCTCCGTAGACAGAGGAGTTTGCAACCTCTGCTGTTTACTCCTCTTCCTCTCTGCTCCATCTCTTTGTGCCCCGTCACCCTCTCCACTCTCCTTCCCTTGGTTTCCCTTGCGGGGTCCTCTTTCTGCCCCTCCTCCTTCATCCCCCCATCAGTTTGCCCTAACTCCAAGCCTCACTTTGGGCCCGGTTTCCACTTAAATGGCCTCCTTTCCTTGCCAAGAGCAGAAAGAGTCTTATCTTTATCTGGGAGAAGTGGTTCTTAAGACTGCCAGGGCGCAGAGCACACGCCCATTCTCCAGGGTCAGGGTCTGCTGTGAAACTGCCAGCCCCTCACAGTGTTGGCAGGTCAGCGTTGCGTGAAGCCACCATGTTGCAGCCTGTCCTTCTCAGCTGGCTGATGGCTGGAGTGGGCCACGGACCCCACACTCTTGCCCCCAGCGTGTGGCATCACAGCCTCTACGTAGGCAGGGGGTAGGCTTCCCTGTGCACCAGGCTGCATATTTGGCCCCAGAGCAGGTGGAGAGCAGGGGCTGCCTTAGAGGACCTGGCATGTAGACCCTGTTTCCGGAGGAAGAGGGCCTCACCTCCAGAGAGGGGTGCAGAGGACAGGGCTCCCCTTTGTGCCTGGCAGCGCTCAAGCCCAAGAACAGCCCCTCCACCATCACCCTTGCTGGGTATAGGGGACACGTCTTTTTGTCCTCTCTGGCAGGGTTCAGGAAACCTCATTAACTCTGAGTTTGGAGACCCTCTGTCCCCACTGGGGAGAACCTCCCTTTCCTTCCAGTCCCAGTTCCTGAGACTGGGCTGGCTCTGCCAGACAGGGGGTGGCAGGAGAGTAAGAAGAGTGGCAGGATGCCCCTTGTTGCCTGGAAACCCACTCGCAACTGTTGTCATGGCAGGCAGAGGTGGAGGGGCTGCCTCAGAGACCCATGAGATGGGCTGGTGGGGGCTCGCCGCTGGGAGGCAGGCAGGAGCCCACAGGGGACTGCTGAGAGTGAGAATGGGGGGTGTCTGGTAGTATCTGGGATCCTGGTGGGAGGTTGAGGACTAAGTATAAGACCTAGACAGAGACAGGCCGGGCATGGTGGTTCACACCTGTAATCTCAACACTTCGGGAGGTTGAGGTGGGTGGATCACCTGAGGTCGGGAGTTTGAGACCAGCCTGGCCAACATGGTGAAACCTGTCTCTACTAAAAATACAAAATTAGCCAGGCATGGTGGTGTGAGTCTGTAATCCCAGCTACTCAGGAGACTGAGGCAGGAGAATCACTTAAACCTGGAAGGTGGAGGTTGCAGTGAGCCGAGATCATGCCGTTGTACTCCAGCCTGGATGACAAGAGCAAAACTCCATCAAAAAAAAAAAAAAAAATCCTAGATGGAGAGGAGGAAAGGAGTGAGGCAGGGCAGGAGGGGGCAGCAGCCCCAGCCACTCCCAGGCTCATTGTGCCCCCCAGATGCTGTGCCAGCCCAGGGAGTTGAGCTTAGGCCCCAGAGCTCTTGTTCAAACACTGCAACAAAGGTCAGAAGGCTGGGCAGCCACAGCTCCACTGGAGAGGCCAGCCCCAGGTGGTAAATGCAGAGGAGACTGGCCCTCCCCTTGCCTCGAACCCTCTCTCCAGAGCCAGAAATGATCACGATCGTAGCTAACTGATGAAGAGTGTGCCACGAGCCAGGCTCAGTGCTCAGCCTTTCATGTGGGTTTCTTCCATGTTTTCCTTGGTCAACCCTGCAAGGAGGCACAGCCATCATCTCTGGATTGACAGATGGGGAAACTGAGGCCCAGAGAGGTGGGGTTCCTTGCCCCAAATGATACACCTAGAAGTGGCAGAGCCAGGACGACAAACCCTGGTGTGGGCCGCCCTGCAGGTCGCCTCCCCCCATGAGACTATTGCTTTACAGAGGGGAAAACTGAGGCCAAGAGAGGAGAATGCACTGGTCCATTGGGCCCTCCAAGTGCCAATTAGAGTCTCACTCTGTCGACCAGGCTGGAGTGCAGTGGTGCAATCTCGGCTCACTGCAACCTCTGCCTCCCGGGTTCAAGCAATTCTCCTGCCTCAGCCTCCTGAGTAGCTGAGACTACAGGCATGCATCACTACACCTGGCTAATTTTTTTTTTTTTTTAATTTTATGGTAGATACACCATTTCACTGTGTTGGCCAGGCTGGTCTCAAACTCCTGACTTCACGTGATCCACCTGCCTCAGCCTCCCAAAGTGCTGGGATTACAGGTGTGAGCCACTGCTCCCCGCCATAAGATTGTTCATAATCACAATCATTAGGTTGTTAATAACAATATACTCGTAGGTTAGACCATTGGGGTTGGGGCAGGACAGGGTCTTGCTCTGTTACCCATGCTGAAGTGCTGTGGCACGACCACAGCTCACTGCAGCCTTGACCTCCTGGGTTCAAGCGATCCTCCCGCCTCAACCTCCCGAGTAGCTGGGATTACAGGCATGCACCACCACATCCAGCTAATTTTTGTACTTTTTGGAGAGAGGGGGTTCTCACTATGTTGCCCAGGCTGGTCTGAAACTCCTGAGCTCATGCGATCCTCTTGCCTTGGCCTCTCAAAATGCTGGGATTCCAGGCATAAGCCACCACGGCCAGCAAGATTAGACGTTTGAAGGCACTGAAGCTCCTATAACTCAGGGGCTGTCGGGTTCTCAATCTCGTTTATGCCTCTAAAGCACCAGAAGCGAAAGGATTCCCCCACACTGGTTCTCACAGTGGGGTATGAGATCAGCCCTCACCAACGTGGGGTTGTAGGATCTTGTTGCGGGAAGGGCAAAGACCCCAAATGTGATCACATGGGCCCCCTGCTCCTTGAAAGATGAGTGGTTTTGATCCAGCCAGAAATGCTGGATTTACAATGGTGGAGAAGTGGCGGGGTTCGGCGGGGAGGGGCTGAGTCACGGAATGGGAAAACTATTCATTCTTCTGACCCGTAAGAATAAATAATTTTTTTTTTTTTAAAGACGGAGTCTCGCTCTGTCACCCAGGCTGGAGTGCAGTGGCACTATCTTGGCTCACTGCAACCTCCACCTCCCAGGTTCAAGCGATTCTCCTGTCTCAACCTCTTGAGTAGCGGAGATTACAGGCGCGTGCCACCACTCCCGGCTAATTTTTTGTATTTTTAGTAGAGACGGCGGTTTCACTATGTTGGCCGGGCTGGTCTTGAACTCCTGACCTCAAGTGATCCACCCGTCTTGGCCTCCCAAAGTACTGGGATTATAGGCATGAGCCACTGCACCCGGCTGAGAATAAATGTTAACTTTTAATGTAGCTGTCACTTAAGTGTCAAGCACTGTACATGGTCACCAGGAACCCCAACAAGCTATGAATAGGTGTCATTATCTTCACCGACCGCAAGGCGGAGCCTGGGGCGGGGGACACAGGGAGAAAGTGGCCAGCCAGAGTTTAAACCCAGTTTTCCTCAACACCAACGCTCTTTCCACCTCTCCATCCTTCCTCTTCACAGGACGGTGTGATGAGGTGGACGAGGAGAAGGAGGATCTTCTGGATCCTAGAATAAGTTCACTGAGCATTTTCCTTTCATGCCCCAGGCATGTCCCTAAACTCATCACAGATGTCAGACCTTCCCCACCTACAGATGAGCAGACCGAGGCCCTGAGGGTTGAAGTTCCCTTTGCAAGCCAACATAGCTAGTAACTGTGGCAGCTGAGGCTCAAACCCAGGTCTAGTTGATTCCAAGGCCCGCCCAGAGCCACACCCCTATACAGAGCTCAGGAGAGAAGAGGAGGGGGCTATATCCCGAACTGGAATATAGGAGTGAGATGGGCACTTAGAGACCCTTCAGCCCATTGCTGCGAGACTCGCATCCCCTGGGAAACAGAATGACAGTCTCGCCCTAGATATGGTGATGCAGAATCTGCGTTTTTTTGTTATTATTATTATTTTGAGACAGAGTCTCACTCTGTCACTGAGGCTGGAGTGCAGTGGTGCGATCTCGGCTTACTGCAACCTCTGCCTCCCAGGTTCAAGCAATTCTGCCTCAGCCTCCTGAGTAGCTAAAACTACAGGCAGGTGCCCCCACGTCCAGCTAATTTGTGTATTTTTATTAGAGACGAGGTTTCACCATGTTGGTCAGGCTGGTCTCAAAACTCCTGACCTCAAGTGATCCGCCCGCCTCAGCCTCCCAGAGTGCTGGGATTACAGGCGTGAGCCACTGCGCCCCACCAGAATCTGCCTCTTAACAAGATTCCCAGGCAGCTGGACACATATTCATGTCTGAGAAGCGTGGCTCCAGTTCACATATTTTCAGCTTTTTGTGACTTTAAGCAGCACCCTTTTGTTGTGAACAAAATATGCACAACCCCGTGAGAGAAAACAGATCAGATCAGCGTTCTTCCTAGGCGGGACCCCTATGAGTGCAGCAGGCTGGGGCCGTGCCCCTCCCCACCCGCAAACTCAGTCTCACACCCCACTGCCAGAGCCTTGGCAACAAATACTGTTGTAAAAACCACCAGTGCCAAGCCAGAGCCCTGCTCTCTTCCGGGGTGAATTCAGTTCAGGGGTGTTAAGCCGTCCCATCCCAGCAGAGAGTCACAGTCCAGTGGCCTGGAAGTTCAGTTTCCTTTCTTTTCTTTTTTTGAGACAGAGTCTCACTCTTTGTCACCCAGGCTGGAGTGCAGTGGCGCCATCTCGGCTCACGGCAAGCTCTGCCTCCCGGGTTCAAGTGATTCCCCTTTCTCAGTCTCCTGAGTAGCTGGGATTACAGGTGCCCGCCACCATGCATGGCTAATTTTGTATTTTTAGTAGAGGTGGAATTTCATCATGTTGGTCAGGCTGGTCTCAAACTCCTGACCTCAGGTGATCCACCCACCTTGGCCTCCCAAAATGCTGGGATTACAGGCGTGAGCCACCGCGCCCGGGCCTCTTCTTTTTCTTTTTCTTTTTTCTTTTCTTTTTTTTTTTTTTGGAAGTTCAGATTTTGTCCCAAAGCCTGCCCAAATCTGGCAATCCATGGGTATGGCAGTGTGACCTCACCATGCTTCAGTGTGCCCTTCTGTAAAATGGGCAGCAGTAACTCTCGCCGTGGGCCCTTGCAGGGACTGAATGAGCTCTTGCAGCTGGCTCCTGCAGCGCAGGCCTGGCGCAGGCAACCAAGGCAGAGCTGGCCAGGTGCTTGGGCCTCACACTCTCCGTAATGTTCCGTTTCTCTGGCTGTGATCTCCCTGGCCTCTCCATGAGTCCTGTAAGAGCCCTGTGAGGTAGCTGGGCAGGGCCAAGGAGCAGACGGAGCGGCACTTCAGGGACTCAGGCAGAAGCAGTTCCAAGCAGTATCAGTGGTTAGATCCATGCTGTCCAACACAGTAGCCGCCACAGCCACTGCTACGCGTGAGCACCAACAGTCACATCAAGTGAAATGAAGAATTCAGTTCCTGTCCACCCTCAACACATGTCACGTGCTCCGTGGCCTCATGTGGCCGGTGGCCGCCAGTGCTGGACAGCATGGAGAGAACATTTGCATCACTGCAGAGAGTCTATTGGATGGTGATGCACTGAAATACTGAAATACAGGCAGGTGCTGCAGCTCACGCTTATAATCCAGCACTTTGGGAGGCTGAGGCCGGAGGATTGTTTGAGCTTGGGAGTTTAAGACCAGCCTGGGCAACATGGCAAAAGCCCTTCTCTACAAAAATACAAAAAAATTAGCCGGCGGTAGTGGTTGGCGCCTGTAGTCAGCTACTCGGGAGGCTGAGGTGGGAGGATCACCTGGGCCTGGGAGGTGGAGGCTGCAGTGAGCTGAGATCACGACACTGCACTCCAGCAGAAATGTGTGTGTGTGTGTGTGTGTGTGTATGTATGTGCGTGTATATATGTATGTGTGTGTGTGTGTGTGTGTGTATATGTATGTATACAGTTGACTCCTGACCAACTTGGGGGCTAGGGATGCCAGCCCTCTATGCAGTTGAAAATCTGCATGTAACTTTTGATTCCCCTAAAACTTAACTACGAATAGTGTCCTGTTGATTGGATGTCCTGCCAGTAACATACACATTCAGTTAACACGTTCTGTGTGTTAAATGTATTCTATCCCGAATTCTGACAATAAAGTGAGCTACAGAAAAGAACATGTTATTGAGAAAATGCTAAGGAAGAGAAAATACATTTACTAGCCACTAAGTGGAGTGTATCATCGTAAAGGGCTCCCCGATCATCTTCACGTTGAGTAGGCTGTGAGCAGGTGGGGGGGTGGGGGGAGCGTTGTCTTGCTGTCTACGGAGTGGCAGAGGCAGGAGAAAGTCCACGTATAAGTGGACCACATGGTTCAAACCCCAGTCCTTCAAGGGTCAACTGTAGTCCTCCACTCGCTGGTAAATAGCTCACCTTAGCCCTTCCTGCATCCCCACCGCCCCCCAGCCAGCCCTCCCAGCCCTCTGTCTTCTGAAACCTGCTGTTAATTCCCGTTCCTCCGTTGAGGAAACTGAGTGACCGCAAGGTACTATTCCTAGCAGAAAATTGGCAGCACCATGGGGTCGAAGCCCAGGTTTCTCCTTTTCCCAGCTGCCAGCCAGGCTCTGAGTCCTATATCTCACTTGTTGGTCACTTGCTGTGTGCCAGGCCCCTACTTGGGCCCCCTTGCCACAGCCCCATGCAGCCTCATCAGAGAGGCTGCAGCTGGCCCAAGGTGGCACAGCCAGGGACCGGACAGGAGCCGGGCGGGCAGCATGTTCCCTGCTCACCTGCTGCCCTGTGGGTGTGACCAGAGCAAGGCACGTGGAGATTGGGGCTGGGGGGCCCGTGGCAGGGACCTTTGCATTCTCTTCTCCCCGTAACTGCTTCCCACCCCGACATCCTCTTTTGGCTTTGGAATTTGACCCCAGATCTATAAGAAGAGCCTGGCTCCTCCCTCTCCCTCACCTCCTACACCGCCTCCAGATTCTGCCACTTTTACAAATTTGCTTTATCTGTTCACTCTTTCCCTTCTCTCCATCCCCGTGGCTCCAGCCGCGGCCTCATCCTCTACCCCCGGACCCTTGGCGCAGTTCCTCCTTGACCTCCAGCAGTCCCCGCTCCAGTCCACTCAGAGGGGACCTTCACCCCGCAGAGCTGAAGCTGCCCCTCTGTTGTCACAGCCCGATGTGGGAGGAAGGAGGCCCCCGGGACCATTGCCACGGCCTCTGTAACACCTCGACATTCCCTCCTCCCGGCTTCCCTCCTGGACGTTCCGGAGCCCACCCTGTGCCCACCCTCTCACTTAGCCCCTACCCCCACACTCGCCTCCCTAGAGACACAGGGCTCCTTGCATCGGGTGCCAGCAGAGGAACTGCCGGTAGGGGGCGCTGGCTCGCTCCTTCCTGCAGGAAGTACTGAGGCTCGGAGGGGCCGGCGCTGTGGCAGGTCCTGAGGATGCAGCCGTGAACGCCCCGACAAAGCCCTCAGGAGCTCCCCTCGTAGCAGGAAGGCAGGCAAGGAACGCAGGAACAAATCACCAAGCATCAGGTGCTGGGTGGCCGTGACACGAGCTGTGAAGAAAAGGAAGTGCAAGGGATAGGGATGGTAGGGGAGCTCAAAGAAGACCTCCTGGAGGCGTCGTGGGAACGCAGAACCACCTTGACTGCAGGAAGAACAGCCCTGGCTGGCAAAGGCCTCTCAGGGGAACGGGCCTGGTGTGGATGGGAGGAACCTGGGTGGGAGGCGCCTGGTGGGTGGGAGGAGCCTGGGGGAGGCTGGCGTGGCTGCACGAGAAAGGACAGCCCCCCTCCAAGCAAGTCACCACCTCACCCCCACCCCACTGCACCTCACCCCCACCCCGACTGTACCCCCACTGCACGGGCCGCCTGTTGGTCCTGCTGCCCAGTGGTCTGTGGTCCAGGAAACCCTTGAGCTGAGCCAAGCACCCCCAGTCTTGCTTCCTCATCAGCAGCTCCTAGGGGCCTCGACTGCCCTTTCCCTAAGGTTCTTCTACCTGGAAATATAGCAGCCTGACAATTCTTGGGGCTGTGGGGTTGCTTTTATTTTGAAAGCATTCAGGACATGGATTGGCTCAGAAAAGCACATGAGGGAAGTCTCATCCCTCCCTGACGCCAGCGCTGCCTGTCCCCTCCCCCTGAACCCAGGTCTCTCCCATAGGACCAGCTTCCAGGGACAGAAGGGCTCATCCTTCCCCGGCCTGGATCCCTCTCCACCCTCTGGGCTCCAGGCTCCACTTCTGCCCCAGTCCCTCGCAGTGGGAAAGTTCTTCTCTAGCTCTAACTTGCAGGCCTCTTGCTGCAATGGTAGTCAATTTCCTATCTTCCCTCTGGCCATCTGAATGTACCCCCCCACCCCCACCCCAAAAAATGAGTGCGCCTGACAGGAACGTTCCCTGCCTCCCATTTCTCCTCACCCCGCCTCCCCTGGGTCCCCGAGTTTCCGATCTGCCATCTGCCTGAATCCTCCCAGGCACAGTGCCCGAGATCTCTCGGAGCTGGGGCTGGGGAGGATGGCGAAGCCGGTGAGGACTCAGCTTCACGCCTCGAGCACCCGGGTCCTCCCAGCCTCTGCCTTCCCCTGGATCTCAGCTCCATCTCGGGGCCTCCTGCCCTCCTGCCCCTTTCATGCCTCCTTGTATGCCTTTGACTGTCTCCCTGTGACTCTGCCACTCTCTGCCCCTCATAATTCTCCTCTTTGGGGGCCTTCTGTGTCTGCACCTCTGGCTTGTTCCTTGCACCAGGTGAGGGAGGAGAACAGGTGTACCCTTGTGATGGGTCCTCTCCCGGGGCAGCTGGGGTGGGAGAGGCAACCGTGGTGACCTGGCCAAGTTCCAGGCCTGGGTTCCAATGCCGGCTGTGCTGCTTGAGGGCCGTGTAACCTTTGACAAGTGCCGCCCGCCTCTGAATCTGCTTCTGCACGTCAAATGGGCACAAAAACCATCCCTTCCTCCCAGGGTCGTGGGGAGAGGCCAGCAGCTTGAGGAGTGGACAGCATGGCACCCACATGTAATCAGTACTCCCCACCACTACTAGGGGTGTGTGGGGGCAGTGGGCAGTCCACGGAGCCTCCAGTAGCGGGGCGTGAAGCCATGATGGGGTGTCAGGCGTGTCATGTCCTGTGCAGTGCGGGTGACTGCAGGGGCTGAGGAAGGGTGGCTGTTCAACATGACTGTGGCCTTGCCTGCACCCTGCCCCCAACACAGAGGCAACCTCCATGGGAATTGTTGCTGTTGTCAGGCCAATCTTGGGGGTCTTTGGGGCCCCTGAACTCTAGCTAGGCTGACCTGGGAGGGCCACTTCCTAGCCGTGTGTTTCGCCTCCGGCAACTGACAGTACCTCTGTGTTTCAGCTTTCCTAGCTGTGAACTGGGTGTAATAGCAGCTCAGAGGACTGATGCACACCGTGGCAGCTAATGCAAGTAACGCTCCCAGAACAGTGCCCAGTCAGTGCCAGATGTGTGTTGGATGTTACCACTTTTAGTGGGGTCGTTATTCAGTGAGTTCACACAAGTCAGATGTGTGTGCCATGCCTGGCTTTGAGAATGTGTGCAGAAGAGATGAGGTTAGCCAGCATTCCTGTTATCCGGGTCAGAGGGCTCTATCTGGGGACAGGTGGGGCCAGGTGCCCCCTCAGTGTGCAGCTGTATCCAGGAGTGTAGCTCACACAGGTGGTATCTGAGGTTTGGGCAGAGTGGTAACTTTCCTGTGGGTGCACGGAGCTGCGCTGGGACCTCCTGTTTGGAACCTGAGACGTAGTATCTAGGACTTAGCCATCCGGGTTGTGCTGGGGCATGGATGGTGACCTGGGGCATGGAGGGTGACCCAGGACATTGGTGTCCAGCTGACAACAGCTGCATCACGGCCTGAGGTGTGCTTTCTCATCCAGGTACAGTGGCCCACACCTGTCATCCCAGCACTTTGGGAGGCCAAGGCAGGCGGATCACTGGAGGTCAGAAGTTCAAGACCAGCTTGGCCCACATGGTGAAACCCCAATTCTAACTAAAAATACAAAAATTAGCCGGACGTGGTGGCGAGCGCCTGTAGTCTCAGCTACTCGGGAGGCTGGGGCAGGAGAATTGCTTGAACCCAGGAAGTAGAGGTTGCAGTGAGCTGAGATTGTGCCACTGCACTCCAGCCTGGGCAACAGAGTGAGACTCTGTCTTGAAAAAAAAGGTGCTGCCTCTGCCAGCAGGCCTCCTGGGATGGAAGGGGACCTGGGGACCAAGGGCGTCCAGGGCTGGGAGCCTGCGTTGTGCAGTGCGGCCTGGCTCGGTGTGCAGAACCGAGAGTGCGGGTGTCTGTGTGTGAGCGTGGGGGGAAGTAGACTCCCAGTGGTGATCGGTACCCATCCATCCCTGAACCCAGTGTTTGTGAGCAACTGCCATGTGTCAGGCCCTGTTGTGGGTCCTGGGAACCAAAGAGTCACAAACTGGCTGCCCTCAGGAAACTTGCATTCAAGTGCACCGGCCCGTATAAAAGCTCAGATGCTGATAAATGTCACGGAGAAAAATGAAACAGAGAAGGTTCTGGAGAGGGATGGGGGTGCTGTCCGATGCAGGGTGGTCTGGACAGCCTCCCTGAGATGGTAGCGTTGGAGCACAGACCTGACAGAGAGCAAGGCAAGAGCCCTGTGGACAATTCAAGAAGAGCATTCCCGGCAGAGGGAAGAGCAGGTGCAAAGGCCCTGGGGCCGGGGTGTGCATGGCCTGGAAACAGCGAGTGAGCAGGGGGAGGAGGGAGGTGATGAGGTCAGAGAAGGAGCTGGGTGGAGAGTGGGAGCCTGAAAACTGCGGTGAAGTCCTCACCTCTGCTCTGAGTGGGAAGGGAGCCGTGGAAGGCTGTGGAGCAGAGGCAGAGAAGGGTCCATTGGGTGTTGACAGGATCCCTCTCGCTGCCCATGGGGCACACACAGGGAGTGGGGGTGAAGGTAGAAATGGGGAGGCTGGAGAGGAGGACACTGTAATCGTCCAAGAGGGAGATGGGAGCCAGGCCAGGGAAGTAGCCTGGGGGTGGGGAGAAAGATCCTTTGATTCTGGGGTCTGATTCCGCATATGTTGTGAAGACAGAACCCTTTACTGAGGATTTACTGATTTAATGCCCCCAGCGGCCCTAGGAGGCAGGGCAAATACTCTCCTTATCCCTGTTTCACAGTGGAGGGAACTGCAGCTTGGGAGAATGAAGCCACCGGCCTGAGGTTACAGGGGAAGTGGCAGCAGAGTCAGGACTCAAACCCAGGCCTCTCGGCGCTCACCAATGTGCCCCACCCTCAAGATGTGCCTTTTGTGGCCCATGGGTGTCCTGGGCCAGTGTCTGGCACATAGCAGGGACTGGGTAGACATTGGTTGGATGGACGGATGGAAGGATGGATGGATGGATGGATGGATGGATGGATGGATGGATGGATGGATGCATGCGTGGATTGGCGGATGGATGGATAGACGGACGGGTGGGTGGGTGGATGGATGGATGGATGGATGGATGGGCGGATAGATGGGCGGATAAGTTGAGTGAATGAGTGTGGCTGCCCTGACGATTTTGCAGAAGTGTGTCAGGAGGCGGATGTCTGGATCTGGCTAAGGTCCAGGGAGAGGGGTGCCTCTGGTGGTGGGGGTCTTTGTGGCATGAAGAGGGGCTAGTCCTCAGTCGCAGGACAGGGGTGATGGTGCAGGTCGCAGGTTCCAGTGCTGGTATATCAGGTGTGGGGGTTGGAGTAAAGGCTGTGTGGCATGGTGGGGGTTTGAGGGAGTTCCTGGGGTACAGGGGCATCTGCAGGAAGACCCTGGGCAAGATTGTGTGCCTAGACCCGGTGGGGCATGTGATGCAGGAGGGGTGGTTTTAGCCGGCCATGGGGGTGGGGGGTCAGCGGTGGCCCAGCCTGGTTATACAGCCGACGAGGCTGTCTGTGTGCCACGAGGCTCCGGCTTGGCACGGCCCAACCACCCCCCTTTCTTGGGCAGCCCAGCCGGCAACCTTCCTCCCCCGCTTCCCCCGACCTTCCTCGGCTGCCTCCTCGGCTGCCCAGAACCAATGGGTTAATTAGATAACGGAGCCTTTGATTAGCGGGGGAGGGGGAGGCCTCCCCTCCGGCGGCACAGGGAAGGGAGGCTGAGGAGGAGGGAGGAGAGGCGCCCTCCCCGTTCAGAAGGAGAGAAAGAAGGAGGGAGGGGTGAGGAGGGAGGGAGCTGAGGCACAGCTTGGCTCTGCACTGCCGTGTGACTAGAAATTGTAATCGCAGAGAAAGAGAGAGACAGAGCCGGGGAGAAAGGGACCAAGACAGACGGACAGACAGACAACCTGACTGAGACAGGCTTGGGACCGATGAGAGGGTGACAGGGACAGAGCAAGAGGGAGGAATAGATGGAGGAGAAGGAGAGAAGGGGCCTGGGGGTCCCGAGGGAGGCAAGATTGTGAGGGGGAGACTCAGGAGGGGGTTGAGGCCAAAGAAGGTGGACGGGTACCAGAGGCAGAGGGGGAGGACTGAGAGGGGCAGAGAGAGGGGAGAAGGGGGCTGGGGTCGGTGGGTGGAGAGAAAGGAGGCTGCGGTGGGGGGAGAGTCGAGGTAGAGGTGGGAGAGGGGGTGGAAGGAGACCGGAGGAGGCGAGTGGGGAGGGGAGGAGAGAACTGCTGCAGTGGCCAAAGTACAGCCTTCCCCCAGGGGTGGGAAGGGCGACAGACCAGTGGGGGGGGCGCGGGGAGACCCAAGAAGCCCCTGCGCCCCCCCCAGCACGATCTCGACGGGAAGCCCTGGAGAACTGGGGAGTCAGAGACCCCGGCTGGCTGGAGGCATGTGGAGGGGGGGGCCTGGGTGCAGGGAGAGGCCCAGCAGAAGCCAAACCACCAGGGTGAGTGTCCCCCACTGTGGGGTTGGGGGGAGAAAAGGACGGGAGATGGCGGAGGGCGAGGGGGGGAAGGGGAGGGAGGCCGAGTCACTGCAGAAGCCGTGATGGGGGTGGGGGGATGCGGGCTGGCAGCGGGAGAGCTGGGGACAGATGCGGAGGTAGAGACAGCAGCGGCAGGCCTGGAGGCCGGGGTGGATGCTGTGGGCTCCCACAGGCCCTGCGGGTGCGCCCCCCCCCCCCAAATCCAGGCCCTGTGCTTTGGGCCAGCCCCTTGGCTAAGAGGGTGTGGGCTGGATCATCGCCGGGGTCTTAAGGGGTGGGAGCCCCAGACCCAGGATAAGGACTGGGCATCGACCTCCCTGTTCACATTCAGGAAGATGAAAACCCTCACTGCACTCACACAGTCAGACACAGACGCACGGCCCCAGCCCTCCAGGAGAAAAATGAGCCCGGGTGCAGACACAGAACCAACCTCTCTCTCCTCTCTCTCTCTCTCTTTCTCTCCCCAGCCCCCTCTTCCCCCTCTCTCTGTCTCTCTGCCTCTGCTTCTGTCTCTGTCTCTCTCTGTCTCTCTATGTCTCTGTCTAGCCTTCGCTCTCACACACGCACTCAGATACACAGATGTATGCACACACATTTTTATCTGGGTTAAAATGGTCTTGGAAACTGCAGGAGGAGGGAGTGACTGTGTGTGTGCACGGCCGTGTGCCTGGGGGTGAGCCTGTGTCGGGGGACCTGAGAGTCCACCGTGAGAGGGCGTGCCCATCACTGCTTAGTGCGTGAGTGGGTTGGTGTGCGTGTTTGTGTGACCTGCTCTCCTCCTGGTCTCTTGGGAACAATTTGGGGTTGGCCTGTGTTGGGGCAGAGCCTGCTGGTGTGGGTGTATTTGTGTGTACTCAGAGATGCTGCATGCAAAGGAGGGCTGGGAGCCAGAGGGTAGACCCAGGGACGAAGTACCCTCTCTGCGCCGTCCCAGCCTGCTCTGTGCCCTTGGACAGGCTGTTTTCCCTCGTAGTGCCTCAGTGTCCCCATCTGTAAATTGGGCATCCTAACAGCTTTCTCCTGTGGTCATTATGAGGCTTACATGAGCCGACCGGGACACAGTTTGCTGCATTGCAAGGGCTTACCCAGTGTTCCGGAGAGACTATTGTTACTGGTATCGTTGCTATTGCTGTGACTCGTCCATCCCCTTTCCCTCTCTGGTTCTAGGGAAATGGTGGGGCAGGACAGATTGGGGAGGTACAGCCTGACTTCTCAGAGGACCCAAATCCCCACTGTCTGCTTTCCTCCCAGAACCCAGGCAGAGTCCCTGGACCCCCTTCCCTTCCCCATCCCCTCACCGAGAACCGAGCTCGGTCCTGCGGCAGCAGCTGGCATGAGTCCCACCGGGCCTGTCTCTGCCTGAAGCACCCACAGTCTCTGGGCAAAGGAGGAGGTGCAGCTGGTGGCCTCTCGGCCTGTGTCGCCCCCTGCGAGGTCCCCAACCACCCTTACACACAAACTCCAGTCTCCTCCCTCCTCACCCTGCTGCCTCCCAGCCCTCCCTTCACCTGCCCACACCTGTCACCTCCACGGTTGCCTTGTCTGCCACCTTAGCCCTCTCCCCCTCAGGTTCTCCCATGAGTCTGACTTAAAACTCTGAAGCCACCGCGAGGGCCCCGCAGGGCCTGGACAGGGTGGGCAGTGACAGGAGGGTGTGCAGCGGAGGGTCTTTCGGTTCAGCTGAGGGTACAGGGGGTGGGGGAAATGCATCTCTTCGCTAACATCCCTGGGAGCGGGAGAGGGAGTGGGAGTGGAGGGGAGAGGAGGCTGGGACCCACCCCCCAGGGGACCACGCAGGTGGCGAGGGGACCACGCAGGTGGTGAGGGGACCGGGTGGGTGTTGGGATGGGAGCGAGGTCCTCGCCGCCTGGCTGGCTCTTCCCCCTTTCTGCCCCCTCGCCTTGTCTGTCTGTCTGTCTCTCTGTCACTCCTCTGATGTATCTACCTTTTTGAAATCGTGCAAAGAGCTGGGTTTTGAATCTGGACGACGTCCGCACTTACTGGCTGAGTGACCTTGGACGGGCATTTCCTCTCCCCTAGCTTCAGTTTTCCCTGCTGCAGAATGGGCGTAGAGTCTTGCCAGCATGGAGAGGATGAGCTAGTGTGGGGCGGGGCGGGCCACGTTTCCCTGTGTCTGCCCCAGCCTGCTGGGTGGGTCCATCGGCGGCTGTCGCCCTCCCTGCCCCTTTGGTTCTGGGCATGGGGCAGGGAGGCGGCGGTGGGGCTGCCTGGGTGTTGGCAAGCACCCAGGCCACGTGGGCTCCTGTCCCTCACTGAGCCTCTCCCCTCTCTCTTCCCCCACCCACAGCCCCCCAGCGTCCACGCGGAGCATGAACATTGAGGATGGCGCGTGCCCGCGGCTCCCCGTGCCCCCTGCTGCCGCCTGGTAGGATGTCCTGGCCCCACGGGGCATTGCTCTTCCTCTGGCTCTTCTCCCCACCCCTGGGGGCCGGTGGAGGTGGAGTGGCCGTGACGTCTGCCGCTGGAGGGGGCTCCCCACCGGCCACCTCCTGCCCAGCGGCCTGCTCCTGCAGCAACCAGGCCAGTCGGGTGATCTGCACACGGAGAGACCTGGCCGAGGTCCCAGCCAGCATCCCCGTCAACACACGGTACCTGAACCTGCAGGAGAACGGCATCCAGGTATGCGGGGCCAGCAGGTGGAGGGGGACCATGGAGGGGGGCACTGGGGAGACGTGCAGATGTAGCCCATCCCTTCTGGGCCTCCCCACACCGGCTCTTCCCTGTCTCCAGCACCCGTGGACTTGTGGGTCTGCATCCGATCACCTGGAGCCGGGCTCCCAAGGTGGAGCGGAAGCTCTCTGGGCTTTGGGACCACAGTGCTCCCTGTCTCGAAGCCACTGTGTTGGGGTCCAAGTGCAGGCCACCTGCCCAGCCCCCAGCACAGGACAGGCGGGTCGGCCTAGGCTGAGCCCTGGAGTCACTGGGGTGTGGAGAGCAACCCTTCCGTGCGGACCTCTGTGGCATCTGCACCACCTCACTCCCTCGTGGCCTTGGGAAGGTGGCAGCATGATTCTGAGCCTCAGTTTCTTCATCTGAAAAACGGGGACGATGCGAGCCCCTGTGCTGAGGCGTTGCTGTGAGGGCTGAGGGCTGTGGGTCTCGTACTTTAGCCTGTGTGCTGGCACCTGGCAAGTGGTCAGAGGACGGGAGGCGTTTCCATGGTCATTTGCCGGGCAGTGCAGGGTTTGCGTCCCCATTTCCTGGAGCTGGTGTGAGAATTGGAGAGCAGAGAGGCTGAGATCGCTCTGGTGCCTGGCGCCGTGGTGGCCTGTGACTGCTGCTCAGGATGGAGCAGCTGCCACTCAATTAATGATGACTCTGATTAGGATGGGCCGTAAGTGAGGGCTTGGGGGGACAGAGCTGTGCTATTAGAAAGCAGGGCTTCTCAGCCTCTGCCCTATTGACAGTTGGGACCAAATCATCCTTTGGCAGGCAGGGTGGGGGGCTCTATCCTGTATGCTGTAGGATGTTTAGCAGCATTTCCGGCCACTAGATGCCAGTAGCACCCCACCCCCAGTTCCAAAATGTCTCCAGGCATTGCCAGTGATTCCCGGGGGATCATTACCCCAGGTTGATTTGGTACAACTCCTGCCTCCAAGCAAGCCTCCTCCTGCCCCAGCCTGTAAAGCTGGGAGAGAAGAGGGCGCCCGTGCCAGAGGTCCCAGCTCCCCCAGATCTAACCTTCCAGATAGAAGGGCAGCTGCTCTTCTGACTGGTCCCTGGGAAGGGGTGGGAGGACTTGGCCGCTCCCATCTGACTATCCTGAGAGCCAGATTCGGGGAAAAAAGGGGACCTCTCAAGGGAGCAGTCTCTTCCTGGTGGCTGTGGGGCAAGGGCCAGCGAAGGGGTCCAGAAACATCAGGGGCCTTGTCACCACCCCCTGCTCTTGCAAGGCCTTGTCCCTCTGTCCACACCCACCTCCCACAGGCTCCCATGTCTGCCAGTTTGCTTTGAGTCTGCCCTGCATCTCCCTAGCTGCAGTCTCCACCAATCCGTCCATGTGTCCCTTGAGCAAGTGACATTCCGCACTATGCGGTCCCTATGCACCTGCCCCCGGCTTCCCTGCACTCTATCCTTCCCCTATTTATACATGTGACGTTCAACAGACACCAGCAGCACTGGCTCTGCGCCAAGCCCCGTCCTGGGTGGTGACCGAGCAAGGCAAAGCCCAGCCCTAGCCCCGGCAACTCACCTTCTAGTGGGGAAGAAACGAGGAGGAAAAGGAGCCAATGGATGGAACGGCACGCTAGGGAAACGCGCTTTAGAGAAACGGCCAGGGAGAGCGTGGAACGGGGAGGCACCCACGCCACTCACCAGCAGCCCCAGGCCATGGCAACACCCCCGTTGTAGAACCTGGACCCGTATCTCTTTGTGGCGGGGGGAGCTCAGTGAACAATTCAGTCCCACAAACATGTGCTGAGCGCCACCAGCGGATGTATGTTCATTTATCATTTATGATTTATGATAAGTCATGCACAGGCCCGCTCCCTCCATATATCACGCACCTGGTAAAGCGCACACCGAAGTGGACGTTGTCAGAGAGTGAAAAACATCAGTAGGAATCCAGACACCTCCATTTCTCATTCCCCCCCAACCACCAGGGGTTCTCGCACCCCCTCCAGAGACGGGGATGGAGGGCGTGTTCGTCCAATCCACGAGAGTGGATGCTTGTGAGTGTTTGTCAGTGGGCTTGACCTCCCTCAGTGGACACATCCCAGACAGCAAGGGGCATGGACCACGTCGAGGGTAATCAGAGGCTATTTATTTATTTATTTATTTACTTTTTTTGAGACAGAGTCTCACTCTGTCTCGCAGGCTGGAGTGCAGTGGCGCAATGTTGGCCCATTGCAACCTCCACCTCCCGGGTTCAAGCGATTCTTCTGCCTCAGTCTCTTGAGTAGCTGTGATTACAGGCACCTGCCGCCACGCTCAGCTAATTTCTATATTTTTAGCAGAGACGGGATTTCACCACGTTGGCCAGGCTGGTCTCGAACTCCTGACCTCAGGTGATCCACCCGCCTCGGCCTCCCAAAGTGCTGGGATTACAGGTATGAGCCACCGTGCCTGGCCCAGAGGCTCTTTAAAACGTAATAACTTTTAGCCCAGCGCGATGACTCATCCCTGTAATCCCAGCACTTTGGGAGACTGAGGCAGGTGGATTGCTCGAGCCCAGGAATTCGAGCCTCGCCTGAGCCACATGGCGAATCCCCATCTCCACTAAAAAACCAAAAATTAGCCAGGTATGGTGGCATGCGCCTGTGGTCCCAGCTACTCAGGAGGCTGAGGTGGGAGGATTGCTTGAGCCTAGGAGGCAGAGGTTGCAGTGAGCTGAGATTTCACCACTGCACTCCATCCCGGGCAACAGAGAGACCCTGTCTCAAAAAAAAAGTAATAACTTTTTAGTTATCCAAATAAAAAAGTGAAAAAAATCACCCTAGTTCCATCACCAGATATAAATAACTACTGTTTATATTTTGTTTTAATACCTTCCTGGCTCTTTCCCATGTCTATGTAAATAGTTTCATTTTTAGGAACAGGGTCTCACTCTGTCACTCAGGCTGGAGGGCAGTGGGGCTATCACAGCTCGCTGCAGCCTCAACTTCCCTGGCTCAAGTGGTCCTCCTGCCTCAGCCTCCAGAGTAGCTGGGACTACCTTTTTTTTTTTGAGACGGAGTTTCACTCTTGTTACCCAGGCTGGAGTGCAATGGCACCATCTCGGCTCACTGCAACCACCACCTCCCGGGTTCAAGCGATTCTCCTGCCTCAGCCTTCTTGAGTAGCTGGGATTATAGGCATGTGCCACCACGCCCGGCTAATTTTGTATTTTTAGTAGAGACAGGGTTTCTCCATGTTGGTCAGGCTTGTCTCGAACTCCCGACCTCAGATAATCCACCTGCGTTAGACTCCCAAAGTGCTGGGATTACAGGCGTGAGCCACTGCGCCCGACTTTTTTCTTTTTTTTTTTTCTTTTTTTTTTTTTTTCCTTTTTTATGAAGACAGGGTCTCACTATGTTTCCCAGGCTGGTCTTGAACTCCTGGGCCCAAGCAATTCCCCCACCTTGGCCTCCCAAAGTGCTGGGATTACAGGTATAAACCACCTAACCCAGCCAGAAGTGTATTTTTAATTACTTATTACAGAATGAGTACAAATTAATTGAGAAAAACTAGAAAATATACCTAAGTAAAAACAGGAAGACAGAAGCCAACCACAAATCCACAGCCACGGGTAGCTCTCCTTTGCTTTGCTGTCTTTGGATTCAGACACCCTCCCAGCCCATGCGCAGTGTGTTGCACAATTGCTGCTGATTTGTAAATGGAGTTTTTGCCTTTTTCTTTTTTTTGAGGCAGAGTCTTTCTCTATTGCCCAAGCTGGGGTGCAATGGCATGATCTCAGCTCACTGCAACCTCCGCCTCCCAGGTGCAAGCAATTCTACCGCCTCAGCTTCCCGAGTAACTGGGATTACAGGCGTACACCACCACGCCTGGCTAATTTTTTGTATTTTAATAGAAACAGGGTTTCACCATGTTGGTCAGGCTGGTCTCGAACTCCTGACCTCAGGTGATCTGCCCGCCTTGGCCTCCCAAAGTGCTGGGATTACAGGCGCGAGCCACCACAACCCGGCCAGCATCCCGTTATTAACCAGGCTCTTCTTTTTTTTTTTTTGAGATGGAGTCTGTTGCCCAGGCTGAAGTGCAGTGGTACGATCGTGGCTCACTGCAACCTCCGCCTTCTGGGTTTAAGTGATTCTCCTGCCTTAACCTCCCAAGTAGCTGAGACTACAGGTGCCCACCACGATGCCCGGCTACTTTTTGTACTTTCTAGTAGAGATGGGGTTTCACCATATTGACCCGGCTGGTCTCGAACTCCTGGCCTCAAGGGATCCACCCACCTCACCCTCCCAAAGTGCTGAGATTACAGGCGTGAGCCACCCCACCCGGCCTCCTTATTTACAGTTTCTGAGTTGATATGAACAACACCCGGGGGACATCCATTGCCTCATTCTTCCTAACGTTCTGGACTCTGCCCTTGGGATAAATTCCTAGAAGCGAAGTTTCTGGGTCTGAGGGATGATGACAGAAGCACCACCCTGTGAGTTCTATGTGGCTTCCTCATTTGAGTATACTCCTCCCTTACACACACATACACACACACGCACACACACGCACACACACACACATACCAGGGCCTGGCACTGAAGCATTGGTAGCGACAGGCTGAATTCTGGGGATTCGAGAGCCTCCCGTGTGGCCTGCCACCTTGGTTGTCATCTGTCCCCTGCTGTGCCGCCACCTGCATGAAGGCAGGGACTTTGCACTGTTCCCTGCCGGATCCCCAGCACCTAGGGCCGAGCCTAGCATGCAGGAGGTGCCCAGCAGCTGTTTGCCTGTAAATGGGAGGCCAGCTCCAGAGCTCCTGCCCAGATCCTTGGCAGCGGCCCTGCAGCCATCTGTCGGTGGGAGCCGACACGAATCCCTACAACGCCCTCCCGTGAGCTTGGCTCAGAGACTCCTGTCACCTGTTCTCGCCTGCCCCTGGCCTGGGCGCAGTGCGGGCAGCAAGAACCTTGTGGGGACTTTGAGGGACTCTAAGTCCACGGGGTGACAGTGCTGGCCTCTCTCTGGGAGGCTAGAACGTTGCCATTCATCTTTGGTGAGAGGGTTAAAATGTTCTTCTGCCACACAACAGGGACAGTAGGTAGTCCCCATAGTAAGACAGAGGATGTGATTTTTAAAAGATCATGGCCGGGCAGGGTGGTGGCTATGCCTATAATCCCAGTACTTTGGGAGGCTGAGGCAGGCAGATCACCTGAGGTTAGGAGTTCGAGACCAGCCTGGCCAACATGGTGAAACCCCATCTCTACTAAAAATACCAAAATTAGCCAGGCATGGTGGCGCGTGCCTGTAGTCCCAGCTACTTGGGAGGCTGAGGAAGGAGAATGGCTTGAACCCGGGAGGTAGAGTCTGCAGTGAGCCGAGATCATGCCAATGCACTCCAGCCTGAGTGACAGAGCTAGACTCCGTCTCAAAAAAAAAAAAAAAAAAAAAAAAATCAGCAATCTTCTGAGGCCCTCCCCCGGCCCCACCACTGTTTTTTGAGATTGGTAGGGCCTGCAAGCCTGGAGTCTCCAGAAATGCCTTTTAAGGCAGAGGCCTGGAGACTGCCTTCCCCCAGCTCACATGCCCTGGACCCCTGGGAGAAGACCGGGTGCAGATCTGCTCCTCCATCTCCTCTGGGCCTGGGGGGCAGCTGCGCCACCTCGGCTGGGCCCAGCCTGTCCACTTCTTCCTCCTCAGTCAGGCACGTGGTCCTCACCGGACTGGCTCCTTCCTCTTTCCCTCCCTTTTATCCTCGTATCCCCGCCTTCCCCTCTCCCCACAGAAAGTCCTCCTAATATGTTTACTGTGGATTTTTTGCTTGTGTGTGTTCTTGCAAAATGGGTATTGTTGTTTTGTGTGCATGTATTCTTAATTTATGCAGAGGAAGCTGCGTTAAGAGCGCTGTCTTTGTCTCACTGTGTTCACTCGGCCTGTGTTTCTGAGAGTGGTTCACATTGCTGTGTGTCCACTCTGCTGCTGTCGCTGCTGCAGAATGGATGGGCACCCACCCCCATCCACCTGCCAAGTCCCCCACTGCTTCCTGATGAGACTGGACGTCCCGGAGGCTTCTAGCTGCCCCACCGCAAATCCTCCCTCAGGACCCCTCTGGGAGCTGCGTGATCATTTCTGTGGAATATATACCCAGAGGGAATTGCCAGGCCATAGGATATTCATGTACTTAATTTAACAAAGTACCGCTGAATCCACCCAAGGTTTTTAGCGGGCGACCCTGGGGCCCTCCTGGGGCCCGCTATGAGGTTGTATGGCAAGTAAGTTTGGTTCCAGCTTAAGGAACAAACCAATCCATCCTATGGAAATTATTAGAGGGGCTTCAAAGAGTTGTGTTTAAGGATGGCCCGACTCCAACATTTAGAAGTAGCCTCAACTCCTGCTGACAAGGGACTGGTTACATCAGTGCTCCCCAGCTTTTTTGGCACCAGGGACTGGTTTCATGGAAGATAATTTTTCCATGGACTGGGGTGCCGAGGAGATGGTTTTGGCATTACATTTATGATGGTGCATTTTTTTTCTTTTTCTTTTTCTTTTTCTTTTTTTTTTTTTTTTTTTTTTTGAGACAGAGTCTTGCTTCGCTCTGTCACCAGGCTGGAGTGCAGTGTGGTACAATCTTGGCTCACTGCAACCTCTGCCTACCAGATTCAAGCGATTCTCCTGCCTCAGCCTCCCGAGTAGCTGGGATTACAGACACACACCACCATGCCCGGCTAATTTATTTTATTTTATTTTTTGAGACGGAGCCTCGCATTTTCACCCAGGCTGGAGTGCGGTAGCGCGATCTCGGCTCACTGCAAGCTTCGCCTCTCAGGTTCACGCCATTCTCCTGTCTCAGCCTCCCAAGTAACTGGGACTACAGGCGCCCGCCACCACGCCCGGCTAATTTTTTTGTATTTTTAGTAGAGACGGGGTTTCACCGTGTTAGCCAGGATGGTCTTGATCTCCTGACTTCATGATCCGCCTACCTCGGCCTCCCAAAGTGCTGGGATTAGAGGCGTCAGCCACCGTGCCCGGCCTATGCCCAGCTAATTTTTGTATTTTTAGTAGAGATGGGGTTTCACCATGTTGGCCAGGATGGTCTCGATCTCCTGACCTCATGATCTGCCCACCTCGGCCTCCCAACGTGCTGGAATTACAGGCATGAGCCACTGTGCCTGGCTGGTGCACTTTATTTCTATTATTATTATTACATAGTAATATATAATAAAATAATTATACTACTCACTATAACTTAGAATCAGTGGGACCCTGAGCTTGTTTTCCTGCAGCTAGATGGTCCCATCTGGGGGTGATGGGAGACAGTGATGGATCATCAGGCATTAGATTCTCATAAGGAACAAGCAACCTAAATCCCTTGCCTGCACAGTTCACAATAGGGTTCACGCTCCTATGAGAATCTAATGCTGGCCGAGTATGGTGCCTCACGCCTGTAATCCCAGCACTTTGGGAGGCCGAGGTGGGTGGATCACCTGAGGTCAGGAGTTTGAGACCAGCCTGACCAACATGGCAAAACCCGTCTCTACTAAAAATACAAAAATTAGCCGGGCATGTTGGCAGGTGTCTGTAATCCCAGCTACTCGGGAGGCTGAGGCAGGAGAATCAGTGGAACCTGGGAGGCAGAGGCTGCAGTGTGCTGAGATTGTGCCATTGCACTCCAGCCTAGGCAACAGAACAAGACTCTCAAAAATAAATTTTTTTTTTGTAATTTAAATAAAAGAGAATCTGATGCCGCCAGTGATCTGATAGGAGGCAGAGCTCAGACAGTAATGCTCGCTCGCCTGCTGCTCGCCACCTTCTGTGCAGCCTGGTTCCTAGCAGGCCACCCACCAGTACCGGTCTGTGGCCTAGGGGTTGGGGACCCCTGGGTTCAATCAATCACTGTGCCACTTACAATGGAGTATTATGCAGGTATTTAAAACAGAGTTTCAAATAATAGTGGACAACATGGGGAAATGCTCAAAACATAATACTGAGCTTTCAAAGAATGTGAATAGGATCTCCAATTCACTTTTAAAACTTAAGTAATATATTTTAAAAGACTGAGAAACACCCAGGAAGGTCAACAGGGTCTTTTCTCTTTGCATTAGTATTACAAGGATATTTAATTTCTCCTTTATGTTTTCTTTTTTTTTTTTTTTTCTTTTTTTCTTTTTTATTTTTTATTTATTTTTTTATTTATTTATTTTTATTATTATACTTTAAGTTCTAGGGTACATGTGCATAACGTGCAGGTTTGTTACATATGTATACTTATGCCATGTTGGTGTGCTGCACCCATCAACTCGTCAGCACCCATCAATTCATCATTTATATCTTGTATAACTCCCCAATGCAAGCCCTCCCTCCTCCCCCCTCCCCTTTATGTTTTCTTTATTCTCTAGATTTTCTTCAGTGAGAGCATTTAATAACTTTTTTTTTTTTTTTTTTTTGAGATGGAGTCTCACACTGTCACCCAGGCTGGAGTGTATTAGCACGATCTTGGTTCACTGCAGCCTCCACCTCCCTGGTTCAAGTGATTCTCCTGCCTCAGCCTCCCAAGTAGCTGGGACTACAGGCACCCGCCACCACGCCTGGCTAATTTTTGTATTTTTAGTAGAGATGGGGTTTCACTGTGTTGGCCAGTCTGGTCTCGAACTCCTGACCTTTTGATCCACCCAGCTTGGCCTCCCAAAGTGCTGGGATTACAGGCATGAGCCACCGTACCCAGCTAATAACTTTTATAATCAGAACAAATTAAACTTTAAAAATACTAAGTATAAAATCCTATGCAAACTGGAAAGAAAAAGAAAAAGTCTATACTGGAATTTGCTCACCTTTTCCTGAGGAAAAAGAAACTAAAATTTCAAAGCATTTACCTGGAGCAGGGGGACAGGGAGTGCTCATCCAACCCCATTTATTCCTGTGAGGGCAGGATGACTGCTCCCGTCTTATGGATTGGAAAATGGAGGCACAGGCTCTGAGTGACGTAACCAAGGTCGCCCAGCAAGCTGTAGCCCCTATGGGCTCGTCCTGTGCCTCAGAAGGTATATATGTCTGTCCCACCCTGAAAGTCATTGTGGAGAAGCCAGGCCCAGACAGCCAAAGTGGGGCAGCTACAGGATGGTAATTCCGTTGCAAAAGCAAAAAACAAAACCCGGCCGGGCGCGGTGGCTCACGCCTGTAATCCCAGCACTTTGGGAGGCCGAGGCAGGTGGATCACAAGGTCAGGAGTTCGAAACCAGCCTGGCCAACATGGTGAAACCCTGTCTCTACTAAAAATACAAAAATTAGCCAGGCGTGGTAGTGGGCACCTGTAATTCCAGCTACTTGGAAGGCTGAGGCAGGAGAATAGCTTGAACCTCGGAGGCGGAGGTTGCAGTGAGCTAAGATCGCGCCACTGCACTCCAGCCTGGTGAAAAAGCGAGACTCCGTCTCAACCAAAAAAAAAAAAAAAAGTGGGCATGGTGGCTCATGCCTGTAATCCCAGCGCACATCTGTTATCCCAGCACTTTGGGAGGCCAAGGCGGGTGGATCACTTGAGCTCAGGAGTTTGAAACCAGCCTGGGCAACATAGCAAGACCCCATCTCTACTACAAATACAAAAGTTAGCCAGGTGTGGTGGTGTGCAGCTGTAGTCCCACATACCTGGGAGGCTGAGGTGGGAAGATTGCATGAGCCCAGGAGGCAGAGGCTGCAGTGAGCCGTGATTGTGCCACTGCACTCCAGCCTAGGTGGCAGAGCAAGACACTGTCTAAAAAAAACCCTAACCAACCAAACAAAACCCTGGCCATAGTGCATTACCAAGGCAAATACCAAGAATGGCTTTTATATTACCCACTAGTTTGCATTTTCCAGGTGGCTGATCCCTCCAGGGGCATGAAACATAGAGCTTTTGATTGGACAGACTTTTCCCAGTTAGAGCCCTTTAAGGAAGAAAATGGTGGGAGAGCCGGGCGCGGTGGCTCAGGCCTGTAATCCCACCACTTTGGGAGGCCGAAGCTGTTGGATCACCTGAAGTCAGGAGTTCGAGACCAACCTGGCCAACATGGCGAAACTCTACCTCAACCAAAATACCAAAGTTAACTGAGAGTGGTAGTGCGCGCCTGTAGTACCAGCTACTCAGGAGGCTGAGGCAGGAGAATCACTTGAACCTGGGAGGCAGAGGTTGCAGTGAGCTGAGATTGTGCCACTGCACTCTAGCCTGGGCAACAGACAGAGAGTCCGTCTCAAAAAAAAAAAAAAAAAAAAAAAATGAAAGGAAGGAAGGAGGGAGGGAGGGAGGGAGGGAGGGAGGGAGGGAGGGAAGGAAGGAAGGAAGGAAGGAAGGAAGGAAGGAAGGAAGGAAGGAAGGAAGGAAGGAAGGAAGGAAGGAAGGAAAATGGCGGACGGAAGGCTCTATGTGGGGGAATCTAGGAGCTGACCTCTCTTGAGGTCAAGTGGGACATTCCCCCGCCGCGGGCCCGGAGGTCCTCTGGGTAGGAGGGAGCCCGGAGGTCCTCTGGGTAGGAGGGAGCAGTGCACCCTCTGCCGTCCGTTCCCAGGCTGCTGAGACTTTGTGTGTAACTGCGGCCTCTCTGGCTCTCATTCCAGCTGTGTTGTCCTCTTCATTCCCTCAGCAGCGCCATCTCGACGCCCAGATAATCTTTGTCACCTCTCGGAGCATCAGTTTCTATCCTTTTCAAATAGGACTTCCCATACTTTGCCAGTTTCTTCCTAACTTTTTCTCATGATGACGCACAGCACTCTCACAGAAAAGAACAGTCGGTCAGGCGCGGTGGCTCACACTTGTAATCCCAGCACTTTGGGAGGCCAGGGCAGGCGGATCACTGGCGGTCAGGAGTTCGAGACTAGCCTGGGCAACCTGGTGAAACCCCATCTCTACTAAAAATACAAAAAAAAAAAAATTAGCTGGGCACGGTGGCGCGAACCCGTAATCCTAGCTACTCGGGAGGCTGAGGCAGGAGAATCACTTGAACCCAGGAGGCGGAGGTTGCACTGAGCTGAGATCATGCCACTGCACTGCAGCCTGGGTGACAGAGCGAGACTCCATCTCAAAAAAAAAAAAAGAAAAGAAAAAGAAAAGAAAAGAACACAATCTTTAAAAGTCCAGCGCAAAAGATCGTCACAGAGAGAAGAGCCGTGTAAATACCACCCGGGTCCGGAGATGGGAGCGAGGGAGCCCCCCCCACCGCAGTCCCCCACGCGCTTCCCACCACCATTGCTTTCCCCTTCTCCCGAAGGCACTCTCTCTGACTTCTGACTGCAAGGGGCAGTTTCGCGCTGGTGGAGACGCCTGCTCTTGTGTGGCTTTTTTCACTCTGCACTGTTGATGAGAGTCACATCCGTGCTCCTGGTAGCCTTGGCTCCTCCTCTCCTTTTCTGTCATTGCATAATATTCTGTCGGATGAAGATAGCAGTTTCTTTACCCTTTTCCTACTGATGGGCATTTGGATTCTTTGCAGTTTGGGGCCCTTACCCTGCTTGATTTTAGATTTCAAATCTTTTCCTGCCGAAGGAGATAGGCTGAATGTCTCTCCACTTACTCAGTGGATGAAAGCCCCAAGGTGGGAGAGGCGGAGCAGCTCTGAGCTGCCTGTGGTCTGAAGCTGGTGTTAGTGCCTGGTGGTGGCCTCAGACCCAGGTCTGACCACACACCTGCTGCTCCTTTTTTTTTTTTTTTTTTTTTTTTTTTTTTGAGACGGAGTCTCGCTCTATCGCCCAGGCTGGAGTGCAGTGGCCGCATCTCAGCTCACTGCAAGCTCCGCCTCCCGGGTCCACGCCATTCTCCTGCCTCAGCCTCCCGAGTAGCTGGGACTACAGGCGCCCGCCATCTCGCCCGGCTAATTTTTTGTATTTTTTTAAGTGGAGACGGGGTTTCACTGTGTTAGCCAGGATGGTCTCGACCTCCTGACCTTGTGATCCGCCCGCCTCGGCCTCCCAAAGTGCTGGGATTACAGGCTTGAGCCACCGCGCCCGGCCTTTTTTTTTTTTTTTTTGAGATTTGGCTCAAGAAGGAACAGAACCTCACACAGCATGTGTCAATGCCTAGAGCTCATCCTCTTCTTTTTATTTATTTTTAATTTTTTAGAAGTGGGCCTTGCCCAGGGCAGATGGATCGTGAGGTCAGGAGTTCAAGACCAGTCTGGCCAACATAGTGAAACCCTGTCTCTACTAAAAATACAAAAAATTAGCCAGGTGTGGTGGTGTGCACCTGTAATCCCAGCTACTCAGGAAGCTGAGGCAGGAAAATTGTGTGAACCTGGGAGGCGGAGGTTGCAGTGAGCTGCAATTGCGCCATTGCACTCCAACCTGGGTGACAGTGCAAGACTCTGTCTCAAAAAAAAAAAAAAAGTGGGGTCTTGCTATGTTGTCCAGGCAGGGATGCAGTGGTGCAATCATGGCTCACTGCAACCACAATCTTCTTGGCTCAAGCAATTCCCTCAGCCTCCCGAGTAGCTGGGACTGCAGGCATGTGCCACCATACCCGGCTAATCTCTACATTTTTGGTAGAAACAGGGGCTTGCTATGTTACTCACGCTGGTCTTGAATTGAGCTCAAGCAATTCTCCCACCTCAGCCTCCCAAAGGGCTGGGATTACAAGCATGAGCCTCTGCACCCAGCCTCGTCCTTCTCTTTCCACTTCATTCTCCTGGGTATCTTGTCCTTGTTGCTGCAACTGAGCTGAGATCCTCCAGGACGTGGTCTGCCCCCGTCTCCCACCGGGTACCTCCCACTTCCTGCAACACACTGGCATCTCCTGTACTCTCCCTCACACATGCTGTACTCTCAGCACCCTCACACATGCTGTTCCCGCTCCCTGGAAGACCCTTCCACTGTCCCGTTCACCTAGTTAGTGCCAGCGCCTGGGACTGTGGGAGGCAGTTGAGGTTTGATTGCACCCTGGCCACTTATCAGCCGAGGGGCTTCAGGCACGTTATTGAACCTGTCTGGGCCTCAGTTTTGTCATCAGTGAAATGAGGATAGTGACAGTCCCTCTGTCATAGAGTTGCTGAGAAATCGGATGCGTCTCATTCTTCGCACAAGCACATACCGAGGGCTACCATGTGCCAGGCTCTTCCAGGCACTGGCGGGTGGGTGGGCAGGTGCAGGACGATTCAGCAGAGGGCCTGGGGTGGGGTTGGCTGCTGGGCAGTGCTGGCAGCTTTCATAGTGAGGCCATTATCACGGTTGTGTCGTCCTTCATGAGCTAGACAAACATCTCAACCTCAGGTGCCTTCTGTGTGCCCCGAATCTGGCCATACCCCACTGATCCCCGGTGCCTCTCCAATTTTTTGGTTTTTTTTTTTTTTTTGAGATGGAGTTTCACTCTTGTCGCCTAGGCTGGAGTGCAGTGGCACTATCTCAGCTCACTGCAACCCCCAGCTCCCGGGTTCAAGCAATTCTCCTGCCTCAGCCTCCCGAGTAGCTGGGATTACAGGTGCCCGCCACCACCCCTGGCTAATTTTTTGTATTTTTAGTAGAGACAGGGTTTCATCATGTTGGCCAGGCTGGTCTTGAACTCCCGACCTCAGGTGATTCGCCCACCACAGCCTCCCAAAGTGCTGGGATTACAGGTGTGAGCCACCATGCCAGCCCCCAATTTGTTGATGTCATTGTGTTTATCCATCTCCATTGCTGCTGGCCCCAGCACACCACAAACTGTAGGTGCCCACAATGCAACTGTTAAAGTTAAATTGACAAACGCATAGAATTGCTTGGCGTCCTGCAAAGCTACATGGCCCCTGAGCCTCGGGACAGGCCCGAGACGGCCTGGGTGGGAGTGTCAGTCCCACATCTCTGTCGAGCAGCCTGAGAGGCCCTGAGAGGCACAAGACCCACGTTCTCCCCTCCATGAATGACGCTAAGGCCTTGAGTCACCTCTCTGAGCCTGTCTTCTCATCTAGAAAATAGACCAATTACTTCTACAGTTCAGCAAGGGTGGGCGGGAGAATGTCAGCAGGGCCCCCGGCGCTGCTCCAAGCCCTTTACAGGGTCAGCGAATTTCAGCCTCATGACAGCCCCGAGTAGGTCCTATTCTTCTCATGTTACAAAGGGGGAAACTGAGGCATAGGAGAGTAAGACACTTGCACACGGTCCTGGTCTCATGGTTAGTGACGGAGCTGGGACTCAGCCCAGGCAGGCTGGCTGCAGAACTTGGTTTTTTCAATGCGATTCCTAACGCTTCCTAATTCGTAGCTATCCCTGGCGCTGCGCCCTGGTGACTCAGTTTCAGAACAGCCACTGAGTCCCAGTCTGCATCCCCCCAGCCCACCCTGGCTCTGGCCTTGTCCTTGCTCCTCCGGAAGCCCCAGCTTCTTCCTAGCCTCCCAGCCATAGCCTGTACCTGCACACCTCCGCCAGCACACCCAGCCAGAGTCGCCACGCCATCTCCTCCTAGGGGACACCTTTCTGCGAGCCACCCTGTCCCCTTCTCAGATCAGGATGAGTATGCCTGGCACTCCTGGAGCTACACCAAGCTCAGGGGCACCCTCTACTGGGCACCAAAAGCCAGCCCAGCCCCTTCCTGCCTTTAAATAGTCACAGACACAGATGTGCTTGCCTTGTGCCAGGCGCTCTTCCCCACGGCTTACAGATATCGAGACAGTTTAATTCTCACAAGGACGCCATGGTCTCATCACCACCCCAAGGTGAGCCCAGGAGCTGAGCTGAGACCCACGCATCCTTCTCCCTACATGAGCGGTTCCTCCTGTGTCTGAACAGCCCTGGCTAATTCATCTGCAGTATTCAGTGCAGCCCTGATTCATTTATTGAGCACCTAGTGTGTGCCAGGCACCACTTGAGGCCCAGAGAGCAGGACATACAGAGACCCCTGCCCTCTGGACACTGCGTGCAGAAAGAAGTGGTTCAGAAAATGAGCAAGTCTCATCCGTGCGCCGGGGCTCACGCCTGTAATCCCAGCACTTTGGGAGGCCAAGGCGGGCGGATCATGAGGTCAGGAGATTGAGACCAGCCTGACCAACGTAGTGAAAACCCATCTCTACTAAAAATACAAAAATTAGCCAGGCATGGTGGCGTGTTACTGTAATCCCAGATACTCGGGAGGATGAGGCAGGAGAATCGCTTGAACCCGGGAGGTGGAGGTTGCAGTGAGCTAAGATTGTGCCACTGCACTCCAGCCTGGGCAACACAGCAAGACTCCATCTCAAAAAAAAAAGAAAAGAAAGGAAGGTGAACAAGTCCTGTAGCAGCGTGCACGAGCTGGCGGGGGGTTGCTGAGCTGAGCATAGGGCAGGAAAGGCCGGGAGTGAGGGGAGGCCAGGGAAGGCTGCCCAGGAAGCAGTGTAAGACTGTGGCCTGTGCCTCAGCTTAACCCCACTCTCCCACCCCACCCGCAGGTGCCTTAGGCAAAGTCGTGCTGCCTTGCTTGGCCTTGCACATGCCTCTGATATAGATCTCATCCCCTTGTTGTTTACACCCAGGTTCAGATGCCTGTTTGGGCTCCTGGTGGTGGGGAGGGGTGGTGGAGGGGTAGCCATCCAGCCAGACTTTCCACCCAGGCCAGGCCTGGTCCCAGAAAGGCTCAGGAGGCCGCTCCCAGGAGGATGAATGGGAGGAGGGAGACAGGGACGTCTAGGCCTGAGCTGGGTCAGTGTGAGAATCAGGAGCCCACAATGGCCAGTCCTGGCAGTCAGAGAAGTCCCTGTTGGAGAGGGAGGCACAAGTCCCTTGTCTCAGGGACAAGGAATAAATATGAGAAGTCATCATAAAGACAGTTGATGTGACAAATAACAGTTGTTTTCTTTTTTTGAGACGGAGTCTCGCTCTGTCGCCCAAGCTGGAGTGCACTGGCCAGATCTCAGCTCATTGAAAGCTCCGCCTCCCGGGTTTACGCCATTCTCCTGCCTCAGCCTCCCGAGTAGCTGGGACTACAGGCGCCTGCCACCTCGCCCGGCTAGTTTTTTGTATTTTTTTAGTAGAGACGGGGTTTCACCGTGTTAGCCAGGATGGTCTCAATCTCCTGACCTTGTGATCCGCCCGTCTCGGCCTCCCAAAGTGCTGGGATTACAGGCTTGAGCCACCGCGCCCGGCCGACAAATAACAGTTTTTAAAATCTGAATGTAAAAAACTTAACACACATACACACACAAACAACAGTAAACTTGCTAAACTTTTGTGATTGACTCATTATATTCAAAACATAAAAACAGGCCGGGTGCAATGGCTCACGTCCGTAATCTCAGCACTTTGGGAGGCAGAGGCAGGCAGATCACCTGAGGTCAGGAGTTGGAGACCAGCCTGGCCAACTTGGTGAAACCTTGTCTCTACTTAAATACAAAAATTAGCCTGGTGTGGTGGTTTGTACCTGTAATCCCAGCTACTCAGGAGGCTGAGGTGGGAGAATCACTGAAACCCAGGAGGCAGAGGCTGCAGTGAGCTGAGATCACGCCACTGCACTCCAGCCTGAGCAATAGAACAAGATCCTGTCTTAAAAATAAATAAATAAATAAATAAATAAATAAATAAATAAATAAATAAATAAATAAATAGGCCAGGCGTGGTGGGTCACACCTGTAATCCCAGCCGTTAGGGAGGCCGAGGCAGGCAGTTCATGAGGTCAGGAGATCGAGACCATCCTGGCTAACACAGTGAAACCCCGTCTCTACTAAAAATACAAACAATTAGCTGGGCGTGGTGGTGGGCACCTGTAATCCCAGCTACTCGGGAAGCTGAGGCAGGAGAATCACTTGAACCCGGGAGGTGGAGGTTGCAGTGAGCTGAGATCGCTGCACTCCAGCCTGGTGACAGAGCAAGACTCCATTTCAAATAAATAAATAAATAAATATAAATAAATACAATTTATAATGTTAAGATGAACAGTTCACTTAATTGTTTTCTTACCACAGTTACATTTTTAATAAGGAATTTCTTGACAATTTATTTTCTTAAAAACCCCAACAGATCTCGGCGGGATTTTTTTCAGCTTTAATAATATTTACCTACCACAACCAAAGTGGAAAGTCCCCTACACAGGCCAAGTTGCAGGATAAAAGGAAAGTCCCCATTGGGGTTAGGAGGCAGTCACTGACGGGGGCCACGTCCCTTTGCCGGATTCACATCCGCATTATTGAGATCTGGCCCAGAGCCCAGCGTAGGTGGAGGTGGGCTCAGCAGATGGGGGCTGAAGATCCAGAGAACTTGGAAGTGTGGGCAGCTACGTGGCTGTCAGAGGTGGCCCCAGGCCTGGGTCCTCTACTGTATGACAAAATGTCAACATCTTTGTCAGGCCAAAGATATTAGGGTGAGGGGGCAGGGGGATTTACCTGCTTCGAGAACCAATCCCCACCTTGCCCATCCTGCTCTGTGTCAGGGGCCGTGAGGGTGATGGCCCTCACAACTTCAGAGGTGATCTGGTCTAGGGTGTTTGTTTGTTTGTTTGTTTGTTTGTTTGTTTTTTTGAGACGGAGTCTCGCTCTGTCGCCTAGGCTGGAGTGCAGTGGCCAGATCTCAGCTCACTGCAAGCTCCGCCTCCCTGGTTCACGCCATTCTCCTGCCTCAGCCTCCCGAGTAGCTGGGACTACAGGCGCCCGCCACCTCGCCTGGCTAGTTTTTTGTATTTTTTTTAGTAGAGACGGGGTTTCACTGTGTTAGCCAGGATGGTCTCGATCTCCTGACCTCATGATCCACCCGTCTCGGCCTCCCAAAGTTCTGGGATTACAGGCTTGAGCCACCGCGCCCGGCCTTCTAGGGTGTTTTAAATCAGGTCTTGGAGGGGCTCCAGGCCTGCCTTCCCCTGCAACCAGGGCAGCCTCCACTATCTGTGTACACCTTTGCTGGTTAAATGATTGTTTGCGTAATTGTTTTGTTTAGTGTCTCTCTTCTTCTCCGAGGCCGGGATCTAGGAAGACAGGGCTTTGTCTGTCTTGTCCATAGCTGGATCCCCAGAGCCCAGTATGACACTTGACACATAGCAGCTCTCAAAAAATACCTGTCAAATGAGCAAAACAATACATGGTAATGTAAGAATGAACGGGCCCCACAGCTCAAAAAAAAGCATTGTGAAGCCCACAGACAGCCCAGCTGTTTCCGTTTAGGGTGGGTAGGTGTGGTGCAGACTTCCATGTCTGTGTTCAGGAGAAGGAGACGTTGAGTCTTGGTTCTGCAACTCTGGAGCCTGTGAGACGGGGGACAAGTGACTTTATTTCTCTGAGCCTTCATTTTCTCAGCTATGAACCATCAGATATGAAGGGAGCAGGAGTATGTGCTTGATAACCCCCATGTGACGGAATTTCCACAAAGATTAAATGAGATCATACCTCAGAGCATTTAGCACAGCTCTGGCAATAATCGGCACTTAACAGATTATGATTCTCCCCCACCCCCCGCTTTTACCTTACTGGGAAGCTGACCAGGATATCTCTTTGTTTTAGAGTCAGAGATGAGATCAGCTTTGTATTACTTGGGAGGAGAAGAGAAGAATTAACTAGTCTTTGGTCTTTGTATTATTTGGGAGGAGAAGAGAAGAATTAACTGGCTTTGGTCTTTAGGTATGCATGTTAAATTGTATGGGTAACCACTAAATAAAGAGAAAATATATAAATTCTAAAACAATAGAGAGAAGAAATGGAATCAGAAGACATTCAATCAATACAAAGAAGACAGGAAAGGGGAAAGAATAGGCTACAAAATTCAGGACAATTAAAAAGCCCAAAATAACATTATAGGAAGAATTTCAAATATATTAGTAATTATAGTAAATGTAAATGAGCTAAACTTCCAGTTAAAAAACAGAGATTTCAGACTGACTTAAAATCAAAAGACATACCTAAAACATGAGGATAGAAATCATGAAAGTAAAAATGATGACAAACACAAGAAAGGTAATGTAGCTTTAATGATCTCAGACATGTGCACATGAAGGTAAAAAGCAGAATAGGGGCTGGGCGCGGTGGCTCACGCCTGTAATCCCAGCACTTTGGGAGGCCAAGGCAGGCGAATCACAAGGTCAGGAGATTGAGACCATCCTGGCTAACACGGTGAAACCGTCTCTACTAAAACTACAAAAAATTAGCTGGGCGTGGTGGCGGGCGTCTGTAGTCCCAGCTACTCGGGAGGCTGAGGCAGGAGAATGGCGTGAACCCAGGAGGCGGAGCTTGCAGTGAGCCGAGATTGTGCCACTGCACTCCAGCCTGGGCGACAGTGCGAGACTCCGTCTCCAAAAAAAGAAAAGAAAAAGAGAAAAAAAAAAAGCAGAAATAGGTTGGAACCAGAACACCAATGCTTTTCAGTTTCCAAGTTCTGTCATATTGATGTCAACATGATTTTGACATGTTGGCATTATCACCCAGGCCAAAAAGCGTGAGGGAAACAGGGACCAGCACAACCAGGGTGTTCCCCAATAAGAGCCTTAGACACTCTAGTCTGTTTATTCAGCAGATCTTGGCCGAAGTCTGTCATGAACTTGGCCTTGCATAGTGTGCTGGGAATGCAGAAATCGTCCCAACACAGTCTCTGCTCATACCGACTCATAGCCTAGACAAGGAGATAGATGTGTGAAACCAAATTATAGTCACTGCAATAGGGATCTAATAAGAGAGTGTGTGTGTGACTGATGAGGGACCAGGGGTCAAAAAGGGCTCTTCCAAGGAAGGCAATTAGAATTTTCCAGAGAACAAGGAGGAGGACAGTATAGAAAAGAGGCAGAGCCTGTGCAAATCCAGAGGCTGGACAGAGTGTGGCAAGCAGAGGGAACCCCATGCATCTCTCTCATTTCTCTTCTCTCTACTATGGCTAGAGTCAAGGAGAGGGCAGCAGGATAGGTTCTGAAGGGCCTCTGACACTTTGTTGAGGGTGATAGCCGTGGGAGGGCTGGGAACAGGGATGTGGCAAGGTGTAGACTGCATTTCCGGTCATTCTGACAGCCAGTGTAGAGGAAAGATGCTGAGGGAGAAACCGGAAGCCCAGAGACAGGACCAGTGTTTTTTTTTTTTTTTTTTTTTTTTAATTTTTGAGACAGAGTCTCACTCTGTCACCCAGGCTGGAGTGCAGTGGTGCAATTTCAGCTCACTGCAACCTCTGCCTCCCGGGTTCAAGCTCCTGCCTCAACCTCCTGAGTAGCTGGGACTACAGGAGTGTGCCCCCACGCCAGGGTACATTTTGGTGGGTTTTGTTGTTGTTGTTGTAGTTTTAGTAGAGACGAGTTTTCACTATGTTGGCCAGGCTGGTCTCGAACTCCTAAGCTCAAGCAATCCTCCCGCCTTGGCCTCCCAAAGTGCTGGGATTACAGGGATGAGCCACTGTGCCTGGCCAGGACCGGTGTTAATGATCGTTATCAGCTGAATTAACAATGAAAAAATATAGATTATTGCATGCTCGCCATGCCCCACACATTCACTATCTCATCCCAAGCACTCACTGTCTTGTCCAAGCCTCACAATAACCCCATGGTACCTGTGAGGAAAGTGGGCTCAGAGAGGTTAGGACACTTACCCGAGGCCACACAGCTGGTCAGCAGCAAAGCCAGGATTCAAACCCAGCCTCAACCATCCCCCACGAGGCTGCTCAGCAGGCATTCTGCAGAGAAGAGGAGAGAGAATAGACTGGAATTCTGTTCAAAATAAAGAGACTCCTATTTAAAGCAGCCCTATGCCACATGTTTCAACAAAACCAGGCTTCCCTTTGCAGCAACACCCCCATCCCACTTAGTTCTCAACTGCATTACCAAAGTGATTGGCAGGGGGACCCCACCCCTCCCTTTGGGGGTGACCCTTCATCTCCCTTCACACCTCCTTCCCTCTGCAGCTGGGTCACTGCGAACTGAGCGCCGAGCAGCCTCAGCCTGTCCGCCTATGGCCACGCTATTGTCACGGTCCTCTGTCCAGAGGCACCAAGGAGACTTGGAAAACACATGGTGGGCTGGAGCCCCAGGTGCACACTCCCCAGGGCCGGCAACCCTGCTGAGTCACTTGACTTCACGGAGCCTGGGTCTCCTGTCTCTGAAATGGCATGTGGTGCTCACCTCCAGAGCTGCCAGGGGAGTCAGCAGGAGCCTGGGGTGCGGCAGAGGCTCCGGGAGCTGCAGGCAGGAGGCAGGTGTGGAGGGGGCTGAGGCTCAGGGCTCAAACCCTGGCTCTGCCACTTCCTGGTTGTGTGGCCTTGCTGAGCCATCTTCCTTCTCTGAAAAGTGAGCCTAGGCTGGGCACGGTGGCTCACACCTGTAATCCCAGCACTTTGAGAGGCCGAGGCGGGCGGATCACCTGAGGTTGGGAGTTCGAGACCAGCCTGACCAACATAGAGAGATGCCACCCCCGTCTCTACTAAAATACAAAATAGCCATGCGTGGTGGCACATGCCTGTAATCCCAGCTACTGGGGAGGCTGAGGCAGGAGAATCGCTTGAACCCAGGAGGCGGAGGTTGCAGTGAGCCAAGATGGCGTCACTGCACTCCAGCCTGGGTGACACGAGCGAAACTCCGTCTCAAAAAAAAGAGGAGCCTAACAACACGTGCCCTGCAGAGAATCAACACCTGTGCCCAGCGCCCGCCTCCAGGTGCCAAGCCCACGCCTCCAGGTGCCAAGCCCTGAGCTGAATGAGTCTCACCTCAGGCCTTCAGTGCAGCTCCGCAAGGCTGACATTGTGAGGTCCTTTCACAGACAATGGCCCCTCTCCACCTCTGCACCTGCAGGCCTGCTTTATCTCCATCCAATCGATAAGCACTGGGGGAATGAATGGAGACCTTTTGGCTGGGTTCAAGAGGGTGAGCAGGAGCTTTCCAGGTGGATGAAAGGGAAGGGCATCCTGAGCAGAGGGAACAGCATGTGCAAAGGTGGAGTGCCCAGCGAGAGGGTCTGAGAACTTATCCTGGCTAACGTGTATCCGAGTGAGGGCTGCGAGTGAGGAGCCATGCAGAGCGGAGGGGGAGAAAAGCAGATGCTAGGCAGGGTTTCCAATGCAGGCTGAACTTCCCGAGGGCACTGGGGAGCCCCGGAGGCATCTAGAGGATCAGCTCTGGCATAGCAGGACCCGAGATGGACTAGAGGGAAGAGACTGAAGGCCAGGTAGGAGACTGGGGCAAGGGTCCAGGGAGAGAGGATGAGGCAGGAGCTGGGCTGTCGGGATGGAGAAGAAATGGGGGGAGCTCGCTGCAAGGCATTAAAAGGCATGAAGCCACCTGGCCCTGCTGGCCGACCCATGGGCGAGCTGCAGCCCCACTTCAGACAGGGAAGGTGAGCTGGGGGGGCCCCACTGAGAAAAAGGACCCTGAAAGGAGGGAGGGGAGGGTGGGGCACAGAGGGTTTGCTGGGAACAAAGGGGGCCCCAGATCACCTCAGTGTACCCCAGCGAGGGGGAAAGTTCCAGGGGGTTCTTGACAGCACATGGACCAGCAATACCTTTGTTCTTTCTGTATTTATTATTATTATTATCATTATTATTATTAAGACGAGTCTCTGTCATCCAGGCTGGAGTGCGGTGGCACAATCTCGGCTCACTGCAGCCTCCTCCTCCCAAGTTCAAGCCTTCTGCCTCAGGCTCCCGAATAGCTGGGATTACAGGCACGCATCGCCACGCCTAGCTAATTTTTGTGTTTTTAGTAGAGACAGGGTTTCACCATGTTGGCCAGGCTGGTCTTGAACTCCTGACCTCAAATGATCTGCCCACCTCAGCCTCCCAAAGTGCTGGGATTGCAGGCGTGAGCCACCGCGCCCGGCCTCTTGGTCTAGGCTTTCTTTTAAAGTCCACCTCATTCTCTGCCTAGCAATCAGTGATGACCCGGACCTCCTCCTCCTGTTATGATTATTGATGTTATTATTATTAATAGAAATAGCAACAGAGCACCTGCTTTGTCAATCACCAGCATTTCCCAGGGAGGTGGTAAGTGGCGTTTGGTGAGAAGTGTCCCATGTGTATTATGTTTGGGAAACCCAGAGTTGAGGAAAGCAAAGCCGCTGTCTCCCTCTGGGCTTCACAGAGCTTCAGCACGCCAGGCGCACCGGAGTCTCGGGGAGGAAGTGTACAGGCTCCCAGTGCATTGATATGAGTGTTTTTTTGCTGTTGGTGTTTAGTGTCCCAGGGAACGGCTCTGAGAAGCTCCAGGTTGGGTTATCCCCCACATGTTCTCTCCGAGGAAGAATGGCAAGCTCTGGGGACCCCTGGCAGAGGGGGGAGTTTTAAAGCTCCAGCCCAGTCAGGCCAGAGACATTCTCAAGCCCCTGCTTCTCCTGCCCTGGACAGGAGATGCCCCCACCCCCCAGCCTCATGCACAGGCACAGTTGCATCTCCGGCTGGGTGCAGAGACCCCAGACCGGCTTGGGACCCAACTGACCCTCGGGACCCGTGCCTGCAGAGGCATCCTGTTGTACTCCGCCACTCTCCTACCCCACAAGGCCTGCCCGAGCCCATCCTCAGGCTTCGTCCTGCAGGCTGACCCCCACCAGCTCCCTGCAAACACATTCACACCCTGTTGCCTGTGAAATGGCATTCACGAAGGTCTCATTCAGTTCTGAAAGCTAGCCATGTTCACTCTGGGAAGTTAGACAAAGCAGAGGCCTATTAAGAAAAAAGTCGGCCGGGCACGGTGGCTCACGCCCATAATCGCAGCACCTATACATAGGTATAGCCATGGGCCAATACTCCAGAGAGCCATTCAAATCATGTCTTTGAAGCACTTTTCATGATGTAAGAAAATACTCACAATGAGGCTGGGCGTGGTGGCTCACGCCTGTAATCCCAGCACTTTGGGAGGCCAGGGCGGGTGGATCATGAGATCAGGAGATCGAGACCATCCTGGCTAACATGGTGAAACCCCGTCTCTACTAAAAATACGAAACAATTAGCTGGGCGTGGTGGTGGGCACCTGTAGTCCCAGCTACTTGGGCTGAGGCAGGAAAATGGCATGAACCCGAGAGGCAGAGCTTGCAGTGAGCGGAGATCATGCCACTGCACTCCAGCCTGGGCGACAGAGCGGGACTCCGTCAAAAAAAAAGAAAAGAAAAGAAAATACTCACAATGTTATTAAGGGGAAATGCAGGACCCAGACAAGTATATTGTATCATCAAAATTTTGTAAAAAAGCAAGCCGCAGTGAATGGCTCATGCCTGCAATCCTAGTACTTTGGGAGGCTGAGGCAGGTAGATCATTTGAGGTCAGGAATTCAAGACCACCTGGTCAACATGGTGAAACCCTGTCTCTACTACAAAAAAAATATATATATATATGGCCAGGCGCGGTGGCTCAAGCCTGTAATCCCAGCACTTTGGGAGGCTGAGGCAGGCAGATCATAAGGTCAGGAGATCGAGACCATCCTGGCTAACACAGTGAAACCCTGTCTCTACTAAAAATACAAAAACCTAGCCGGGAGTGGTGGCGGGTGCCTGTAGTCCCAGCTACTTGGGAGGCTGAGGCAGGAGAATGGCACGAACCCGGGAGGCAGAGCTTGCAGTGAGCCGAGATTGTGCCACTGCACTCCAGCCTGGGCGACAGAGCGAGACTCCGTCTCAAAAAAAAAAAAAAAAAAAAAAAATTAGCCAGGCATAGTGGTGTACGCCTGTAATCCCAGCTACTCAGGAGGCTGAGGCAGGAGAATTGCATGAACCCAGGAGGCAGAGGTTGTAGTGAGCCAAGATCGCACCACTGCACTCCATCCTGGGCAACAGAGTGAGACTCTATCTCAAAAAAAAAAAAAAGTAAAAGATGATGAAAAAACATATCCCTGCATAATATGCATAGAAAAAATTGGAAGGATGTGCCAAATGATTAACATAAATTAACTCTGGGTAGATGTATTTTGGCCAATTTTTATTTTCTTCTCATACATTTTTCCTAAATGAGTATATATTACTTCAAAAAAACTTTTTTTTATTTTAGAGACACAGTTTCACCTTATTGCCCAGGCTAGTCTGGAACTCCTAACCTCAGGTAATCTGCCTGCCTCGGCCTCCCAAAGTGCTGGGATTACAGGCATAAGCCACTGTGCCCATCCTTCGTCTATCCCTTTCACTCAGGCTGTGGAGTCCTTCACTGGGCAAGACGCCCTGTGGTTGGGACCCAGTCCCTGCCCTCCCTGGAGGTGTCTGGACTCTGGGCTCCAGGGAACCCAGCCCTGGGGATCCCTGACCAGACTGGGGTGGGTAGACGGGATCAGGACATCCTCCCGTGTTAGTGACCCTGGAACTAGGTGTTGAAGGACAGATGGGGGTAGGTATCCAGGAAAAAAGCAGGAAAGGTGTTCCTGGCAGAGGGAAACACAGGTGCAAAGTCCGGAGGCAGGAGTGTGTCTGCTGGGCCCAGGGACTTGCCAGAACAGGGGGCGGGGAAAACAAGTAGGGGAGGAAGGAGAAGGTGGTGCCAGGGGGATGAGCTGCTCCAGGGCAGAGACTGTCTTATGGGCTCTCACTGTCATTGTCGCCTTGGTGGGCAGCACAGCGCGGCACGGAGAGTCTTGTGCTGGGACTGACGGGCAGTCCTGGGAGGATTGTGAAGGGCCCAGGGGAGGGACAGGGGATCTGTGGGACCTTTTTCTTTTTTTGAGACCGAGTTTCGCTCTTGTTGCCCAGGCTGGGGTGCAATGGTGCGATCTTAGTTCACCACAACCTCCGCCTCCTGGGTTCAAACGATTCTCCTGCCTTAGCCTCCCTAGTAGCTGGGATTACAGACACGCGCCCTGCCTAAACAGACCTTTCTAGGGCCTGGTGAGAGAGGCGGAGGACTGAGGTGCAGCTGGGCCTGTGGGCATGGAGAGGAGGGAGACTGGAACAGGGAGTCAGAGGACAGGGGGCCAGGATGGGGGCGGCCCTGATTTTCTTCGGGAAAGGATGCAGTAAGACAGTTCTTGCCGGGCAGGGAGACTCATGCCTGTAATCCCAGCACTTCGGGAGGCCGAGTTGGGCAGATCACCTGAGGTCAGGAGTTCAAGACCAGCCTGGCCAATATGGGAAAACCCTGTTTCTACTAAAAAAAAAAAAAAAAAAAAAAAAAAAAAAAAAACAAAAATCAGCCAGGCGTGGTGGTGCATGCCTGTAATCCTAGCTACGGGGGAGGCTGAGGCAGGAGAATCACTTGAACCCAGGAGGTGGAGGTTGCAGTGAGCTGAGATTGCACCACTGCACTCCAGCCTGGGCAACAAGAGCGAAACTCGGTCTGGAAAAAAAAAAAAAAGAGGACGGTTCTTGACCCTAAGAGAGCCTTTCAGGGCAGTGCTTGGGACTTTGGGTTGGACAGCTCAGGGCTGTAATTCCAAGGGCATGGTACAAGTTTCTCAACGCCAGCGATAACAGTAGCAATGAGAATAATGATGTGCTGAGCAGCCCTGAACACTGGGACCTCCTCTCCTCTCCCTCACCCTCCGAAGTGCTTTTCTTCCTAATTTTTTTTTTTTTTTTTTTTTTTTTTTTTTTTTTTTTTTTTTGAGACGGAGTCTCGCTCTGTCGCGGCCCAGGCTGGAGTGCAGTGGCCAGATCTCAGCTCACTGCAAGCTCCGCCTCCCGGGTTTACGCCATTCTCCTGCCTCAGCCTCCCGAGCAGCTGGGACTACAGGCGCCCGCCACCTCGCCCGGCTAGTTTTCTGTATTTTTTAGTAGAGACAGGGTTTCACCGTGTTAGCCAGGATGGTCTCAATCTCCTGACCCCGTGATCCGCCCGTCTCGGCCTCCCAAAGTGCTGGGATTACAGGCTTGAGCCACCGCGCCCGGCCCGAAGTGCTTTTCGTCATCCTCCTCGTGGTAAGAGCGGACCTGGAGGTACAGAGAACTCAAGTGACAGGCCCTACAACCACGACGGGGGAGGGGGAATTTGAACAGGGCACTGCTCTCCACGCCACATCTGCGACCTCTGTTTCCGTGTCTGTCCGTGGGGAACGGCGATGGGTGGGTGCCAGGTGGCCGAGCGAGACGGGGAGAGGCGCAGGCTCCGGCCAGCCCTGCCCAGCTCTGCCATGGAGCAAGCCACTTCTTCAGGCTCCTGTTTCCTCCTTTCTTTTCTTTTCTTTTTTTTTTTTTTTTTTTTTTTTTTTTTTTTTTTTTTTTTGAGATGGAGTCTCGCTCTGTAGCCCAGTCTGGAGTGCAGTGGCGCGATCTCGGCTCACTGCAAGCTCCGCCTCCCGGGTTCACGCCATTCTCCTGCCTCAGCCTCCCGAGTAGCTGGGACTACAGGCGCCCGCCACCTCGCCCGGCTAGATTTTTGTATTTTTTAGTAGAGACGGGGTTTCACCGTGTTAGCCAGGATGGTCTCGATCTCCTGACCTCGTGATCCGCCTGTCTCGGCCTCCCAAAGTGCTGGTGTTTCCTCCTTTCTAAAACGGGGCGATCATAGTCCTTGTTCATAGGGCTGCTTGATGGACAAAAGGCGACTGCGTCCACAGAGCGTCCCTGAGCGCCGAGTAAACCCGCAGTGTCTCACAGAGCGGCCGCCAGCATCGGGGCTGCTGGCTGGGCCTGGGGACCGGGTGCATTGCTGCTGAGAGGTGCCCTGGACGCCCTGGGTGTAAAACACATGTCGGTTTTCCTTGCATTTCGAAGCTTCACTGTAAAGAGTATAAAATGGCTCAGTTGCAAGTTTTCATCTTGATGACAGGTTCGAATGATAGTATTTTGGACATGTTGCACTAAATAAATACATTAGTAAAGTTGATTTCACCTATTTGGTTTTTTTTGTTTGTTTGTTTTTGTTTTTGTTTTTAATGTGGCTTCTAGGAAATTTAAAATTACACATGTGGGCTGGGTGTGGTGGCTTACGCCTATAATCCCAGCACTTTGGGAGGCTGAGACTGGATGATCACTCGAGGCCAGGAGTTTGAGACCAGCCTAGGCAACATAAGGAGACCCCGTCGCTACAAAAAATTTAAATAAAAGTTTAGCCAGGTGTGCTGGCACGTGCCTGTAGTCCCAGCTACTCAGGAGGCTGAGGCGGGTGGATCACTTGAGCCCAGAAGGTCAAGGCTGCAGTGAGCTGAGATTGTGCCACTGCACTCCAGCCTGAGTCTTAAAACAAACAAACAAACATTTCACATGTGGTTCACATTCTTTTTCTTTCTTTTTTTTTTTCTTTTGAGACAGAGTCTCACTCTGTCGCCCAGGCTGGAGTGCAGTGGCACGATCTCGGCTCACTGCAAGCTCCGCCTCCCGGGTTTAGGCCATTCTCTTGCCTCAACCTCCCGAGTAGCTGGGACTACAGGCGCCTGCCACCTCGCCCGGCTAGGTTTTTTTTGTATTTTTTAGTAGAGACGGGGTTTCACTGTGTTAACCAGGATGGTCTCAATTTCCTGACCTCGTGATCTGCCCGTCTTGGCCTCCCAAAGTGCTGGGATTATTACAGGCTTGAGCCACCGCACCCAGCCTCACATTCTGTTTCTATTGGACAGCACCAACATAAATTATTATTATTTTATGACTGTGCCTATGCTACCAATATTACCATTTTTTTCTGCCTCTCAGGTATATCTGGGTTTGGTTTTGTTTTTATCCCTGCTTACTATAAAAGTAATTTTTGTTCATTGAAGAAAAAAAATCACAAAAGAATAAAAATTGTCCATAATTCCCAACAGATAGAGTTCACTGCTAAGCAAACTTGGAGTATGTTCTATGTCCTTCCAGTTTTTTTTTTTTTTTTTTTTTTTTTTTTAGACAGAGTCTTACTCTGTCACCCAGGCTGGAATGTAATTGGGGGGTCTTGGCTCAATGCAACCTCCACCTCCCGGGTTCAAGCAATTCTCCTGCCTCAGCCTCCCAAGTAGCTGGGATTACAGGCATGAGCCACCATGCCCAGACTCTTTTTTCTTTTTAAGATGGAGTCTTGCTGTGTCGCCCAGGCCAGAGTATAGTGGCGCCATCTCAGCTCATTGCAACCTCCACCTCCCTCTTGCCTCAGTTTGCTGAGTAACTGGGATTACAGGCGCCCACCACTACCCCCGGCTAATTTTTGTATTTTTAGTAGAGACGGAGTTTTATCATGTTGGCCAGGCTGGGCTCGAACTCCCAACCTCAACTGCTCTGAGCGCCTCGGCCTCCCAAATTGCTGGGATTACAGGTGTGAGCCACCGCGCCCGGCTTCTTTTTCTCCTTTTTCTTTTGGTGCATATACTCTGATACCTAATTCTTCGGCTTCTTTGTGATGACACAGGATGCATCTGAGGTTCTCAGTTTCCTCTGTTAATACCGTAACACCGCATTCCCCCAGTGCCTGTCCCCTTCTCCCTTGTACACATCACTATCTGGGCTTTGCAAATATGATCCGATGGCTGTGTGACCTTCTGGGCCTCAGTGCACCCGGCGTGGTGATCAGTAGTGAGGACCCTGTGAGATCCTGCCTCCCATGCTCTGACCCAGCACTGCCTCTCCTGTGGACCCCAGTCCCACCCCCGAAAGGCGGCAGCCAGGGTCAGAGGTCAAGAGCTAGGACTCTGGAACCAGAGGGCCTGGATCCAATCCCAACTGTGCTGTCAACTTCTGTGTGACCCTGGGCAAGTCACTGCACCTCCCTGGGCCTAATTCATCATGCTTCATGTGAAACCCTTGAGGTCTGATGCGTTTTGGCATTCTGATATTAGAAACATAATAATAGTTACCATAGGTTTTATAACATCTTAGTGGTCTTGAAACATGGGAATTTCTAGAATGAAATGTTTGGATAGTCACGAGTGGGATCAATAAAAGCTTTAGTTTCACGTGACCGTGCGCGGTGGCTCACATCGGTAATCCCAGCACTTTGGAAGGCCAAGCTGGGTGGATCATCTGAGGCCAGGAGTTCGAGACCAGCCTGGCCAACATGGCGAAACCCCGTCTCTACTAAAAATACAAAAAAATTAGCCGGGCGTGGTGGTAGGCACCTGTAGTCCCAGCTACTCGGGAGGCTGAGGCAGGAGAATGGTGTGAACCCGGGAGGTGGAGCTTGCAGTGAGCTCAGTGCAGAGATGGCGCCACTGCACTCCAGCCTGGGTGACAGAGCCAGACTCCGTCTCAAAAAAAAAAAGACTTATTACCCACAAAGCATTTAGAACAGTGTCTGGCATCAAAGACTTGTTCAATGTGTCTTAGTTGCTGGTATTAGTATTTTTACTTTTTATTATTTATTTATTTATTTTGGGGATGGGGTCTCCCTGTCACGCAGGCTGGAGTGCAGTGGCATGATCACAGTTCACTGCAGCCTTGACCTCCTGGGCTCAAGGGATCCTCCCATCTTAGCCTTCTGAGTAGCTGGGACCACAGGTGCGCACCACCACACAGGGCTAATTTTTGTATTTATTTGTAGAGACAGGGGTCTTGCTTTGTTGACCAGGATTGTCTTCAACTCCTGGGCTCAAGTGATCCTCCCACCTCAGCCTCCCAAAGTGCTGGGATTACTGGTGTGAACCACCATGCCCAGCCTTATTTTTTTTATTTTTAAAACTAATGCGTAGTGGCCGGGCAAGGTGGTTCACGCCTGTAATATCCCAGCACTTTGGGAGGCCAAGGCAGGCAAATCACTTGAGATCGGGAGTTCAAGACCAGCCTGGCCAACATGGTGAAACCCCGTCTCTACTAAAAATACAACATTGGCTGGGCACGGTAGCTCACGCCTGTAATCCCAGCACTTTGGGAGGCCAAGGCGGGTGGATCACGAGGTCAGGAGATCGAGACCAGCCTGGCCAACATGGTGAAACCCCGTCTCTACTAAAAATACAAAAATTAGCCAGGCGTGGTGGCACACACCTGTAATCCCAGCTACTCGGGAGACTGAGGCAGGATAATCGCTAGAACCCGGCAGGCGGAGATGGCAGTGAGCCGAGACTGTGCAACTGCACTCCAGCCTGGGTGACAGAGCAAGACTCTGTCTCAAAAATAAAATAATGTATCACTGGCATGGAATAAAATATCCGCATTTTAAGTGTAGTTTGGGGAGTCCTAACAGTCGCCTTCCGTCATGTAACCACCATGCCAATGTAGCACGTGTCAGTCACCCCAGAAAGCTCTCTCACACCCTTCCCTGTCTGCCCCAGACACCTCACCCACCCACACACGCAGAGACGCCCAATTAGAACACCCAGAACACAGTGTGAACGGATCCAACCCGCCAGCTCCTTTGGGTTTGGCTTCTTTTGCTTAGTGTCACCCCGGAGAGATTCTTCCGGGGGTCACAGTAGCCAGGTCCCTTTTGTGGCTGAGCCGCAGCATCCTCCACACGGCCACACTTTGCAGTGTTTATCCAGTCACCTGCTGATTATCATTTGGGCCGTCTCCAGCTTAGGCAGTCCAGAGAAAAAAAATGCTGCGAACACCCACGTAGAAGCCGTTGCGTGGACATCTGCCTTCATTTCTCTTGAGGAAATACCCAGGAATGGAACAGCCAGGTCGGATGGCCACTCCAGTTTTAACTTTTTTTTCAAAAGTTTTTTCCTCCTCAATCCCAAAATTCTTGTTTTTACATTTCTTTTTAAATTCTTTTCTGTAGAGAGAAGGTCTCCCAATGTTGCCCAGACTGGCCTCAAGCTTCTGGGCTCAGGTGATCCTCTCACCATGGCCTCCCAAAGTGCTGGGATTATAGACATGAGCCACTGTGCCTGGCCCCCAAAATTCTTTTTTATTTTTTATTTTTATTTTTTGAGATGGAGTCTCGCTCTGTCACCCAGACTGGAGTGTGGTGACACGATCTCAGCTCACAGCAACCTCTGCCTCTCAGGTTCAAACAAGTCTCCTGCCTCAGCCTCCCAAGTAGCTAGGATTACAGGCATGCGCCACCACGCCCAGCTAATTTTTGTATTTTTAGTAGAGACGGGGTTTCACCAGGTTGGCCAGGCTGGTCTTGAACTCCGACCTCAGGTGATCTACCCACTGCAGCCTCCCAAAGTGCTGGCATACAGGTGTCAGCCACCATGCCTGGTCATCCCCAAAATTCTTGAATCCAGTTTTAACTTTGTAAGTAACTATCTTTTTTTGTTTTCTTGTTTGTTCGTTTTTCATTCATTCTTTCTTTCTTTCTTTCTTTCTTTCTTTTTTTTTTTTTTTTTTTTTTGAGACAGGGTTTTACTTCATTGCCCAGGCTAGAGTGCAGTAGCGTGATCAGGGCTCACTGCAGACTTCCCTTTCCAGGCTCACACAATCCTCCCACCTCAGCCTTCCTAGTAGCAGAGACAACAGACACATGCCACCACGCCTGGCTAATTTGTTTATTTTATTTTATTTTATTTTTATTTTTGTAGAGATGGGGTTTATGTGCTGTTGCCCAGTCTGATCTTGATCTCCTGGGCTCAAGTGATCTGCCCACTTCAGCCTCCCAAAGTGCTGGGATTACAGGCATGAGCCACCCCGTGCCTAGTCCCCCAAAATTCTTGAATCCAGTTTTTTTGTTTATTTCTACACGGAATCTTGCTCTGTTGCCCAGGCAGGAGTGCAGTGGCACTATCTTGACTCACTGCAAACTTCGCCTCCTGGGTTCAAGTGATTCTTGTGCCTCAGTCTCCCAAGTAGCTGGGATTACAGGCACACGCCACCACACCTGGCTAATTTTTGTATTTTTAGTAGAGACAGGGTTTCACCATGTTGGCCAGGCTGGTCTCGAACTCCTGACCTCAAGTGATCCACCTGCCTCGGCATCCCAAAGTGCTGCGATTACAGGCCTGAGCCACCGCACCCAGCCTTGACTCCAGTTTTAACTTCATAAGAAACTCATCAAACCATGTTGCAATGTGGTCGTACCGTCACAGCACAGCACGGGAGATCCAGCCACCCGACCCCGCCTGCTCCCGGGACCTTGGTGATCCCCCCACAGCCCTTGTCAGTATCTCCGTGACTGATCCGTGTTTCCCTCTCCCCAGGTGATCCGGACGGACACGTTCAAGCACTTGCGGCACCTGGAGATTCTGCAGCTAAGCAAGAACCTGGTGCGCAAGATCGAGGTGGGTGCCTTCAACGGGCTGCCCAGCCTCAACACGCTGGAGCTTTTTGACAACCGGCTGACCACGGTGCCCACGCAGGCCTTCGAGTACCTGTCCAAGCTGCGGGAGCTCTGGCTGCGCAACAACCCCATCGAGAGCATCCCCTCGTACGCTTTCAACCGCGTGCCCTCGCTGCGGCGCCTGGACCTGGGTGAGCTCAAGCGGCTGGAGTACATCTCGGAGGCGGCCTTCGAGGGGCTGGTCAACCTGCGCTACCTCAACCTGGGCATGTGCAACCTCAAGGACATCCCCAACCTGACGGCCCTGGTGCGCCTGGAGGAGCTGGAGCTGTCGGGCAACCGGCTGGACCTGATCCGCCCGGGCTCCTTCCAGGGTCTCACCAGTCTGCGCAAGCTGTGGCTCATGCACGCCCAGGTAGCCACCATCGAGCGCAACGCCTTCGACGACCTCAAGTCGCTGGAGGAGCTCAACCTGTCCCACAACAACCTGATGTCGCTGCCCCACGACCTCTTCACGCCCCTGCACCGCCTCGAGCGCGTGCACCTCAACCACAACCCCTGGCATTGCAACTGCGACGTGCTCTGGCTGAGCTGGTGGCTCAAAGAGACGGTGCCCAGCAACACGACGTGCTGCGCCCGCTGTCATGCGCCCGCCGGCCTCAAGGGGCGCTACATTGGGGAGCTGGACCAGTCGCATTTCACCTGCTATGCGCCCGTCATCGTGGAGCCGCCCACTGACCTCAACGTCACCGAGGGCATGGCTGCGGAGCTCAAATGCCGCACGGGCACCTCCATGACCTCTGTCAACTGGCTGACGCCCAATGGCACCCTCATGACCCACGGCTCCTACCGCGTGCGCATCTCCGTCCTGCATGACGGCACGCTCAACTTCACCAACGTCACCGTGCAGGACACGGGCCAGTACACGTGCATGGTGACGAACTCGGCCGGCAACACCACCGCCTCGGCCACGCTCAACGTCTCGGCTGTGGACCCCGTGGCGGCCGGGGGCACCGGCGGCGGGGGCGGCCCTGGGGGCGGTGGTGGTGTTGGAGGGGGCAGTGGTGGCTACACCTACTTCACCACGGTGACCGTGGAGACCCTGGAGACGCAGCCCGGAGAGGAGGCCCTGCAGCCGCGGGGGACGGAGAAGGAACCGCCGGGGCCCACGACGGACGGTGTCTGGGGCGGGGGCCGGCCCGGGGACGCGGCCGGCCCTGCCTCGTCATCTACCACGGCACCCGCCCCGCGCTCCTCGCGGCCCACGGAGAAGGCGTTCACGGTGCCCATCACGGATGTGACGGAGAACGCCCTCAAGGACCTGGACGACGTCATGAAGACCACCAAGATCATCATTGGCTGCTTCGTGGCCATCACGTTCATGGCCGCGGTGATGCTCGTGGCCTTCTACAAGCTGCGCAAGCAGCACCAGCTCCACAAGCACCACGGGCCCACGCGCACCGTGGAGATCATCAACGTGGAGGACGAGCTGCCCGCCGCCTCGGCCGTGTCCGTGGCCGCGGCGGCCGCCGTGGCCGGTGGGGGTGGCGTGGGCGGGGACAGCCACCTGGCCCTGCCCGCTCTGGAGCGAGACCACCTCAACCACCACCACTACGTGGCTGCCGCCTTCAAGGCTCACTACAGCAGCAACCCCAGCGGTGGGGGCTGCGGGGGCAAAGGCCCGCCCGGCCTCAACTCCATCCACGAACCTCTGCTCTTCAAGAGCGGCTCCAAGGAGAACGTGCAAGAGACGCAGATCTGAGGCGGTGGGGCCTGGCGGGCAAGGGGCGTGGAGCCCCCCACCCCGGTCCCAGCTCGGGCGCAGCCTGACCGGGACCCCTCCCTCCCACAGCCCAGCCCACCTTCTGGGACCACGCAGGGAATTGGGGAGAGGTGGCTTCCGGCCCCATCTGGGGCTCGGACCCCCAGTGAGGACAGGGTGGGGCTCCAGGAACGGAGTCTCTGGGGTCCTCGCCTCACCCCCACCAATCCCCGGTGACGGGAGGGGACGTGGGACCCAGGAGAAGTGGCGTTTCCTCCTCGCTCTGCGCGTTTCCTCCTCGCTCTCCCGACCAAGCGTTCCCGGCCCGCCGCCTTCCAGGGGAGAGAGGAGCTTTTTCCAGGGGCGTCCTTTCCCCTCGGCCCCAGACACCCTCCTTTTACGGTTCAGTTTTTGCAGTTTGACGCCCGTCCCTCCCTCCCACTCCTCCGCCCTCAAAACTGAAGAGATGGACACGTCGCCAGAGCTCCCGGCCGGCGGTCCCTGTCGTCGGCAGAGGGTGGCAGCCTCCACCCGCCCCAGCCCCACCTGCCCCACAGACACTTTTGATACTGAAGGGAGGTTTGCGTCAACGACTACCTGCTCTGTAATTACTTTAAAAAAAAAACATGGGAAAAGTAAAAAAATATTTTTTTTGGTCATGAAAGCACGGAGGAGCGAAAACAAAGTGAATGTGGGTGGGGGCGGAAGGCGAGGCTGGAGAGCCAGCCTCGCAGCCCCGTTGGGAGGGTGGGCCGGGCACCTCTGGGTGGTCTTAGGCCCCTCAGCCTTCACGCTGGAGACCCCAGAGAAGGTCTGATTCCCTCTCCTCCTAAACTCCTCCCCTAGCACCGCCAACCACACCCAAACCCAGGTGGGAACTTAGAACAAAGGAAATCTATAGTCCCACAGTCCTGGAGGCTGGATGTGATCCAGGTGCCAGGAGGACCAGGCTCTCTCTGAAACCTGGGGGTACCTCGGGGGGCTTCCTGCCTCGCCAGCTTCTGGTGGCCCCAGGCTGTCCTGGCTGGTGGCTGTATTATATCACCCCAGTCTTCCAGCACCTGCCCCTGTAACCTCTCATCTCTTCCCTCTGTGTGCCTCTGTCTGTGTGCAACTCCCCCCACCCCCCCTTTTTTTTTTTTTTAATTGAGATGGAGTTTCATTCTTGTCGCCCAGGCTGGAGTGCAGTGGCACAGTCTTGGCTCACTGCAACCTCTACTTCCCAGCTTCAAGCGATTCTCCTCCCTCAGCCTCCCAAGTAGCTGGGATTACAGGCATGCGCCACCACGCCTGGCTAAATTTTGTATTTTTAGTAGAGACGGGGTTTCACCACGTTGACCAGGCTGCTTTCAAACTCCTAACCTCAGGTGATCCACTCACCTCGGCCTCTCAAAGTGCTCGGATTACAGGCATAAGTCACCATGCCTGACTTTTTTTTTTTTTTTTTTCTGAGACAGAGTCTCGCTCTGTTGTCCGGGCTGGAGTGCAGTGGCACAATTTCAGCTCACCAAAGCCTCTGCCTCCCAGGTTCAAGTGAATCTCCTCCCTCAGCCCCCTGAGTAGCTAGGATTACACGCGCCTACCATTACACCCAACTAATTTTTGTACTTTTAGTACAGAAGGGGTTTCACCATGTTGGCCAGGTGACCTGAACTCCTGACCTGAAGTGATCCACCTGCCTCAGCCTCCCAAAGTGCTGGGATTAGAGGTGTGAGCCATTGCAGCCTGCCTAACCTCCCCTCTTACAAGGACAGAGGTCAGACTGGACCAGGAGCCCCCACCTCCAGTATGACCTCAGCTCCATCCTTAGAAAAACCCAGTTCGCAAATAAGGTCCCATTCTGAGGCCCTGGAGGTCAGGACTTCTGTGCTTCCCTTTCTGGGCGACAGTTCAACCCACAGCAGGGCCCAATCCAGAGTGTCTCCACTGCAGACCTCCTCAAGGCTGCTCCGGAGGATGGGCGCTGAAGGGGAGGGAGGCCAAGTGGGAGGCTGGGGCTGTGGCCTCTGGGGCACAGGAGCTGTATTTCTGGCCTGTTCAGTGGGAGGCTGGAGGGCCAGATCGGGTGGGCCAGGGGCATCAAGGGCACCACAGTGCCGCCCAGAAGGGCAGGAACAGAGCCCTCAGAGGGCAGGGAGCAAGCCCCGAGCAGGCCGGGGTGTTGCCGGCACAGTGGGCAATTGTTGGGGGGATTGGGGGAGGGGGTGATGATGTCTCTTCGGGGGGTCAAGGCGCCTGAGTTGCAGCCCCTGGACGGCTAGGGCTGGCCGGGGCTGCCATCTCACGCCACTGGGGGAGGCAGAGGGAGTGACAGAGCCATGCAGGGCCTTCTAGCGCCTTCCCATGCTGAGGTAGCTTCAGGGATACAGCCCTGAGGACACGTAGGCCTGCGCCCAGCCCCCTTCTCCCCTCGCAGTGACCCAGCCTGGACCCCGTACACGGCAGCTATGGGCACTGTGGGGACACTCAGGCCCCAGGAGGAGTCAGAAGGTGGGGATGGCGGTAGGCCCCCCCACTTCCATGAGGTGCCTGGCCCCTGCCCCCTTCCTGGATCTCTCTACACCCAGGCATCTTATCTCCCCCACACCCGGGGCTCCTGGCTCTGGAAGTCAGTTCCTCCTTTATCAGCAGCAGCAGCCTCTGGGCGCCGCGTCGGGGTTTTGGCCCCTCTCTGTCTGCGTCTGTCTCCTCTCTCCTCCTGTCAACTTGGGGCTCTCGCCACCCGGTGCCCGTCCCCCCCACCCCATGCTCCCGTTCACGCTTTCTCTCCAGCCTCTTTCCAGCGCCAATCCTAGTTGCTATGGAAACACTGCAGCGGGTACCAGGTGGTGGCTGGGGGCAGGGAGCCCGTGCTGCCGCAGCCTGCGCCATTTCCGATGCCAGGCACCCTCGAGGCACAGTGGCTGGGGCTCATGTTGGGGGTGCTTGGCCTCTCCAGGCCTCGAAGGCTTCTCCTGGGCTGATGCAAGCTGAGGAACAGGAGGGACAGACGTGGGAGTGGGAATGTCACATGGGAGGCAGCTGGTGGCACGATGGGGGACAGAGTGAAAGGTGGCAAGTCAAGGTGAACCGAAGGATGATCAGAGCGGAGGGAAGCTGTGGACGGGGGCGGAGGCTGCAGGAAGGGGACCCGTGCTACGGGGCTAGGGAGGTTGGACCTGCTGAGGCAAGGGCACATCGAGGAGAAGCCGCAACCAGGGCTCCCGCTGCCTCCGGGAGGGCTGGGGCACGGCCAGCTTGAAGCCTCCCTCAGACCTTGGCCACCTGAGGACAAGGAGGAGAGGTGAGCGCAAGGGGACAGACAGAGCCCAGAGTCCCTGTCACCATCTCTTTTCCCCACCCAAAGCAAGATGCAGTTTCCATGACAACCTGGCCGGCCAGATGGGGGCAGGGGACTGCAGAGGAAATTTTCCACATCAGCAGGGAGCAAGGAGGGTGTGCTACAGGGGAAAGGGGGACACACAGGGCTCCCGGAACCCCCAGTCACCATGATCACTGTGCCGGACCCGGGAAAGTGGACAGAGCACACGGAAGGATTCTCCCGCCTCCACTCCAGCAGGCCCACGCCCCCACACTGGGTCTGCGGGAAGGGGGAAGACTGAGCCCAGAGGCTCAAGGGTCAGATGTCCAAAGAGCAGCAGCTTCCCAGGCCTCGTGCAGGGGGCAGCCAGCAGCCCAGGGAGCCGGGCCACAGACACCACGCTCAGGGCCATGGCTGACAAGGGCCCATGGAGGGTGGGCGTGGTGGGCTACGGCCGCCTTGGTGAGTTCCTGACCATCCTGGGCCTCCTTCCCCAAGCCCCTTCCTAAAGCCCCCAAGACTCTCTGCCCTCCACAGACACTTTTCTCTGTCTCTATCTGCCCCTAGCTGTGTCTCTGGGTCTGCCCAACACAACCCCACCCTGGGTCTCTGTCTCCCTTCTCTCAGGGCCTCTGTCCACCACACTGGGTCTCTGCCCCTGCCCCCATCTCTGTCTACCCTCCCCCTGACATCTGAGTCTGTCCCCACCTCCTCTCTGGGCCTGTGTCCTCCTGTCCCTCTGAATCTCTGCCCCTGGCCCCACCTCTGTCTCCCCGAGTCTCTGTCCTCACCTCCTCTCTCTGGGTCTCTGTCCCCTCTCTCTGGGCCTCTGTCCCCCCCCCTCTCTCTCTGGGTCTCTGTCCCCCTCTCTCTGGATCTCTAGCCCTCTCCTTTCCCTCTCCTCAGGACAGTCCCTCGTCTCCCGCCTGTTGGCTCAGGGACCAGAACTTGGCCTAGAACTTGTTTTTGTCTGGAATCGTGACCCAGGACGAATGGCAGGGAGCGTGCCCCCTTCTCTGCAGCTCCAGAAGCTTGCTGCCCTTGGGGAAAGGTCAGTGACCTTGCCATGGGAGAGTGGAGCTCCCTGAAGCTCCTGTCCTGGCCCTCTTAGCCACTGTGTGATCTCAGGGATTCCCTGATCCTCTCTGGGCCTTGGTTCAAGCAAATGTGAAACGGGACGAGCCCATTCATCTCATTTCTCCTCCCAGGCCAGGGAAAAGAGGGGCAGCCCTCAGTAGACTCAGAGGGAACTTTGGGAAGAAGAGGCCTAATACCTCTCCAAGACCCTCTGCCTTCTTTCCCCTCTCCCAGGCACCCTGATCTGGTTGTGGAAGTGGCCCATCCCAAAATAATCCATGAATCTGGGGCACAAATCCTGCGCCATGCCAATCTCCTGGTAAGCCCCACCCCAACCATTCACGCGGAGCCCTACCCCTTGTGTCTTGGTCTCACCCCACCCTAAAGTGGATATCCTTCCCTGACCTCAACCCTCTCCTCCTTCATCCACCCCAGGTGGGGTCCCCCTCAGCTCTAAGTGACCAGACCACAGAGCGGCAGCTCTTGGAGGCCTCACAGCACTGGAACCATGCCGTGTTTGTGGCCCGAGGGGCCCTGTGGGGCACTGAGGACATCACGAGATTGGATGCAGCTGGGGGCCTCCGGGTGAGGGCCTGCTGGGCTCCCCAGGAACCAGGGGAAGCCTGCAAAGACCCCACTCCCCCTAACCCGGGCTCTTGCTTCCAGAGCCTTCGTGTTACCATGGCCACACACCCCGATGGCTTCCGGCTCGAGGGACCCCTGGCTGCAGCCCACAGCACCGGGCCCCGCACTGTGCTCTACGAAGGCCCTGTCCGCGGGCTCTGCCCCTTTGCCCCCCGAAATTCCAACACCATGGCGGCGGCTGCCCTGGCTGCTCCCAGCCTGGGCTTCGATGGGGTGACTGGTGTGCTTGTGGCTGATCTCAGGTGAGCAGAGTGAGCAGGGTGTTGGGCTGAGTCCAGGCTAACCAGACTGACCGCCCCACTTGTTCTAGCCTCACGGACATGCACGTGGTGGATGTAGAGCTGAGCGGACACCCGGGCCCCAGGGGCCGAAGCTTTGCTGTGCACACCCACAGAGAGAACCCTGCCGAGCCAGGCGCGGTAACCGGCTCCGCCACGGTCACGGCCTTCTGGCGGAGCCTCCTAGGTGCGGCCAGGCCCCTCTCCCCTGGCCCTGGGCTCCTGCGTTCTGCAGAGCTTGGGGATCCCGGGCTCTCGCTAGTTCTGCAGCTCTGGTTCTGTATTTGTTGACCTTTATTTCTGACCTTTATTTCCTTAACCTCTCTCCACGACTTTGAATCCTGGCACCGTAGATGTCTCCATCTCTGTCCGCGTCCCCTCTCTGAGTCTCTGTGCCCGCCTCTGATCAGGACTCTCTCTGTGTCCACCCCCAGGGCTCTGTTCCGCTCTCTCCGAGTCTTCCTCCACCGCCCCCAGGCCTGTCCCCTCCTCCCACCATTGCCTCCCCCAGGTGTCTGTCTCCTCATCTCTCCTCTGTCTCACTCGCTCATTCCCCTCTCTCCCCGCAGCCTGCTGCGAGCTCCCCTCCAGGCCGGGGATCCATCTCTGCTGAGAAGCTTCCTTCCTCCCGAGACGAAATCATCTTACTGGCCTCTCACTACCACTATCCCAACCCTGCCTTGCCCCACTTCCCCAGGATCTCCCTTCTGACTCAGTAAAGATCACCGCTGTCTGCCCCTGCACCGCCTGCCGTCCCTGGTCCCTGTTTCCCTTGTGTGACGTCACGCTGCGTCTGCGCACCGCGCATGACGCCATCGCAGGGGGCGAGCTCCCACGAGAGCGCGGCGCCAGGAAGCTATCGCGAGAGTGTACCCACTATATTTCCTAGAAGCTCTGAGCGGTAGTGGGCGCGGCCGTACGCGAAGGAAGGGCCTCTGAGGCGCACTTCCGGGATTTGCCGCGGGGCCCGACGGAAGTTGTAGTGCGGCATTTTCTAGGCCCGACGGCGGACTTCAAGGCGGCGCGGCCCGGGCGTTCGGTGGGGAGCAGGAGTCACGCGGGGCCCCACGGGAGTCGTAGTCCGGCGCGCAGGGATCACCGGGAGCTGTAGTCCATCCCGCCTGCCCAGTCAGTGCGGTGCTGTCCGCCCCGCACTCGGAGCACAGAGCCGCAACCCAGGAAGGGGATGCGGAAGCCCTTGGCTCGTTGGAGCGGAGAGGCAGGCGGGGTGAGGGGCGTTGCCAGGCAAAGGGCGAGCGCCGTGGTTGGGGTTCGGGTCGGTGAAAGGCTCCATTCCTTGGTGTCCGGGGAAGGGGCCTGGTTGCCGGGTATAGGAAAAGGAACTCCTGTTGCTTAGTGACTGGGGAGGGGGCCCCGTTGCCAGGTGACAAGAGCAGAGAGCCTCGCTGCTTCATGACCGGGGGAGTCTTCTGTTGCTAGGAGACCGGAGGGGACCCTATCACCTAGAGACAGGGGAGGAGGACTCTCTATTGCTAGGTGCTCGGAGGACAGACTTTGTTACCTAGTGCGGTGGGGAAGGGGCTCTGTTGCTAGGTAACCACAGAGTGCCCGGTTACCTAGGGACAGGGGAGGCGGGTTCCTCTGTTGCTAGGTGACCATGATAGGGACCCTTTTACTTAGAGACCTGATGGGGGTGGTTCTCTGTTGCTAGGGGAGCAGAGGAGACAGCCTTTTTCGTAGGAATAGGAATAGGGGATGGAGGGACGTGTACTGTCAGGAGACCCAGGGAGCGGGGTCAGGGGCCCAGTGTCCTCCCGCACTGCCCCGAGCCCCAGCTCAATCAATGGCGATGCCCTAAAGGCCTGCTGGGAGGTTGGACCTCTAGATCCCGGGCCCCTGAGGACCTTCTTCCCCTCCCAACCTCCAGCAGGAGCCGAGGACGGCATGTCCCAGGCCCCGGGAGCACAGCCGAGCCCACCCTCTGTGTACCACGAACGGCAGCGCCTGGAGCTATGTGCCGTCCACGCCCTCAACAACGTTCTGCAGCAGCAGCTCTTTAGCCAGGAGGCTGCCGATGAGATCTGCAAGAGGTGACCGTCACCCACCCCGGCCCCTGGAGCAGCAGGGCTCCGGCAGAGCGACCCACCTGGGTCTCGCCACCAAGCAGGCGCTGAGCCTGGGGGCTTTCTTCTGTCCCCAGCTCACTTGCCTAAGCCAGACGCTGGGGACTCTGGGGAGATGTTGCCTCCTGTGCCTGTCTGTCCCTGTGGCCTCAGCCCTAGCCAGGCCCCAATGCAATGGTCCTTTCTTTCTTTAGAGACAATGTCTGGCTGTGCTGCTCGGGCTAGTCTTGAACTCCTGAGCTTGTGATCCTCACACCTCAGCCTCCCCAGTAGCTGGGATTACAGGCTCACCCAGCTTCAGGCATCTCTTATCTGGGCCCTGTCACAGCTCTCCAGTCCATCCTAAACACGCCCCCGCCCTACTTAGGGCCCTCCCGATAGCAGAGGCTGAGCCTGCCTCTGCAACTTCAGCCCTCACAGCCCCCCTCAAACCAGACTCTCCACTCCTGTGAGCCCTCCTGTGCAGCCTCTGGGCTTCCAGGTACTTCTTTCTGCCTGGTGTGGCTTCCTTCTCTGCCAGCATGGAATGTTCCTCTTCACTATTCACGATGTCCAACCTCGCTCCTTGGCCGGGCGCAGTGGCTCACGTCTGTAATCCCAACACTTTGGGAGGCCGAGGCAGGTGGATCACTTGAAGTCAGGAGTTCCACACCAGCCTGGCCAACAGGGCAAAACCACGTCTCTACTAAAAAATAAAAAATAATTAGCTGGGCGTGGTGGCACACATCTGTAGTCCTAGCTACTCTGGAGGCTGAGGTGGGAGAATTGCTTGAACCTGGGAGACAGAGGTTTCAGTGAGCCAGGCAACAGAGCAAGACTCTGTCTCAAAAACAAAAAAAATCCATCCTTTATCATCTCTTACTCCCTCCTCTCTGTCCCCACGTCCCCGGCCCCAGCTCAGGCCTGACCCTCTCCTGCCCAACCTGCCTGTGGCCTCCAGTCTCTCTCTGCCTTCAGTGCCCACTGATCCTAGCGAGTCTTTCTACACCTGGAGATGGGCCTGCCTCTCCTGTCTCTTGCTCAAAGCCGCCTCTGGCTCCCAGACATCCTAAGAGTCCCAGCCCCTCAGACTGATCATTATGGTATTTACTCATCTCCTCTGTCCTTCAGAACAAGGACCCACCAGCTCTTTCATACCAAAGCCATGTTGGAGACCCTGAGATGACTCAGACTCAAGTGCCAGCCTGAGGATGGCGAGGGAAACACACATACACAAACCCACAAGCCTTTTCCTCCCATGCCCTGCCTGCCCAGGGCCCAGATAGGGAACAGAGGTGCAGCTGTTCAGAGGCAGGGCCCAGAGACAAGTGGTGGCAGGTGGAAGAGCCTTCCTGGGCAGGGGAAGAGCTGGAGGAAAGGTTGGCGGGGGTGGGGCGGGGGGCGGTGGGCACCAGGGATGTGGCTGGGGCCAGGGGGCCAGGAAGGAGGGTGCTGAGGCTCTGAGGTGAGGCCACCAGGGCCAGACCACGCAGGGCCTTGGGGGACTCTGTCCCGGGGGAAATGCGGCAGCAGAGTGGGCTGTGAGCAGGGGAGAGGTGAGGGCAACCCCATGGGAGAAGCAAGCAGTGTTAAATGAGGGTGATGCGGGCAGCTGTCATCGTTGAGGTAGCTCAGTTCACTGGGGGAGCCCAGACAGGGCCCCGACCCAGCCTGAAGGTCACGAGCCTCCTCTCAGAGGATCTGACATCTGAGGCGGGTCTTGAAGGACAGAGGAAGGGACTGGGAGAGGGACAGGGACTTTGTCCAGGGCGCTGGGGAGCTATGGGAGAGCTGTGAGCAGGGGAGGGCCAGGGCCGCATGGGAATGGACTGGAGGGAGGCTGGAGGCTGGGGGAGAAGACAGAGCCCAACTGGGGCCTTGGGGACAGGGCAGAGTTGGGGCAGGAGAGACAGGACTTGGGGGTGGATGAGTTGTGGGGTCTGAAGTGGGGAGAGTCAAAGGCTGACGCAACTTGTGGCCCCTGGGACCCCCATTTTGTGGGGCGGCCTTTCCAGGGGTCCCCAGCTCAACTCTGGCCACCCCCCTACCAGGCTGGCCCCAGACTCCCGGCTGAACCCTCATCGCAGCCTCCTGGGCACCGGCAACTATGACGTCAACGTGATCATGGCCGCTCTGCAGGGGCTGGGCCTGGCCGCCGTGTGGTGGGACAGGAGGAGGTAGGCCCCAGAGCAGCACAGCACATCCTGGGCCGGGCACAGAGGGTACCCTGTAGTGCGTGAGCCTGTTGGGGGGTCAGGGAGGGGAATGTGGCCGGGGGGGTTGGCATGAGTGTGGGAAGGCTGGCGCTGATGGGTTAGTGGGGGAGATCAGGTGGTCGCCAGGCTGAGATGCTGGGTGGATGATGGTTACCAGGTGAATGCTGAGTAGGTGGTTGGATGTGTTGGGTGAGGGGAAGTGAGGGGATTGGGTGTTCATGGTCAGTGGACAACAGACAGGAGGCTGGGGAGTTGGGTGGATGAATGGGAGGTTTTGATGGCTGGCTGGCCAGTGGCCAGGTGTCTGGCTGGTGGATGAGGGGTAGACCAATGGCAGGTGGGTCAAGAGTGGGTGAGGACTGGGGGCATGGCGAGTCCACTGTTGGGTGAATGGCTGGCTGGGTGGTGGGTGGTGGACAGTAGATGGCTAATTGGATGGTGATGGTGACAGGGAGGTGAATGCATAGATGGAGGTGAGTGTGAATCGTCGTTGGGAAGTTGGCTGGTGGCTGGGAGGCCCGGTGGGGTGGGCGGATCATGCCTGGATCCTGGGTGGCTGTGTGAGGAGTAAGTTGGTGGGTGGGTGGCTGGACAGACAGGGTGATGGTGGTTGGTGAAGGGCCGATGTGAGTTGGGTGAATGCTGGGTGGATGGGTGGGAGGTCTGGTTGGGCGGCTGCATGGGTGGGAGGTTTGAGTGGGCGGGTGAACGGATGAGTGTCGAGAACCAGGGTGGCTGATTAAGGAGCACCTCTGGGTGGGCTCAGGAGGCCCCCACCACCGCCAGCCTGGGCCCCACATGGTCAGCCACATTTCACCGGGGGGCAGAGCAGGCCCTGATGGCGGTGTCCCCTCTCTGCCCACACAGGCCCCTGTCCCAGCTGGCCCTGCCCCAGGTACTGGGATTAATCCTGAACCTACCCTCGCCCGTGTCTCTGGGGCTGCTGTCACTGCCGCTGCGCCGGCGGCACTGGGTGGCCCTGCGCCAGGTGGACGGCATCTACTACAACCTGGACTCCAAGCTGCGGGTGCCCGAGGCCCTGGGGGACGAGGACGGAGTCAGGTGAGCCCCGCAGAGGTGATTCCAAGACCAGGGGCCTGAAACCCCACTCCCCAGAGGGAATGCCCAGGCTGGCTGAGCCTCAGTCTCCCCATTTCTCCCACCCAGGGCCTTCCTGGCGACTGCGCTGGCCCAGGGCCTGTGCGAGGTGCTGCTGGTGGTGACCAAGGAGGTGGAGGAGAAGGGCTGCTGGCTTCGGACAGACTGATCTCAGCTGACCGTCAGCGCCCACAGCACAGTCCCTGCGCGTCCCCCTCTGACTGCGCACACTGCGTGCCTGGGAAAGGCCTGGGGAGGCCCGGCCCCCTCCCCACACCCCTGCTCCCCACTGCCGCTACTGCCTCAATAAATCTGCTGATTTTCTGCCGGCCTGGCCTGTGTCTGACTGCCCCGCCCTTCTGGGGCCCCTTCCACTCAGTCACTCCCACTTCTCCGACAGGCCAGACACCCTGATGGGTGGGGCTGAGAGCCCAGGAGCCCTCCTGGTTCTCTGCCGCCTCATGCCAGTTGCTCACCGCTGGGCCTCAACTTCCTCATCAGTGACACAGCAGAAAACAATACAAGTCCGTGCCCCTGGGGCTCACGCTCCTCCGGCGCTGGAGAGAGACCAGTGGCGAACGGATGAGTTTGATCTGGGTTCCACGGGGGTACTTACTAAGGAGAAAGCAGGTGTTTACTTCTTTATTCGATTGATTGAGACAGGGTCTCACTCTGTCACCCAGGCTGGATTGCAGTGGGTCAATCACGGCTCACTGTAGCCTTGAACTCCTGGGCTCAGGTGATCCTCCCACCTCAGCCTCCCAAGTAGCTGGGACCACGGGTGCATGCCGCCATACCTGACTACTTTCTTTTTTTTTTTTTCTTTTGAGACGGAGTCTCGCTCTGTCGCCCAGGCTGGAGTGCAGTGGCCGGATCTCAGCTCACTGCAAGCTCCGCCTCCCGGGTTCACACCATTCTCCTGTCTCAGCCTCCCGAGTAGCTGGGACTACAGGCGCCCGCCACCTCGCCCGGCTAGTTTTTTATATTTTTTTAGTAGAGACGGGGTTTCACCGTGTTAGCCAGGATGGTCTCGATCTCCTGACCTCGTGATCCGCCCGTCTCGGCCTCCCAAAGTGCTGGGATTACAGGCTTGAGCCAATGCGCCCAGCCCTGACTACTTTCTTTAAATTGTTTTGTAGAGATGGGATCTTGCTCTGTTGCCCAGGCTGGTCTTGAACCCCTGACCTCAAGCAATCTGTCTGCCTCGGCTTCCCAAAGTGCTAGGATTATAGGTGTGAGCCACCATGCCTGAGTTTACTTCTTGACTCTCCATTCTATTCCGTTGATTGGTAGGTGGGCAGAACAGCAGCCCCAAAGATGTCCACACCCTGGCCAGATGTGGTGCCTCATGCCTGTAATCACAGTGCTTTGGGAGGCTGAGGTCCACAGTGTGAGACCAGCCTGGGCAACATAGCAAGACCCTGTCTCTACAAAAAAAAAAATTAAAAATAAGTGGGATGTGAGGCCAGTGGCTCATGTCTGTAATCTCAACACTCTGGGAGGCCGAGGTGGGTGGATCACCTGAGGTCAAGAGTTCAAGACTGGCCAGGCGCAGTGGCTCATGCCTGTAATCCCAACACTTTGGGAGGCTGAGGCAGGCAGATCACGAGGTCAGGACATTGAGACCATCCTGGCTAACACGGTGAAACCCCATATCTACTAAAAATACAAAAAATTAGCCGGGCATGGTGGCGGGCACCTGTAGTCCCAGCTACTTGGGAGGCTGAGGCAGGAGAATGGTGTGAACCTGGGAGGCGGAGCTTGCAGTGAGCCGAGATAGCACCACTGCACTCCAGCCTGGGTGACAGAGCAAGACTCCATCTCAAAAAAAAAAAAGGTTCAAGGCCAGCCTTGCCAACATGGTGAAACCCCATCTCTACTAAAAATACAAAAATTAGCTGGGTGTGGTGGCGGGTGCCTGTAATCCCAGCTACTCGGGAGGCTGAGGCAGGAGAATCGCTTGAACCCAGGAGGTGGAGGTTTTGGTGAGCCAAGATGGCACCACTGCACTCCAGCCTCGGCAACAGAGGAAGACTCTGTCTCATAAATAAATAAATAAGCGGGAGGTGGTGGCCTGCGCCTGTAATCACAGCTACTTGGGAAGCTGAGGCAGGAGGATTGCTTGAGCCCAGGAAGTTAAGGCTGCAGTTAGCCATGATCGTGAGAGAGACCTTGTTATCAAAAATATAATAGCCCAGGCATGATGGCTCACATCTGTAACCCTAGCACTTTGGGAGGTAAAAACAGGAGGATCACTTGAGCTCTGGAGTTTGAAACCAGCCTGGGCAACATAGCGAGACCCTCTCTCTACAAAAAAATTAAAATAAGCTAAGCTTGGTGGTGCACACCTGTGATCCCCGCTACTTGGGGGCTGAGGCAGGTGGATCCTTTGAGCCCAGGAGGTCGAGGCTGTAGTGAGCCATGATAGAATCACTGCACTCCACCCTGGGTGACAGAGTGAGACCCTGTCTCAAAAAAATTAATAAAAATAAATATAATAGACCAGGCACGGTGGCTTACACCTGTAATCCCAGCACTTTGGGAGGCCAAGGCAGTCAGACCGCAAGGTCAGAAGATTGAGACCATCCTGGCTAACACGGTGAAACCCTGTCTCTACTAAAAATATTAAAAAAATTCGCCAAGCATGGTGGCGGGCGCCTGTAGTCCCAGCTACTGGCTGAGGCAGAATGGCGTGAATCTGGAAGGTGGAGCTTGCAGTGAGCCGAGATCATGCCACTGCACTCCAGCCTGGGCGACACAGTAAGGCTCTGTCTCAAAAAAAAAAAAAAATTAAGCCAGATGCAGTGGCTCATGCCTATAATCCCAGCACTTTGGGAGGCCAAGGTGGGTGGATCACGAGGTAAATAAATTGAGACCATCCTGGCCAACATGGTGAAAACTGTGTCTCTACTAAAATTACAAAAATTAGCTGGCCGTGGTGGCACACGCCTGTCATCCCAGCTACTCAGGAGGCTGAGGCAGGAGAATTGCTTGAACCCGGGAGGCGGAGGTTACAGTGAACCAAGATCACGCCATTGCGCTCCAGCCTGGTGACAGAGTGAGACTCCATCTCAAAAAACAAACAAACAAAAAACAAAAATTAGCCGGGTGTGGTGGCAGGTACCTGTAATCTCAGCTATTTGGGAGGCTGAGACAGGAGAATCGCTTGAACCCGGGAGGCAGAGGTTGCAGTGAACTGAGATCGTGCCACTGCACTCCAGCCTCAGCAACAAGAGTGAAACTCCATCTCAAACAACAAAAAATTAAGTTAAAAGATGCCCTGTCCTAATCCCTGGAGCCTGTGAATATGTTGTGTTACTCGGCCAACAGGGAGTGAGGTTGTGAGTGGGATTAAGGCCGCCATGACCTTGAGACAGGGAGAGTGTCCTGGATCCCCCGATGGGCCCCATGTCATCATGAGGGTCCTCACAGCGGAGGAGGGACACCCTCCCAGCTCCCACCCTGTGAGGAGGCCCAAGGGAACACCAAAAGTTCCTGTCCCAGCAGTGGGGGCTTTTACAGGGTTCCCATGGGGCACTGCAGGGACCAGAGAACAGAGAAGAGATGCTGGGACAAGCGAGTCGCATAAAATGGCCCAGAGACAAGGCTGGCCACGGAAGGCTGAGGAGGGCTCTGCAGAGGCCGGCGGGGCAGGGGAGGGCACTCCAGAATTGGAAGTCATCCTGGATGAGACCTAGAACGCTACAGCTGTTTATCGCCAGAGTTATTTGAGGAGATGATGAAAGAGGAGAGTGGGTCCCTGCCGGCAACCCAACCAGGCGGGACCTCCGAGGGCAACCTGGGAGCTGCCAGAAGGGAAGGGCAGGTCAGCTCTGGATGCAGACACCCCTCTGGAGCTGCAGGCTCAGAATGGAGGGGGGACCAGAGGCCGGGAGGCCAGGAAGGAGGCTGGGAGGGCAGGGCTGGAGCCAGGCCCCTGAGGGGGATAGAGAGGTGGGTCTGAGCCTGGTGGGCCCTGGGAGATGAGGAAGCAGGAATGAGTGGAAAGTGCCCAGGGGCCTGGCTGAACCCTGGGACCCCCGTTAGGCACCTGCAGAAGTGGGGGACTCAGGCACAGGGAGGCAAGGGGTCCCCGGCTTGGGGCGCATCCCCTCCAGGAGCCATAGACCCTTGCGCCCAGGCAGGCAGTTCATCCAGGCAGCCCACGAGCTGCCCATGACCCCCCCAGCAAGGTGGAACTGATGCCCTGAAGGGCACGCTCACAAAAGCCCTCGCCACGCAGGGACCAGGGTGTGGCAGGTTCTGGTTTGCAAGTTTTCCCAAGGTCAAAGGGCGGGTCGTAAAGTGAAAAGCCAGATAGCACCGAAGGGGAAGCTGCTGGGGGTTGCAGACACCCCAACTCCAGAACAGCTCAGACCCCTGCACCTCCTGTCCACCCGCCGGGCTCCCCATGCCTCTGCTGGTGTGGGTCTTGCTCTCTGCCCCGTCTGGGTGTCTGGCCCCAGGCTCCTGGCTAAGCCCCCTCTGTCTCTGTGTCTACCTCTGTCTCTTGCTTCGCCTGAGTCTCCCTTCTCTCTCTCTCTTGCTGGGTGTTTCTCTGCACCCCTCTCTGTCTCTTTGACCCTGTCTCTGTCTCTCCCCCTCGCTCTCAGTCTCTCCTCAACTCGCTGTCTCTCCACTCTGTCTCTCTGTGTCTCTACCCTTCTCTCTGTGCCCCTCCCCTTCTCTCTGTGCCCCTGGGCCCCTCCCTGCCACCCTGTGCCTGTTGCCTGTCCCATCGCAGGTCCCAGACAGACTGGCGGGGGCCTGAGTGTTGCTATTCTTGGGCCTGAGTGGCAGGAGGGGCTGTGGCCCCCAGGTGCGTCCTGGGCTATGGCCAAATAAGGTCCGGAGTGAGGAGCCCAGGGAGGAGGAGCTGGGGTGGGGTGTGGGGGGAGAGGGGCCAGCTGACCTCCTGCTCCCACTCCCTCCTGCCCTAACCCCCACATTCTGGCAGGTGAGAGCGGGCAGGGCAGACCAGGTCATCGCATCAACTAAGCACTTACTGCAGGCCCCTCACAGTGCAGAGCGCCTGTGCCTCCACCCACTGGGACCCCTCTTCCCAGGAGAGGGCCTCGGGACTCAGAGGGCTGCCGCTTGCCCCAGGGCTCCCAGCCAGGTCCGTCCCAGAGCTGAGGGGGCTGGGTCACCCCCCGCAGATGCCAGCGGCCTCTCAGCACCCCCAGGCTGCAGAAGGGGAGAGGGAGGGGCTACGGTCACGAGGCAGGTGCAGGGCAGGTGCAGGGGGAGGGGGACAGCTGTCCCGCACCCCCCGGTGGTGACAGCTGCTGCCCGATTTAGCTCACAGTGCTGGGTCTGGCCAGATAAGGCAGTGGCGGGGGGGCGGTCTCACCCCCAGGGTACCCCTTAAATCACACGGTCAGGCCCAGGGTTCAGCCGCCACCGATGCCAGGTGAGAGGGTCTGCTCCTTCCTCCACCTCCTGCCGCAAGGCTCCGTGCGTCTTCTCTCTCTGTCTCCCTGTCTCCTGTCTCTCCCTCTCTCTCTCTCTCCGTCTCCCTCTCTCCTCTCTCTCTCCATCCCTCTCTCCTCTTTCTCCCTGTTTCTGTCTCTCTCCCCATCCGTCTTTCTGTGTCCCTTTCTCTTTATCTCCCCAGTTCTCTGTACCTCCTTCTCTCCCACCTCATCTCCCTTCCTCTCCTCTCACTGTCTCTGTCTCTCATTCTCTCTATCGTTCTCTCCATCTCTCTCTCCCCCACCTTCTCCGTCTGTCTCTCTCTGTCTCTCCATCTGTCTCTTCCTCCCACCCCTTCTCTGTGTCTCTGTCTCCTCCCCCCAACTTTCTCTCAGTCTCCCTCAGCACCCCCTGTTTCTCTTTCTTACTCTCCTTTTTCTCCCCATCTCTCTCTGTCTCTCCCTGGCTTTGTATCTCTGTGCCTGTCTCTCTCACCCCATTTCTATCTCTGCCTCTCCCCCACTTCTGTCTCTGACTGTCCCCCATTTCTCTGTCTGTCCCCCACTTCTGTCTCTGTCTCTCCATTTCTTTCTATCTCTGCCTCTCCCCCACTTCTCTGTCTCTCCCCCACTTCTCTCTGTCTCCCCCGTACCTCTGTCTCTCCCCCCATTTCTCTCTGTCTCTCCCACACTTCTATCTCTGACTGTCCCCTATTTCTCTGTCTCTGTCCCCCACTTCTATCTCTGTCTCTCCCCCACTTCTCTCTGTCTCTGTCTCTCCCCATTTCTATCTCCCCCATTTCTCTGTCTCTCCCCCACTTTTCTCTATCTTTGACTCTCCCCCATTTGTCTCTGCCTCTCCCCCACTTCTATCTCTGTCTCTCCCCCACTTCTCTCTGTCTCTGTCTCTCCCCATTTCTATCTCCCCCATTTCTCTCTGTCTCTCCCCCACTTTTCTCTATCTTTGACTCTCCCCCATTTGTCTCTGCCTCTCCCCACTTCTATCTCTGCCTTTTTCCCATTTCTGTCTCTGACTCTCCCCCACTTCTGTCTCTGTCTCTGCTCCACTTGTCTCTGCCTCTCCCACACTTCTATCTCTGTCTCTGTCTCTCCCCCCACTTCTCTCTGTCTCTGCCTCTCCCTCACTTCTGTCTGTCTCTTCCCCATTTCTATCTCTGACTCTCCCCCACTTCTTTCTGTCTGTCTCTCCCCCATTTCTCTCTGTCTCTGCCTCTCCCCCACTTCTCTGTCTCTGCCTCTCCCCCACTTCTGTCTCTGCCTCTCCCCCACTTGTCTCTTCCCCATTTCTATCTCTGATTCTCCCCCACTTCTTTCTGTCTCTGTCTCTCCCCCCATTTCTCTCTCTGTCTCTCCCCCCACTTCTCTCTGCCTCTGTCTGTCTCTCCTGTCTTTCTCTGACTCCTCCTCTCTCCCCAGCTCCCCGGATGAAGCCCTCCCTCCGGGCCTCTGTGGTCCCTGCTGAATAAAGCTGTTTCTGTCCTCACCTCTCTCCCTTCTGCGCCTCCTTCTTTCCTTCCTCACTCCTCTGCCTCTCAGCTCAGCCCCCAGCCCTGATCCTGGGTCTAGGGGGTGGGAATTCCGGAGGTGGGGGTGGGGGCTTCTCCCTCCCAGAGACAGAGATGGATGCAGAGAGAGAACCAGAGACAGGCACGGAGAGAGACGGAGAAAGAGACTGAGTAAGACAGAGACAAGATGGGGCCGTAAGTTCAGAGATGAGAGAGACGGCAGATCAAGGAGACACAGCACGTGAGAGACAGGGAGACACAGAGAGAGACTCGGAGACAGAGACCAGGCAGCGCCCCCACTCCAATACACACAAACAGACACAGGGGACAAGGGCCGGGCAGGGCTGGGCAGCCTCCCCTCCCCCTCCAGGCCAGGCCAGGCCAGGCAGTGCCAGGCCCAGGACAATGGGCCCTTGTCAGGGCTCCAGAGGAGCGGGCCAGCTGGGGAGGCCTGTGGGCTGGGCCACGGAGGAGGGGTGGCCACAACAGCTGCTGGGCTGGGGAAGGTGCACCTCCTGCGGGCCTGGCCCACAGCCTCCACCCTCAGACTCTCCTCCTCCCCTGGCCTCCCTTCCTGGGGTCTCTGCCTACTCCAAGCCTACTTTTTCTGCTCTGCCTGGGGAAGGGGACGGGTATTTATGGAGCACCTGCTGTATGCACCCAAAATGCCTCCTTGCCTCGCCTCTCCTCAGATACCCCGCCTCCCACCTCTCGTGTCCTCGGCACCCTCTACTTGTTCCTCCTGTGCCTCTGGCTCCTTCCATGGAAGAAATAGGCAATGATTAAGTACCTGATGCTTCACAGGCAATTCCCCTAACCGCGTCTGCACCTTCCATCCTTCTTGCTTTCCTGTCCCTTCCGCCCCAGTTCCTTTCTCTTTCTGATTTGCTTGGTCTCTCCTGGGAAGGAAACGGGCATGTACTGAGCACCTACTATGCGCCGAGGAGTTGAGGAACACGGCTCCTCTCTTACTACATTCTTTCCTCCCCCCACCCCCATTCCTTTCTTTCTTTTTTTCTTTCTGGGACAGGGTCTCACTCTGTCACCCAGGTTGGAGCGCACACAATCGTAGTTCACTGCAGCCTTGACTTCCTGGGCTCAAGCGATCCTCCCACCCCAGCCTCCTAAGTAGCTGGAACTCCACGCACCACCATGCCTGGCTAATTTTTTATTATTATTATTACTTGAGATGGAGTTTTGCTCTTGTAACCCAGGCTGGAGTGCAATGGCATGACCTCGGCTCACTGCAACCTCCACCTCCTGGGTTCAAGAGATTCTCCTGCCTCGGCCTTCCGAATAGCTGGGATTACAGGTGCCTGCCACCATGCCTGGATAATTTTTAAGTATTTTTAGTAGAGACAGGATTTCACCATGTTGGTCAGGCTAGTCTTCAACTCCTGACCTCAGGTGGTCCACCCACCTCAGCTCCCAAAGTGCTGGGATTACAGGAGTGAGCCACCGCACCCAGCCTAATTTGTGTATTTTTTGTAGAGATAGGGTCTCTCTATGTTGGCCAGGCTGGTCTTGAACTCCTGTGCTCGAGCGATCCTCCCACCTCTGCCTCTCAAAGTGCTAGGATTATAGACATGAGCCACAGTGCCTGGCCCCTTTCTTCCCTCTCTATTAGTTTCCTCTCCTTTCTGACATTCTGCTCTCTCCTGGCAGAGGGAGTGGACACATTTTGAGTGCTTACTGTGTACCAGACACTTTACATACCTCTCTCCTCACTCTCTTCCTCCCTGGTCCCTCTCTGTCCTCTCCCTGTGTTTCTGAGCTCTCTACCCTCTTCCAAGGCAAGGACTACATTTATTGAGCACTTCTGGTATGCAAGCAATTGTGTCCTTTCTCTACTCTCTTCTTGCCCTTCAGTCTCCATTGACTCCACCAGTCTCTGCTTCTTTCTGCTCTCTGCCAGGGAAGAAAATGGGCATTTATGGAGCACCTATTGTGTGCCAGAGAGTCTTCTTACTCTCCCCCAACTCTTCACTTCTCTTTCTTGCCTTATCTCTAACTTCTTTCTGTTCCATCAGCTCTTTCTCAAGGACAAAAACAAGCAATTATGGGCACCTACTGTATGCCAGCCAATTAATATCCCACTTCACCTCCTCTTGCCTCTTTCTCGCTGCCCCTCTCGCTCTGCCAGCTTATCCCCTTGTTCTGTTCTCCGGGTCCTCTTCCGGGGAAGAGTACAGGTGTTTACTGAGCGCCTCCTGTGTGCCCCATGGTTTACCTGCAATGCCCCCTCCCTGCGTATCCTCTCCTCTGCCAGATTCCTCTCACTGATCCCTCCTCCCTCTGCTCCTCCACCCCCATGGAGGCCTCCTGGGCCAACACCTTTTCCTCTCGTTCCTGTCTGTGCCTTCACTTGTCTTCTCTTGCTCCTCCAAAGAAGACAATGTGCATTTACTGAGTGCCTCCTGTGTGCTCGCCACCTCACCAGCGCACTTGTTCTCATTTCTTCTCTTCTCCCTGCCTCCTTCTCTCCTCCAGCTTCTCCCCATCCTCTCTGCCCTGCCAGCTCTTTCCTGGGAGAGGAAATAGGCATGTGTTGAGTGCCTGCAGTATGCTGCCCCTTCATCTACACTGTCTGCTTGCCTCACAGGTTCTGTTCTCCCTTGTCTCCTTCTCTCCTTTTCTCTGTTTGCTCCCTTCCTCCTGGCTGCTTTCTCTGTGCTTGCTGCTGGGGAGGAGAGTGGGCATTTATTAGGCACCTACTGTGTATTAGTCACTTTACATATATTGTCTCCTTCCCACACAACAATCTATTCTATTCTCTCTGCTGGAGTTTCCTCCTCATCCTCATCCTCCCTTCCTTCTCTTCCTCCTTCTCCTCTTCCTCCTCTTCCTCCTTCTCCTTTTCCTCCTCTTCTCACTCCTCCTTTACTTTCTCCTCTCTTGGGGAAAATAAATAATACTTAACAAAAACCTACTGTCTGCTTCACACTTTCCACCCATGCGCACCCCCCCGCCTTTGTTTTTTCTTGTTTGTTTTAGTTTTTGTTTTTGAGATGGACTCTCGCTCTGTCGCCCAGGCTGGTGCAATCTCGGCTCACTGCAACCTCTGCTTCCCGGGTTCAGGCGATTCTCCTGTCTCAGCCTCCGGAGTAGCTGGGATTACAGGCACACGCCACCACGCCCGGCTAATTTTTTGTATTTTAGTAGAGATGGGGTTTCACCGGGTTGCCCAGGCTGGTCTCGAAATCCTGAACTCAAGCAATCACCCACCTAGGCTTCCCAAGGTGCTGGGGTTACAGGCGTGAGCCACCACGCCCGGCCCCATGCCCCTCTTTTTAGGCTGCCTCTCCTCCTGCTTTTCCTCTGCGGGCATTTCTTCTCCTTTCTCATGTGGTCCTGAAGGGAATGGGCAGCTTTTGAGCACCGACTGTGTGCCAGGCTTTTTATAGGCATCATAGCTTCCCCTTCTCACCCTCGATTCCTCCTTTCCCTTCCTCTCTCTGCCTTCCTGCTCTCTGTGCTCTCCCCTAGGAAAGGGAAAGGGCACCAATTGAGCGCCGACTGTGTACCAGGCGACTCTCTTTAGACCTTCCTTTCCCCCTGCCCCTTCCACTCCACCGACTCCCTCTTGTTTTCTTCTTCTCAGCGGTGGAAACTCCAAACCTTCCAGATGGAAGGGGTTTAGGTGTCCCCCAGGAGTCTCAGCTGCCACAGCCCTAGAAGGGGCGGCCAGCTACACCGCACGGGGCTGCAGGAAAGAGGAGGAGGAAGGAGGATTTGGGCTGCAGTCCGATTTCTCCCTTGGAAAAATATGTGGACGACAATGGCCACTCCCTCCCAGGTCGGGGCAGGGTGGGGAAGGCTGAAGGAGGCCTGGAGGGGCTCTAGGAAGGAACACTCTAGAATCTGAGCCTGAGAAGCAGCCTGTGCCCATGAAGGGGACGCTTCTGCCGCCAGTCACCATACTGGATTCAAGCCCGAGCCTCCTTCCTCCACCTCCCTCTTCCCTCCGCAGGCCTCTCTGCCCTGCAGGCACTTGGCATATGGTCCCTGGACACCTCATCACCTGAGAGAGCAGATGAGGAAACTGAGGTTCGGGCGGGAAAGAGGATTTGCCCCTCCCCGTTTCTCCTTCTACCTGTCCTCTGTGACTCCCTTCCTCTGTCTCGCTCACCCTCTCCTCTCTCCCATTCTCTGAATCTCTCCCCTCACCCCTGCCCCCACTCTGTTCCTGTCTCTGCATGCCCCCAACTTCCCCCCCACCTTTTTTTTTTTTTTTCCCTGAGATGGGGACTCGCTTTGTTGCCCAGGCTGGAGTACAATAGAGTGATCTCGGCTCACTGCAACCTCCGCCTCCCGGGTGTAAGTGATTCTCCTGCCTCAGCCTCCCAAAGTGCTGGGATTACAGGCGCCCGCCACCACGCCTCACTAATTTTTGTATTTTTAGTAGAAACGGGGTCTTACTATGTTGGTGAGGCTGGTCTCGAACTCCTGACCTCAAATGATCTACCTGCCTCAGCCTCCCAAAATGCTGGGATTGCAGGTGTGATTACTGCGCCCGGCCCCAGCTTCTCTTTGACACACACTTTCCTCCACACACTCATTTCCCTCCCACTACATGCCAGCAAGGGTTCCCACCTTCTTGATCACCTTTTTATTTTCATGATTCTTCATGCAGCTGCCCCTCCTCTTTCCTCCTCCTCCTTCCTCCTCCCCTTTCCTCCTTCCTCCTTCCTCTACCTCCTTCCTTCTCCTTTTCCTCTTCTTCCTTCTTTTCTCCTCCTCTTTCCTCCTCCCCTCCTCCTTTCCTCTTTCCCCCTCCTTTCTCCACCTCCTTCCTCCTCTCTCCACCTCCTTCCTCCTCCTCTTTCCTCTTCCTTCTTCCTCCTTCTCCCTCCTCTTCATCCTCCTCCTTCCTCTACCTCTCCTCCTCCCTCCTCCTCTCTCCTCCTTTCCTCCTCCCCTTCTTTACTGCTCCTTCCTCCTCCTCCCCCCCCTTTCATCCTTTGCCCTCCTTTCATCCTCCACCTCTCCTCCCTCCTCCCCCTTTCCTCCTCCTCCTTCCTCCACCTCCTTCCTCCTCCTCCTTCCTCCTCTCCTCCTTTCTTCCTCCTTCTTCTCCTCCTTCCTCCTTCTCCTCCCTGATTCCTCTTCCTACTTCCTCCTCCTCCCTCCTTCTCTTTCCTGCTCCTCCTCCTCTTTCCTCCTTCTCCTCCTCCTTCCTCCTCTTCCTCCTCCTTCCTACTCTTACTCCCTTCTCCTCCTTCCTCCTCTTCCCTCCTCCTTCCTCTTTCCTCCCTCTCCTCTTTCTCCTCTTACCCCTCCTCCCTTCTCCTCCTTCCTCTTTCCTCCTCCTCCTTCCTTTCTTCCTTCTCCTCCTCCTCCTTCCTCTCTCCTCCTCCTTTCTCCTCCTCTTCCCCCTCGTCCTCCTTTCATTTCCTTCTCCTCCTCCCTCCTCCCTTCTCCTCCTCCTCCTTCCTCTCTCCTCCTCCTTTCTCCTCCTCTTCCCCCTCGTCCTCCTTTCATTTCCTTCTCCTCCTCCCTCCTCCCTCTTCTCCTCTTCCTCCTCCCTCGTCCTCCTTCCTCCCTCTCCTCCTCCTTCCTCCCTCTCCTCCTCCTTTCTCTTCTTCCCCCTCCTCCCTCCTCCTTTCCTCCTTCCTCCTTCTTCTTTCCTCTTCCTTCCTCCTTCCTCCTTCTCGCTCTTACTCCCTCCACCTCCTCCTCTTTCCTCCTCCTTTCCTCCTCCTCTCCCCTTTCCTCTTCCTCCTCCCTCTTCCTTCCTCCTCCTCCTCCTCCCCTTCCCTTCTCTTTCCTTCTCCTTCTCCTCTTGCCTCCTCCTCCCTCCTCCTCACCCCTCCTCTCCCCCTTTCCTCTTCCTCCTCCTTCCTTCTCCTCCTTCCTCTCCCTCCTCCTTCCTACTCCTCCTCTTTCCTCTCCCTCCTCCTCTTTCCCCCTCCTCCTCCTTCCTCCTCCTTCCTCCTCCTTCTCCCCTCTCTCCATAACACACAGACACACAGGCTGTCCCTGTCCCTGTCTGTCCGTTCTTTGGCTGGATCCTCATGTTTCCTCCTCTCTAGGTCTTGCACACTGCTCCTCCTCCCTTGGGCGATGTTCCAGTTCTCCACCTGCTTCCACCCGGCCCCACCTTTTCCTGACTGTCCACCTTGTGGCTGTCAGCCTGTCTGGGATCTTCTCCCTTGTCCTCCAGACTGCCACCGCCGCCCCCCCCACCCCGTCCTCTGCCCTCTCTCCTTCCGGTGCGCTGGGTCCTACCCCTCATCCCCACCCTGTCATTTCCTCATTGTCTGTACCTGATCCCCACAGGAAGTGCTGATGGGGCCCCAGCCTGACTGCACCTGTCCACAGCACTGGACTGTGTCAGAAGGAGACAAGGGGGTCGGGGACAAGGGGCAGCACTTCGAGCAGGGCCTGTGCCCTTGGTCTCCCTCCCTCCTCCGCCTCCTTCACCTCCAGTTTCTGTCCCTTGGATGTGCCTCTCCCCTTCCTCTCCTTGCGCCTTCAGTGAGTTCCACCTGGCTTCCCCTCGACACGCCCCGGTGGCTTCTCTTTGGCGCTTCTCTGCTCCTCTCTCTCTCCCGCCTGTCTCTCGCTGTCTCTCTCAGTCTGTCCCTCTCTCTCTCACGCCATCATTTTGTCTCTCTTTCTAGCCGTCTCTCTGTCTCTCGCTGTCTGTCTCTGTCTCATTGTCTCTCTCTGGCTGTCTCTTTCGCTGTCTGTCTCGCTATCTCCCTCTCTTGCTGTCTCTTTCTCGCTGTCTCTCTCTCCCCCTCTGTCTCTGACACACACTCTGTCTCCCATCCTCCCTCCATGGGGCTCTCCTGTTTCCTTTCCATCCTCACTTTCACTTGCTCTTTCCTGACCTTCTTAGTATTTTGTTCTCCTGGCTCTTTCCTCTCCGTTTTCTCCCTCAGCCCACAAGCTCTCTCCCCTCGCCTCCAGCCCCGAGTCCTTCCCAGCTCCGCCTCCCCAGGCCCGCTACTTCCTTCCCAGTTTCTCTGTCAGTCACTGTCCTTGACCCTTCCCTCCCTCCTCTCTGCTCCCACTGGCTCCTCTGATACCTGGCGCCTACAGCCTTCTCCTCGCGGCCACCCCACCCCCGACTCCTGCCGTCCCCTCTCCTCCTGGTCCCTGTCCCCCTCCCGCGTCCCTGTCTTCTTGATGGCTCCAACAGCTGCAGCTGCAGAGGCCCCGAGGTCCCTCCGATGAGACGGGGCAGGGAGGGCTCCTCCAAGCGCTGGGATATTTTTATCCTGCCTTGGACGATCGGGACGATTGGTCCTGCAATCTATGTCACCCTTTAGGAAACTCGTTTCATGTCCTGCCAGGTCCTGGGACCATCAGCTCGCGTGTCTCCACAGCTGCACATTCCCGTCCGTCTGCAGCTCATTATCTGGGTCACAGGGACATTACCGCATGACTTGGAAGGACACGCCATCACGCGGGAGGTCACAAAGTGGACGGCAGGAAACCCAGCCTTCCCTCGTCTGCCTTCCTCCTCACCTCTCTCTCTCAGTATTCTGTTCTTGTTAATATCAGTGTATCAACGAGCCTGGTTTTTCGCCTTTTACTATTATTATTAGTAACATAGTAAGCACAGGCGTTTCATAGTCTGCATCTGATTTTCCAGCAGCGAACCTCTGCCATCTGCCCCGCCCCGCCGTCCCGCTGGCTCTTGCTCATTGTCTCTCCCTTCCCTGCTTGCCTGGTCGCTTGTGCCCCTGCTCTGCATGTTGGATTTGAAAAGGATGTCAGGGACGAGGCAGAGCGCATGTTCCTCTGAGCCCAGGCTACACCTTGGCACAGTGGCAGGTCCACCCACCTCAGGTAGCCCAGGTGAGGGCCCTGGGTCCCCCTTTCACCCAGGCTGTCCACATGGAATTCCCAATGTCTCTAAGAGATCCCAGAGAGAAAGGACGTTGAGGCTGCTGCTTCACCGGGATGGGTTCCCGCATCCCCCTGCGTTGACCCACAGCTTCCTTACGGTCTTGCCTGTAGTTTGATGCTTTTAAGGGCCGGGCTCAACGCCTGTAATCCCAGCACTTTGGAAGGCCGAGGCGGGCAGATCATGAGGTCAGGAGTTCGAGACCAGCCTAGCCAAAATGGTGAAACCCTGTCTCTACTACAAAATATAAAAATTAGCGGGCGTGGTGGTGGGCGCCTGTAATCCCAGCTACTTGGGAAGCTGAGGCAGGAGAATCGCTTAAACCCGGGAGGCAGAGTTTGCAGTGAGCCGAGATCGCACCACTGCACTCCAGCCTGGGCGACAGAGCAAGACTCCGTCTCAGGAAAAAAAAAAAAAAAAATTGTTAAGAATATTTTATCCAGGTTCCTACCTGTTTTCAGTTATGGGGTTGGGGGTGGGGCAGGGGAGGGCGATGACCTGACGCAGTGTTACTGGATGAGGAGTCCGGTCTTGCTTTGCTTTCTGTGACTTTTCTGTCTTGTCATTGGTTCTCCCGCCCTCCTACACACACACCCCTACTCTGACACTTTTGCTTCTCTCATTCTCCAGTTCCCTTCCAATCCTCCTTCCCTTCTCTTTACTCCCCTCCCCCAGCTCAGCGCTTGGGGTTTCCTGCTTCTTTCCGTTCTCCCATCCTCCCCGGCAGCTGTCTGTCCCGTTCTGTTTCCTGCTCTCCCGCCCCCCAGCTCCTTCCCTTCCTCCTTTCTCCTGGGCCCTTCTCTGCTGCACTTTCCACAGCTGCTCCATTTCTCCCCATCCTTGTCTAGTCCCATTCATCGTCCTTTCTCTCCCTGGGTCACAGAGATGGCCCTGGGGTGGCTGCGCCCCGTTGAGGCAGGGAACGTTTCTGTGAAGCTGGGGAACATTTCTGCTGCATGGCCAAGTTCCCAGCCTGGACTTGCCAGGTCTGGTCGCCTGTCTCCGCAGTAGCCTGGGCTGTGCTGGGGAGACCCCTGGCCGCCCAGTTACCTGGCCCTCTCCCTGCCTCGCACTGGCTCCTAACCTGCTTCACATCCCTGCTTCCTGCACCGGTCTCTGGGCTGACGCCCAGACATCTGCCGTCTTAGGGGGGCGCCCCCTCCTCAGCTGGAGGGGCAGGGTCCTCTGTCTCCTACCACTTCCAATCCTCTCTCCCTTCTTTCTCTCCATATTGCTCTTCCACACTCCAGCACCTCTTCTTTCCCTTCTGCTTTTTTCTCCCTCGCTCACCCAGGCTGGGGTGCAGTAGTGCAGCCTCCACCTCCCAGGCTCCAGTGATCCTCCTGCCTCAGCCTCTCAAAGTGCTGGGACCACAAGTGCGAGGCACCATGCCTGGCCTGTTCTTTTCTCTCTACCCTTTTTTGTATTCTTTTTTCCTTTCTCCCTTCCTTCTTCCCTAATGTCTCTCTCCTTCCCTTCTTACCTTCCCTCCTCTCTCTCCAGCCCTCTCCTACCCTCCTTTTCTCTTTTCTCCTCTCTCCAGCCCTCTCCTACCCTCCTTTCCTCTCTCCCGCTCCACACCACTCCATCCCCTAGGTCCAGTCTGCTGTCTCTGCCCCCTCTCTGTTCTGTTTTCTCTCCCACCCTCGTTCCCTCTCCCATTTCTTCTCTTCCCCTCTTCCTGTTCTTTCTCGCTGTCCTCACTGTTGCCACTGTCCTTTTTCTCACTTCCGCTGTCCCCTCTTCCCCCCTCTTCTCTCTCCTCTCTTCCTTCTAGCAGATTCTCTGGCGTTTCCTCTCCTCTCCCTCTGTGCTCCTCCCTCCTCCTCTCTCCATCCCCTTTCTCTCCTCCCTGCCACTCTCCTCTCTCTGCGCCCTTTTCTATCTCATGGTCTCCTCCTAGCTCTCTTTTCCTTCCCCGTTCCTGGCTCTCTCCTTTCTCTCTTTCCTCTTCTCTGGCTGGAGCTCCCCACTCCTCCATCCCTCCTTCTCCCTGGGCAGTTGGCCCCCTCTCCCTCACCCCCTTCTCCTAGGCTGCTCCCTCCTTCACCCGTTTCTCTGCCTCCCTCTTCTCCCAGCTCACCAGCCATGACACCCACCCCTCTGCCTCTCTTCCTTCCTGTCCCTTTTTTCACTCCATCTTTCTTTCCCTTGTTTCTTCCTCTTTCCACTTCTGACCCCTCACTCTGTTTCCTTCTTTCTACCTCTTCCTCTCTCCCCTCCCGCTCTGGCCATCTTTTTTTTTTTTTTTTTTTTTTTTTTTGAGATGGAGTCTCGCTCTGTCGCCCAGGCTAGAGGAGGGCAGTGGCGCGATCTCGGCTTAATGCAAGCTCCACCTCCCGGGTTCACACCATTCTCCTGCCTCAGCCTCCCGAGTAGCTGAGACTACAGGTGCCTGCCACCACACCTGGCTCTTTTTTTTTTTTTTTTTTTTTTTTTTGTATTTTTACTAGAGACAGGGTTTTGCCCTGTTAGCCAGGATGGTCTCGGTCTCCTTACCTCATGATCCACCCACCTCGGCCTCTCAAAGTGCTGGGATTACAGGCCTGAGCCACCGCGCCCGGCTCTTTCCTCCTGCTTTTTCCTGCACTCTGTTCTCCCTCCTTTCCTCCCCCTTTCTCCTGTTTCATTTCCACCTCTTTTCTCTCCTCTCTCCTCTGAATCTGCCTCTTCCTCTTCTCTTTCCTCTTCCTTCCCTGTCTCTCCCCCTTGGGTCTCTCTTCCTCCCCTCTCTCTGTTTTCTCTATCTCTGCCCTGTCGTTTCCTTTCCCTCCTCTCTGGACCAGTCTCCTCTCCTGGCTCTCTCTCCCTCTCTCTCCTCCGAGCTCTCAAACTGGCCTCCCTCCCGGGAGCCCCATCTCCCATCTCCTGGCTGGCCCCTGCATCCCTGCCTGGTGGGCCTTTGCCTCCCTCTCCCATTCCTGCCTTGCCTGCTCCCACGTTTCCAGGTCCTGACCAGGAGGAAGGAGTCCACACCAATGCCCAAACAGGCTAGCCCTGAGCAGGGCCCCCAAGCCTGAGGCCCAGGAGTGGACCAGCTTTCTGACACCCATTCTCTCTTTCTTTTCTATCTGGAACTCTGGACACTGCCTGGAGGAATCGGGCTTGCCCTAGGCCCAGGAAGGTGGACACAAAGAAGAGGCTCACAGACAGGAAGCAACTTGCCTAAAGACACACAGCACGTAAGGAGCAGGGCCAGGACTGGGTGGGGCCCCTGGGGTTAACCAGGAATGGGCTCCTGAATCTGCCGATCCCTGGCCTCCTATCTGAGCTCAGTGAGCAGATGACGCCTTTCTGCTCCATTCCACTCCTTCCCCAACTCTTCCTGACATGAAGCACCTCAGCACTGGTGGGACCTCACCTGAATTCCATTTCAGACATGAGAAAAACGGTGCCCAGTGTTTCTGAAGACCAGCAACGGCTAGGACAGAGACTTCAAGGAACCCGACCTTGCCTGAAGGACCAACAGCGCCCCCTGCAGGACACTTCCCTCCATGGACAGAAGCCACAGGGGCCGGCCTGAGGCATTCTGAGTGCGTGGAATCCTCTATCACCACCTCCTGGCAAAGAATGGAGCTGCAACCCAGTTGTATGAGACACCGAGAATGATCCCAACAAAAAGGAACAGTGACCTGAATGCCTGGGGGAGGAACAGGGGATACTGGGTGGAAGGAGGGGACAGGGAGAAGTTGTAACATTTTGTAAAAATGAACATTTTTACTCCTAATCAATATATAAACATCATGCTCAGCAAACTTCTTGGCATGAAACTTCTGAACTTCACACTGTTTTTTTGGTTTTTCTTTGACGTAGTCTCGCTCTGTCGCCCAGGCTGGAGTGCGGTGGCGTGATCTCGGCTCACTGCAAGCTCTGCCTCCTGGATTCCCACCATTCTCCTGCCTCAGCCTCCTGAGTAACTGGGACTACAGGTGCCCGCCACTACGCCCAGCTAGTTTTTTGTATTTTTCAGTAGAGACGGGGTTTCACCGTGTTAGTCAGGATGGTCTCAATCTCCTGACCTCATGATCCGCCCACCTCAGCCTCCCAAAGTGCTGGGATTACAGGCATGAGACACCGCACCTGGTACTTCACACATTTTCAAGTCATTCTATGGGTGGGTGGATTGGCTCCCATGGAAATGCAACTGGGACTGCACATGGGAAACAAAGGAAAATGGAATTTGGTTCACACAAACCTGTTTGGGAGATTGCATTACCAGGAAATGGGCCAAATTGAGTTTGTTTCCTTTGTAACAACATTGTTGTGCCTTGCTGACTGGAAGGTGGGTACAAGCAAAGGAGGATGGACTGACAGCTGAAGAGGCACCAGTAGTTAGCCCCTGATCCTTACCAGGGAGTCTCTCTGATGGGTTAAAGAAGCCTACAGAGAACAGGGGCAGTGGCTCACACCTGTAATCCTAGCACTGTAGGAGACCGAGGCAGGTGGATCGCTTCAGGTCAGGAGTTCAAGACCAGCCGGGCCAACATGGTGAAACCCTGTCTCTACTAAAAATACAAAAATTAGCTGGGTGTGGTGGCACGCAGCTGTAATCCCAGCTACTCAGGAGGCTGAGGTAAGAGAATTGCTTGAACCTGGGAGGTGGAGGTTTCAGTGAGCAAAAATAGAGCCACTGCACTCCAGCCTGGGTGACAAGTGAAACTCCATCTCACAAACACACCCGCCCCCCACCCACCAATAAAAAAAAAAAAGGAGGCCGGGCGCGGTGGCTCAAGCCTGTAATCCCAGCACTTTGGGAGGCCGAGACGGGCGGATCACGAGGTCAGGAGATCGAGACCATCCTGGCTAACACGGTGAAACCCCGTCTCTACTAAAAATACAAAAACTAGCCGGGCGAAGTGGCGGGCGCCTGTAGTCCCAGCTACTCGGGAGGCTGAGGCAGGAGAATGGCGTAAACTCGGGAGGCGGAGCTTGCAGTGAGCTGAGATCTGGCCACTGCACTCCAGTCCGGCCGACAGAGCGAGACTCCTCCTCAAAAAAAAAAAAAAAAAAAAAAAAAAAAAAAAAAAAAAGGAGCCCATAGTTTCCAGTAGACAATTTGAGGTTAATAAAGAATTTTACAACATACTAAATGCAGTCTTGTATATTTTAGGATTGCTTGCCATGCAACAATATACTGGGAGCGCCTAAATGCCCACATGAAACCCTAGGCTGGGAAGAGGGAAGCTTCCTCAATGCCAGGGAGCTGAAAACATTTTGTGGTGGCAGGAAATGGGAGGCAGCAACCCTCCTGGAGCATTTACCTTGCCAGGTGCTCTCACATCTTAGACCAGAAGTCACGAGGCTAGGGTGAGGGTCCAGGAGGCAGAGAATGAGGGTTGAGTTAGGGTCAGGACAGTGGAGACAGAGAGGAGGAGACACAGAATGATGCGTTGGGACTTTATCCTGGGAGAGGTGAAGGGCCACGGGGAGGCTTGTGAGCAGGGGAGTAGTGAGGTCAGCTCTAGTGTCAGGAAGCCCTCCATTAGGGGGACGGATTGAGGGGGGATGCTGTGGGCTGGGAAGCCAAAGAGGAGGCTGGGCTGATGGTCCAGGTGGCAGAGGACAAGGCTTGAGCTGGGGCCAAGGCCATGGAGACAGAAGTGAAGGGATGAGGCCAGGAAGAACTTTAGGGGTAGGTATGGTGGTGCACAGGGGAATGTGATTGGGACAGGGCAGTGCTCTGGGCCATGAGTTCAGGCAGGTGGTGGCACCACTCACTAGAACAAAGATCCCTAGAGAAGCACCCGATCCGGGCAGGTGAGAGGCACTGGCTCCTTTAGTGGCCCCTGAGGCACATCCTGGGGAAGGAGCCCAGGAGGCAGATGGGGCCATGAGTCTGGAGATCAAGGGTGGGATCTGAGCTGGAGATCAGTTGAGGAATCACTGAGGGGCTGTCTGGCACCTCCAGGGTGGAGGGCAGACACCTGGAGTAGTAAGGGGGCAGCATGCACCACCATCACACACACATCCCTGTCCCCCAGCAAGGCGGGGCCGCACCGGGCCATGGCTTCCACACACACACACACACACGTGTGCAAAGTGATGCAGCAGAACGGGGCAGTGCTGCTTAGAACAACTCAAATCCAGCAGCAGGGGACCAACACAACACGCTCTTACACCAGAGATGGAGTAAGATGGTACCTTATACCAGAGATGGAAACTGCCCCAGCTATGTCAAAAGGAGGTGGAGGAAAAGAGCAACACTTGCAAAACTGTTTAAATGCGCATCTGTTTCTGCGGAGAGTACCTGCAGAATACCAGGGGACAGAACACCCAGGCTGTCTCCAGGGAGGGGAAGTGGGTGCTAGAGCCTGGAGTGAGCATACAGCTTCTCAACGTGCATCCCACTGCATCTTTTGTCTGTTCTGGAGACAGCGTCTCCCTGTCACCCAGCCTGGAGTGCCGTAGTTCAATCGCAGTTCAGGGAAGCATCGAACTCCTGGGCTCAAGCGATCCTCCTGTCTCCACCTCCCAAACAGCTGGGACTACAGGCATAAGTCACTATGCCTGGCCAACCTACTCTATCTTTTGAGTTTCATACTTCATCCCTGGATACCCCAGTCAGTAAAACAAAATAGTGAGTGGGTTCCCCAGGGACAGGCAGACCTGAAAGAAAAGTTTAATAAGAACAGACCCGGCAGGCCAGGCGTGCTGGCTCATGCCTGTAATCCCAGCACTTTGGGAGGCTGAGACAGGCAGATCACGAGGTCAGGAGATCAAGACCATCCTGGCTAACCTGGTGAAACCCCGTCTCTACTAAAAAATACAAAAAACTAGCCGGGCAAGGTGGCGGGTGCCTGTAGTCCCAGCTACTCAGGAGGCTGAGACAGGAGAATGGCGTGAACCCAGCAGGCGGAGCTTGCAGTGAGCTGAGATCCGGCCACTGCACTCCAGTTTGGGCGACAGAGCGAGACTCCGTCTCAAAAAAAAAAAAAAAAAGAACAGAACCCTAGGGGAGTCTGAAGGAACTCAGGCATTTGCTGGAATACCCCACAGAATAACTCTGCCAGCCTGAAAGCAACTGAGTCTTAGAGGGAAAGGATGTAATTAGGCTTATAAGGATCCCAATGCTCAACCCAGGAAAAATAAGATGGCCCCCCCCAGCACCAGGGTAGAAGGCATCTGCAGATCAGACACAGGGACCAGGACTCCGAGTTGTGAATACTTCCCAAAAAGTCTCAGTAGGCCTGGCACAGGGGCTCATGCCTGTAACCCCAGCACTTTGGGAGGCTGAGGCAGGTAGATCACCTGAGGTCAGGAGTTCAACACCAGCCTAGCCAACATGGTGGAACCTGTCTCTACTAAAAATACAAAAATTAGCCAGGTGCGTTGGCGGGCACCTGCAATCCCAGCTACTTGGGAGGCTGAGGCAGGAGAATCACTTAAACCCAGGAGGCGGAGGTTGCAGTGAGTTGAGATCATGCCATTGCACTCCAGCCTAGGTGACAGAGTGAGACTCTGTCTCAAAACAAAACAAAACAAAACAAAACAAAAGCATTAGTAAAATACTTCAGGAATCATCTAGGAAGGGTAAAGCAAGATTCACAGGGAATGAAGACAGAAAAAGCATAAGCTGTCTCCTGCAGGTGGAGGAAGAAACAGAAGTCAGCAATGCTAAGACTATCTTCTTTATTAAAGCTACCAAAAATAGGCCAGGCGCGGTGGCTCATGCCTGTAATCCCAGCACTTTGGGAGGCCGAGGCAGGTGGATCACTTGAGTACTGCAGTTCAAGACCAGCCTAGGCAACATGGTGAAACCCCGTCTCTACAAAAAATACAAAAACTAGCTGGGTGTGGTGGTGCACGCCTCTAATCCCAGCTACTCAGGAGGCTGAGGTGCGAGAATCGCTGAGCCTAGGAGGTGGAGATGACAGTGAGCCAAGGTATCACCACTGCACTCCAGCTTGGGTGACAGAGCAAGACCCTGTCTCAAAATCAAAAAGAAGTGACAAGAGGGAAGGCAAAATCCCACCGTGCACCACCTCCTGGTCTTGACAGTCGACTCACGTGAACCCATCACTTGTTCATAAGCGCGTTTCCCATCTGCCATCGTAACTCCATTTTAGTCATGCGTCCCGAGATCATTCAAACCACAACCAGGAGAGACTGGAGGAGAAACTGGATGACAGCATTCACTGGGGTGCTATTTATAACCACACAATGCAGGAGGCCAGCTGAGTGTCGATTTGGCGGCCAGTTTAATAAACTGCCACACGGCACAGCTGAGCTTCATACAGCCATGACGATGGGGACAGCCATTCCTTGGGTTTCTGCATAACGTATCAAGTGAGCAGCGAATTTCAGTCAAGCCTGTCTTGACTGTCTTGCCATCAGGACCGTCTTGCCAAAACAACAGTTGCTTTTGGCTGCTGGAAGCTGTAGCTTTTCAAAACGTTCACACATTTCAATGTATTGTCGATGTTTTTAAATAGACTTACAGAGAGGGCAGCGCACAGCAAAGGCCCACAGCCCCTCATAGCACCGCAGTCCAGGCAGGATGCTGGGCGCCGGGGGGCGGTGGAGGGGGTTCTATTTACAGTGTCTGGCCTTTGACTCCACTAACTGTTGGTTTTGTTTTTTTTATCTTAAATCTTTTCCTTCAAGTCTGGAGGCCTGTGGAGGGCCTGTCACCCTAAAGGCAAGGATTTCTTGTCTGCACCAGGCAGGCATGTCAAACCACGACCGCGGGGGCCGTGCTAGGAGCCAAGCCCAAAAGCCCCTGGCCATCCAGCCCCGGCTCTTTCATGCTTCTGTCCCCTCAAGGAGACACAGAAGAGAGGCTGCATCCTAGTGCAGTGTCAAAGTAAGGGGGGCGCTGCAGAAGCCTGGACAGGACCACCTAACCCAGCCAGGGACAGGAGGGGGAGACCACCCGGAACAAAGGCACAGAGGCTGGAGAGAAGGTGGCATGTTCCCAGACTGCACGGGCTCGGGGTGGGGGGATGTGAGGTCAGAGCTGGCACAGTGGCCGGGATCTCGGGCTCTATTCCATAGGCAGGGGGGAAGCCCCTAGGGGTGCATGGGGCCATGGGGGAGGCGGGCGCAGGAGACACCAGCTCCCGTGCCAAAGGCCCCAATCCAGCCGCTCCACTGCCAGCAAGAAGGCAGAGGACAAGGGGCCTCGTGAGACGGGGGGAAAGGAGGGACCAGCAAACCCCTCTTGGGATGGCTGAGGACACAGGGGACTCCAGCAGAAAGGGAGGCCCCTGGGTGTGCAGGACGGGAAGCTGACCAGCCTGGGCCCTCACCGGCCACTACCCCCACCACCGCCCCCACCCCCACCCCCACCCTGGCCCCCGGTGTCCGGCGCTCCTGACATCATGAGGAACAAGACGACGGGAATGATGTACATCCACTGCAGCCGGACGGAAGGATGGACAGACAGACACAGAAAAAGAGAGAGAGGGGAAGGAGGTGAGTGTGGGCATCGCCCGCCCAGGGTGGGGAAGGTGGGGCCCGGCATGAAGGGAGGCCGCGTAAGGGGAGGGCACCCAGGTCCCCTACGTCACTACAGGTCAGGGAGGGCCAGTGGGGCGCAGGGAGGGGCAGGGGTCTCGGTCCTCACTCAGGCCTCTTGCGGCGGTGGCGCGGGCCCTGGCGCAGCAGGACGCAGGGCTGTGAGCAACACGGCCCCCCCCAGGATGATGTGCCACTGGGGAGGGAGGGAGCGCAGGTCAGGGCCAGTGGGTGGCCATGGGGCCCTAGGGCCAGCGGGGAGCGGGAGGGCACTCGAGTGGGCAGCAGGGCAGGGCCCGGCAGGCAAGGGCTCAGCCTCTGGGCCTCAGTTTCCTGCAGTGCAGCTGTTGGACTACCCGGGCAGAGCGGGTGAGGCCCTCGGGTAGGGCGCTCAGCACGGCAGGGCTCAGCCATCCCAGCCTCAGCATCCTCCTAGCCTCCCTCGGGCCACGCCAGGCTCCTCACTGGCCTTGTCCTGCCTGGGGTCCTGTGCCACAACTAACACCAGTCTCCACACTCAAGGGACCAGAGGCCTGGGTAGAAGCCACCTCCCCTGGCCGTCCCCAGCCTCCCCACCCCATGCCGCAGCCTCCAAGCCCCTGGACTCAGACCTGCTGCTGGCAGCACAGGCCCCTCCCTCCTCAGCTCCAGGAGGCCTCCGGGACACCCTGCTGCCCTCAATGCCCCTCCCTGGGCTACATCCCGCCCGGACCCTCTCCTCTCTCCTTCCTGTACATCCCCCTGGAGAATCTGCTCACCCCTCCTTTCTAAGCCTCCCTGGTTCCTTTGAAACCTCCACTGTTCCCTTCCTCTCCAGCCTCATGGCTCCAGCCTAGCTCATGCCGAGACCTTCCCCAGGACCCTGCGCCCTAGAGCTGGCCCGACCTCCCCTGACCACACCTCCGTACCCTCCTCCTGCAAACAAGCCTCAGTCCAGGTATCAGGACACACAGGAGGCCTGGAGAACGATGGGCCCCCACGCAGGAGGCCTGGAGGATGAGGGCAGGCCCGAACACCAGAGGGGAGTCTGAGTGGGAGCAGAGAGGGCCTAGTCAGGCGCTGGGACTGTCTGGAAGGGAATAGGGGAGGCGGGGGAGCCCCACTCACGTATTTGGCAAAGAAGGACTTCTGCTCCTGGGGGTTCTTGGCCTTCTGGGCCTGTTCCATCTCCAGGCGCTCGATGAAGGCCGCCGTCTCAGGGCTGGGGCGAGGGGAGAGAAGGAGAAGGGTGAGGCCCGGAGTCCAGGGACCCGGAGACCCTGAGGCCGCCAGGAAGGGCCGGGGCAGGTGGCAATGGCGCCGTGAAGGCTCTAGAAGCAGGCTCACCCCGGGGCTGTAGCAGGCGGCTGCAGCTGCACCGAGGTGTTGAACAGCTCCAGGTCCACATCCTCCACCTCATGGCCCCGGCAGCCCCCGGGGTGCGTCACCACCGACACGCCCACCACGTTGCCAGCCACGTCCACGTGCAGGGTCAGCTGGTCCGAGAGGTGGGACTCCACCAGGGAGCACTGTCAGGGGAGTGAGGTCAGCGGAGGTGGGGAGTCTGCTGCCTGGGCTCCACCCTAACCTCCCCCTACCCCCCACCACAGGATCCCCAGAGCATCTTTCAAAACCTTCCCATGGTTCCCTGTCACCCTCAGGCACAAGCCCAAGCTCAACCGTCACCCACCCTGGAGTCCTCACAATGCTGTCCCCACAAAAGCACCCGCTACCTGGACCGACCCCTCCAGACCAGGAGGCCTTGAAGGGCAAGGCCAGGTCCGAGTCTCCCAGGCCTCTGCGGGCTCCAAAAACACAGGGGTTCAAATGGTGGAAGCAGGACCAGGGTACAGGGTAAGGACGAGGGAGAAGGGGGCTTGTCCTCGACACCAACTCACCGCAGGGACAAAGGAGGAGACGTAGCCACCAGCTTCCAGGCCATCCAGGGCCCCAGGTCGCCTCGGGACCCGGACCCGGTACAGGCCGTTCAGGGCTGCCACATCCTGGGGATGGGAGAAGAGGGTGCTGGTCAGAAGGATGGCACCAGCCCTGGACAGGCTGTGATGCCCACCAGGCCTCCGCGAAGGCCCCTCTCCAGCCCTACCCGCCTCACAGCCCACACTCCCCAGGCTGGCCGACCTGAGTCTGCCCAGGACTCTTCCTGCTGGGGTGGCCTGGCTGGTGGGTGAGGCCAGGAGCAGCTGGGACTGCCCCACCTAGGGGAGAAGCCATCACAAGGAGCGCAGAGCCCAGCCCAGCGATGGAGTGGGTCCTGAGGACGCCTTCCCTGTGCCTGGATCCAGCCGCACCTGGCATCCACCCCACGCCTGGATGCACCAGTTACACGCACAATAAACTCTGTTTGGGGACAGCTGTGACAAGAGAATCATGTGGGCACCAAGCAGGAAGGCTGCTCAGGCAGACGTCACCGCGTGGCCACCAGAATCAAGCCTGCACTCCCAGCCTTCCTCACAGCTACATCTGGCCAATGGGTGCAAGTGGGCTGTGCCAGCTTTTGCAAGCTTTCTCTAAATGCTGCTGCTCCTTCTGCCCCTATTTCTCCCGCTCTATCCTGCCTAGAGCCCTGGGGCCTCTCTGCATGACACCTAGGGAGGACTGAGCCGGGCCCTGAGGCTGTCACAACAAGGGCGACAGAAGTGAGGTCCTGTCCAACCATGGCTATTTTAAGGATCTCTTTCTCCTCACAAGCAAAGCTCGTCTAAGTGGTCATGAAACAGCTCAGCTGAATCTGGAAGAGGAGAGGAGCCGATTGTGTGAAACCTGCAGGGGAAGGGGGTCTGCGGGCAGAGGGAGCAGTGTGGGCAGAGGCCATGAGGCAGGACATTGTGCCTGGCAGCGCCAAGACAAACTGCAATGCCGTTCCACCAGGGCAGTCATCCAGGACAGAGGCTGAGAGTGGCAGGAGGTGCTGGAAGCTCACCTGGGACTGGAGGGTAGGCTGCGGGGGACCAGCAGGGGGTGGCTGAAGAGACAGCTAGATACCCTCCATCCCCATCTACACCCAGCCCTGAGTGCCCCACCTCACCCGGAGTCGGCCCCGCTCCTCCTCGCTGAGCTGCCGCTGTGACAGGGACAAGGTACCATCCTGCTGGTTCCAAAGCAGCGAGCCCCGCTTCCGGAAGTTGGCACTGTCATCTGTGAGGAGCTCAGGCTCAGAGACGCCCCCCCCGCCCCCCCTTCAACCCAGGCAGGGGCCAGGAGGTCCAGCTTCAAATTTCGGCCTGGCCTCCACCCAAGTGACCAGGTTCCCTCCCCATCTTGGGTAGGGAACCAGGTTCCCTCCCCATTTTCCTATCTGCAAAGTGGGGACACCTCCACCATGTTCTACCTCACAAGGCAACCCATAGCAGATGCATGAACCCCACAGCTCCCAAATCCTGCCTCTGCCTCACCAGGTGACCCAGGGACAGCCATATAACCTCTCTGAGCCTCAGCTTCCCCAACTGCAAAATACGGAGGCTGTGGAGTTCAGGAATTCCCAACGACCTGGCTGTGTCAGAAGCAGGGGAGCTGTTCGCTGAGCAGATGCCAGGGTCTGCAGAGGGGCACCAGCTTCAGGGTTTGTGCCCTCAGGTTCGAGGCCTCAGACTCGATTACTACACTCTGGGCAGCACTGATGTCCAGCTCTGGGAACCCGGACGTCTGCGTCATGGCAATTTAAGTTTGGCTTTGAAGCTGGCTCCTGCTCTGCCACTCACTCATGATGAGACCTTGTGTGGTGCCTACTCTGAGCCCATTTCCTCTTCTGGAAAAGGAGGCTGACACGAATACCTACCACCTCACATGGCTGCCGTGAGAACATGTGAGTTAATACTTGCAAAGCGTGCAACCACTAATGCTGGGCACATGGCAACTGATCGGGAAAGTCGGCTCTGACATTATTACTGCCGTGCTGACCTTTCAAAAACTGAGATTTGTCTTACGGGCAAGGGGACATTTAAAGACAGTGTTTCTCTTCTTTCATGTCCCCCTTTCCCCCAACCTGGGGCAAATCTGTTAGTAAACGGATGTTAGTAAACGTCATATATGACGGGAGGCACCCGGACTCCAAGTCTTGACTTCTCAGGGCACCAATGTTAAGAGAGGACGTTGCCTGACTCACCGATCTCAAATGAGTGCTCCAGCAGCAGCCCCACCGTGCCGCAGGCCTCGCCCTCTCGGCCTTCCACCCCGGCCTGCAGAGGACACAGAAGGCCCCAAGTGAGAACCATCCAAGCCCTCAGCATGGCAGTCACCCACAAAGCCCAGGACAGACAGATTGGGGTGGGTTGAGGGAGGAGCCTTATCTGCAGGGTTAATCACTGCTGCTTCCCTCCATTTCACTAGAAACCACCCATTTCATGAATATTCATAATCTGGACTCCCTCACCCCCAAAAAACCATACCCTACAAACATGCCTAACCTCACTGCCAGAGCAACTATCCCAAGGTCAATTTCAAGCCTTGCACCACAAATACTCATGAGTTAAATGACACCCTCCCTCTCCCAAGGCTTCTTTTTCATGCTAATATCCAAATGGCCTCCTTATCACCTGACAGCCCAAGAGCCAAGATGCAGCCTGAGTTTAGTCCCTATTAAGCACATTCAAGATTCATGCTTTCCTTTTCTCCAATCTCCAAACCTGCATATTCATGCATATTCAGGAGGTAAAACTCCTCTCCACCTCCTCAAGAGCCCCCTCCCACTCCTTATTGTTTTTCTGAGACAGGGTCTTGCTCAGTCGCCCAGGCTGGAGTGCAGTGGCCTGATCTCAGCTCACTGCACCCTCTGCCTCCCGGGTTCAAGCGATTCTCCTGCCTCAGCCTCCCAGGTAGTTGGGAGTACAGGCACCTGCCACCACACCCAGCTTATTTTTGTATTTTTAGTAGAGATGGGGTTTCACCATGTTGAGCCGGCTGGTCTTGAACTCCTGACTTCAAGTGGTCCGCTCACCTCGGCTTCCCAAAGTGCTGGGATTACAAGCATGAGCCACCGCGATCGGCCTAATTTTTTTAATTAGTATTTTTTGTAGAGACAGGGCTCGCTATGTTGCTCAGGCTGGTCTTGAACTCCTGACCTCGAGCAATCCTCCCGCCTCAGCCTCCCTAAGCGTTGGGATGACAGAAGAGCCGCCGCGCCCGGCTTCACCATGCCTCTTTCATTTTAACCGCTCCGACGTGATTCTCCAAGATTCCACAATCCCAGCCCCGCCCCCTCATACATATTCCCGAGCCAGAGCCTTTCCAACAGGTGCTCTTGTTCTCCCTCCGAGTCGCTGCAACCCGGTGCACTGGCGAGGCCCCTCCTGCGCGTGCGTGACTCACGCCTGGCTTTCCAGAAATCGCCCACCTCTTCCCTCTCAGCAGTGCGCAGCCTCCTTCCGTCTGTAACTCACCTAAAGACCCAAGCCCCGGGACATCCGTAGACCGCGCCCGCTATGCACAGCTAAAGAGCACTCACCCCTCGCGCACCAGTCCCGGCCCGGCAGCCGCTGCCCCGGGCTCGACTGGGCGCTGCTACCGCCATCAGCAAGAGCAGGAGCAGCCGGGTCGCCCCAGCGCTGGTTGCCGCCATCTCGGCTCCTTCCCACCAGCGAAGGGATGGCTGAAAGGCAGGAGCCGCGCGGCACGCCGGGAGAAACAGGCCGCATCCTGACGCCCGTGCGCCTGCGCTGGGCCCCAGCGCCTGCGCACTGGCGCCCGTCCGCTCCTGCGGCCTGACATCAGCAGGATGGAGCCGCCCCCTCCAGGGACGTCATCACAAACGGGGAGCCCGGTTCTGTGTGACGTCATAAAACCCGATCCACATCATGACGTCACAATGCCCGTAGCCCAGCCCCTCATTTTCTCCCTCGGCTCCTTCCTCCGCTCCCGTCGGGCGGGGACATCGCGATGAGGCGGGATCACGGCGCTAAGCCGGCTGTGGGTGGAGCTGGCGAGGTGGAAACAGGTGGGATGGCAGGTGAGAGATGGAGCCAGGCCTGGAGGGGTTGGACCTGGTGAGGGAACCAAGTAAAGGCTGGGGCCGGCAATTCGGAGACATCTGATACCCCGTCCTCTGCGCGGAGCTGTGCCGGGCCCTCCTGTCTGGCAGCCAGACACAGCCTCCCGGGATCGACCCCCAGACTTCGTCCTGCTAAAATGCCTCCTGGTTCCAGCCTCTCCCACGGGCCGTCCCAGACGGCTCCAACGCTACCTCCAGAGCGGCGAATTCGACCAGTTGCGAGACTTCCCCATCTTTGAGAGCAACTTTGTGCAGGTAGGGAGCCCCAGAATCCCCTCATCCCAAGCCTCGGCCTGTCCCTCGACCTCCTCCTGACTTGGAAAGCCCCTGCTCCCCCATAACGTCTATCTCGTGGGATTCCCGACTCCCAACTCCTACGTGACGTCTGACGCCCCATACCTCTAGTTCTTTAGATTCTTTGTGAACCTCGAACTCCGTTGCCTCAGGTTCCCTAACTTCACACCCATATGATTCTTGACCTTTAATTCCAAGATATCTGGCCCCCAGCCTGATTTTCAACTCACCTGGTTCATGACCTTTTCCCCTACCAAGATTCCTAGCCTCTGATCCCTCCCCAGTTCTGCCCCCACATCTGTCCTGCCCCTAACCTCTGACCTCTGGCCCCAGGTGACTCGGTTGGGAGAAGTTGCCAACGAGGTCACCATGGGGGTGGCAGCCTCCAGTCCAGCCCTGGAGCTCCCGGACCTATTGCTTCTGGCTGGCCCTGACAAGGAGAATGGACGCCTGCAACTCTTTGGGTAACTGCCTCCACCTCAGCTGAGACCCCCTCCTCCCTCAGCTCCAGGCACCTGAGCCCCCAGCAGTACCTCCCCTCACCCAGACCACCCCCAGGGCCAGGAGCTGGCAGTGCTACCGGCCCTCCCTGAGCTGCCATCTACATGGGAGAAGGACAGAGCAGCCCTCAGGGGCCAGAAATCAAGGACTAGACAGACCTGAAGGGGACAGTCCTCACCCATGCCCCAGCAGGAGTCAGGAGAATGACCATTTCCGCAGGGCCTGCTCATGCCAGATGCCCCTGGGCCGTGCATGTGATCTCACCTCTGACCTCATATCTTCACATGGTGGGCTCCCTTAGCCCCATCCTCCAAAGAGCTAAACTGAGGCTCAGAGAGCTGGGAGCCATTTGCCCAGGGTCCCACTGTGGCTCCAGAGTGGGCCAGGATTGGAACGCCAAGCTTGTCACGATTGTGGATCTCATGGTTCTTGAGCCCTCCTGTGCCTCACTCCATACTCTCCTTTACGTCGTATTTTTTCATTGAAAAAGTAATGCAGATTGGGTGCGGTGGCCTACACCTGTAATCCCAGCACTTTGGGAGGCCAAGGCAGGCAGATCACTTGAGGCCAGGAGTTTGAGACCAGCCTGGCCAACATAGAAAAACCCTGTCTCAGGCCGGGCGCGGTGGCTCAAGCCTGTAATCCCAGCACTTTGGGAGGCCGAGACGGGCGGATCACGAGGTCAGGAGATCGAGACCTGGCTAACATGGTGAAACCCCGTCTCTACTAAAAAAATACAAAAAACTAGCAGGGCGAGGTAGCGGGCGCCTGTAGTCCCAGCTACTCCGGAGGCTGAGGCAGGAGAATGGCGTGAACCCGGGAGGCGGAGCTTGAAGTGAGCTGAGATCCGGCCACTGCACTCCAGCCCGGGCGACAGAGCAAGACTCCGTCTCAAAAAAAAAAAAAAAAGAAAAACCCTGTCTCTACCAGAAATACAAAAAAATTAGCCAGGTGTGGTGGCAGGCACCGGTAATCCCAGCTACTCGGGAGGTTGAGGCAGGAGAATCACTTGAACCTGGGAGGTGGAGGTTGCAGTGAGCCGAGACCATGCCACTGCACTCCATTCTGGACGACAGAGTGAGTGAGACTCTGTCTCAAAAGAAAAGAGAAGAAAAAAGAAAAGAAAAGAGAAAAGAAAAAGCAATGCTAACATACAAGAAAACAAAATAGACAGCAGAAGCTGTTCCCTTCTCTCACCCAAGGCTCCTGCTCCAACTCCAGCTACAAAGACTGAAATGTTTATGTGCCCATAGTACAGAAACATTCTGCCAGTAGCTTTCACTTGTTGTTGTTGTTGTTGTTGTTCTTGTTGTTGTTGTTTTGAGACAGTCTCAACCTCGGCTCACTGCAACCTCTGCCTCCTGGGTTCAAGCGATTCTCCTGCCTCAGCCTCCTGAGTAGCTAGGATTACAGGCACCTGCCACCACAACCGGCTAATTTTTGTATTTTTAGTAGAGACAGGGTTTCACCATGTTGGCCAGTCTGGTCTCAAATTCCTGACCTCAGGTGATCTGCCTGCCTGGGCCTCCCAAAGTGCTGGGATTATAGGCATGAGCTACCATGCCTGTCCAGCTTTCACTTTTTTGACCATATCTCACAGTTCATGAAAGAGAGATGCCAGACACAGTGACTCACACCTGTAATCCCAGCACTTTGGGAGGCTGAGGTGGGAGGATTACTTCAGGCTTGGAGTTCAAGACCAGCCTGGGCAACATAGCGAGACCACCATCTCTACAGAAATCAAAATTACAAAGCTAGCCAGGTGTGGTGGCACACACATGTGGTCCTAGTTACTGGGGCTGAGCCAGGAGGATCACCTGAGCCCGGGAGTTCCAGGCTGCAGTGAACTGTGACCACACCACTGTACTCCAGCCTGGGCAATGAAGTGAGACCCGTTCTCAAAGAAAGAAAGGGAAGAAAGAAGAGAGAGAAAAGAAAGGGAAGAAAGTAAGGAGGGAGAAATAGAGGAAGGAGGGAAGGAAGGAAGGACAAACTCATTGTCTCACACATGCACACATGAAGGTCCACAGTTCTTTCTCGCACTTCTGAAATCCAAAAGATTGCTTTTGTAATTTGGTAGCCAAATCAGATTTTGACCTGCATGTATTCAAGATTACTTATAGCCTTGATTAATCCCCCCTAAGTTAAAAACCTTTCACAAAGCAGTATTCTGATGCCAGTACGGTACACTGAGATATTTTCTCTTCTACACTATGCCTTTATTTTTGTTTATGTGTTGTGGAGATGGAATCTCACTATGTTGCCCAGGCTGGTCTTGAACTCTGGGCCTCAAGTGATCCTCCCACCTCAGCCTCCCAAAGCACTAGAATTACAGGCATAAACCACCGTGCCTGGTCTTTATTTGTTTATTTATTTATTTATTCATTCATTCATCCATTCATTCCTATTTAATTTTGTGACAGTGTCTCACTCTGTCATCCAGGCTGGAGTGATCACAGCTCTCTGCAGGCTCAAGCGATCCTCCCACCTCTGCTGCCTGACCCTGTCTTTTTTTGTAGAGACAGGGTCTCACCGTGCTGCCCAAGCTGGTCTCGAACTCCTGGGCTCAAGCAATCCTCCTCCCTCAACTTCCCAAAGTGCTGGGACTGTACGTGTGACCCACCTTGCCCAGCCCCTTTTATTTTAAATGCTAACTGTATTTCACCAGTGATCTCATTACTCACTGAATCATGACCTGCAGTTGGAAGAATACCAATGATGATGCTGAGAGTGGCTTTGATCCTCTCATAAGTTCCTTTGGCACTCTAAAACCTCTTCCCAAATGAATATACCACTGAAGTGAGAACATTGAGCTTGCTCTGCAAATTTGGCCTCAGGACTCATCTCCTAGCCCCTCACTTTTGTCTAACCAACTTCAGCCCTGAGCTATTCTGGGGCAGTTCCTGAGAGGTATATATACATGTATATACACACACAAATATATATACATATACATACATATATATACTTCTACACACATACACATATTACACATATATACATATAAACATATACATATAAATGCATATATACATATAAACACATATATACATGTATACATGCATATACGTATATACACACATACATATATACATAATGTATATATACACAAATACATATATAAATACATATGTACATACATATATACACATACACATATATACACATGCATATATACGTATATGCACATATACACACACGAGGACATATATACACATATACACATATATACACACATATATATGGATCCACCCTTTCTTTAAAAACAGCAGTAGAGGCTGGGTGTGGTGGCTCACACCTGTAATCCCAGCACTTTGGGAGGCCAAGGCGGGCAGATCACCTGACGCCAGGAGTTCGAGACCAGCCTGGCCAACATGGTGAGACCCCATCTCTACAAAAATACAAAAAATTAACCAGACACGATGATGGCCACCTGTAGTCCCAGCTACTCGGGAGCTAGTCGGGAGGCTGAGGCAGGAGAATCACTTGAGCCTGGGAGTCGGAGGTTGATTTTTGTCCCCCAAATAGAATAACAGCTGACTTTTTTTTTTTTTTTTTTTTTTGAGACGGAGTCTCGCTCTGTCACCCAGGCTGGAGTGCAGTGGCCGGACCTCAGCTCACTGCAAGCTCCGCCTCCTGGGTTTACGCCATTCTCCTGCCTCAGCCTCCCGAGTGGCTGGGACTACAGGCGCCTGCCACCTCGCCCGGCTAGTTTTTTGTATTTTTTTAGTAGAGACGGGGTTTCACCATGTTAGCCAGGATGGTCTCGATCTCCTGACCTCGTGATCCGCCCGTCTTGGCCTCCCAAAGTGCTGGGATTACAGGCTTGAGCCACCGCGCCCAGCAACATTTTTTTTTTTTTGAGACAGAATCTCGCACTGTTTCCCAGGCTGAAGTGTAATGGTGTGATCTCAGCTCACTGCAACCTCTGCCTCCCAGATTCAAGCAATTCTCCTGCCTTAGCCTCCCAAGTACCTGGGATTATAGGCACCCACTACCACGCCTGGCCAATTTTTTGTATTTTCAGTAGAGATGGGGTACCGCCATGTTGGCCAGGCTGGTCTCGAACTCCTGACCTCAGGTGATCCACCTGCCTCGGCCTCCCAAAGTGCTGGGATCACAGGCGTGAGCCACCGCGCCCGGCCCCAGATGGAAATTTCAAGTAGGCAGTTGTATATCTGAGTCTGGAGTTTAGGGGAGAGGACTAGTAGGAGACAAAAAGGAAACATGTGGCTGGAAGAAAGTTGGGAATGGACTCAAATTCAAGAGGCAATGAAAGTGGAAAGGGATTCCTGGGGCAGAGGGAGGGTGGCAAGGTGGGGACCCCTGACCCCGATGGTGCAGGAAGACCCGACAGGGTCAGAACCTGAGTCTGCCCCTTCCTCCCACCCAGGCTGTTCCCCTTGAAGTTCGTCCAGCTCTTTGTCCACGACGAAAGCCGGTGTCAGCTCGAGGTCAAGTTGAACACCAGCCGAACCTTCTACTTGCAACTGCGCGCCCCACTCGAGACCCGAGACCAGGAGTTCGGCCAGTGGGTGCGGCTGCTCTACCGCCTGCGCTTCCTCTCCGCCTCCGCCGTGCCCTTCACACAGGAGCACCAAGTGCTGGAGGATGAAGATGAGGAGGGTGATGACGATGAGGTGGAGGCCCAGAGGGAGTGGGAGGAAGTGAGGAGAGGGGGGAAGCGCGGTGGGGCAGCAGAGGGCAGAGGGGAGGCGTCTGAGGACTCCCAGGTCTAAGAGAGGAGAGGGCTGGGGCCTGGACTCCTGGGTCTGAGGGAGGAGGGGCTGGGCCTGGACTCCTGGGTCTGAGGGAGGAGGGGCTGGGGCCTGGACTCCTGGGTCTGAGGGAGGAGGGGCTGGGCCTGGACTCCTGGGTCTGAGGGAGGAGGGGCTGGGGCCTGGACTCCTGGGTCTGGGGGAGGAGGGGCGGGGGCCTGGACTCCTGGGTCTGGGGGAGGAGGGGCTGGGGGCCTGGACTCCTGGGTCTGGGGGAGGAGGGGCTGGGGGCCTGGACTTCTGGGTCTGGAAGTGGAGGTGACCCAGGGATATGGGGGTCTGTGGGTAGAAGCCAGCAGTCTCTCCAGGGCCTTGGCGCCCCTAGCCAAGGAGGCTGTCGTGTCCTACTTGGGAACACACACAGCCACCCACACCAATGCCCCAGCCCCTCTCCCCCTGACCTACCAGAATGGGGTCTAGAGAGGGACAACCTGTATCCTGAAGGAGTGGGGTCAGCCAGGCCCAATGTCCAGTTCTCTGTAGGGCCTTGGGGGTCAAGGTGGAGCAGGGGGTGATGCCAGTTTTTGAAGCTGGGGTCACTGGAATCTGTGCCCACTCTTGAGACACCTGGCTTCCCCTGCTATTCCAGTAAGTGCAAAGTCCCTCCCCGCCCCCCCACTCCCTAACTGCAGGCCAAGGCCTCTGAAACGAACTCTCTCTCTCCCCAGCTCCAAGGCGTGGAAGCCAGACTTGACCCCAAGACCTCTGAGCTCTGGGGACTCTGAGTCTTCCAGCATCCTTCAAGGTCACCGAATCACCAGAGATCAAAGTACCTTGCCCCAGGGCCAGGCAGATGAGATATTAAAGTTAATAAAGGTCAACCCCTTAAGAACCAACAAGCAGGCCACGAGCGGTCTTGCCATCGTCGCCAAGTCCGCGCAGCTGTCTCCCTCTTCAGTTCACCACGTCTAGCTCTTTGGGCCACGGCCGAGGCCTGGAGGCCACCACACTGACACAGCTGCCTCCAGCCTTCTGGGCGTGGCCTGGGTGCGTCTTTGACTCGCTGTCACATTCATTGTCCCCAGCCTGCACCCTCCCTCCCTCCCAGCAGCTCCGCTGGGGCCGGCCTCCACATGGGCTTGGGTTCACCTTTGATGCTCTGTGCTTGCAGTAACAACATGGCTGCCTCACTAAAGTAGCTCTTCCGAGAGGCCACCTCACCGTGGCCTGTGTCAACGCAACTGCTCCCGTCGCCAACCCCGGGGTGACCAACCCCCTGCAGGAGGAAGACGGAGCTACAGAGGTAAGAAGGACAGACACTCCAGGGTCCAGACAACACTGTTTTGTTCTCAGCAAAAACTCCAGAAAGAACACAGTCCCGAGAGGCTGGGGATTGGGGTCAGGACTCCGCCACCAACTCTCTTGGCAGGTAAGGGATAGGTCTCACTGCGGCACTGCAGGAAAATGAGAAAGTGGGTGAGCCAGGCCCGGACACGCCTCCTCCTGAAGCCCTAGGCCCCTTTGGCTGCTGTGTCCACATGACCAGCAGGGAGACAGGATGACAGTCCCCATCCCGCCCCATCCCAGGCCACTGTGGCTGGAAAACCCAGAGTCACAGTGCGCCTGACTACTGCTATTCTGGATCCCAAATGGGGACGTGCTGAGCTGCTGGCTGTACGCGGTCACTGGAATCCTGAGGCCGGGATTTTTCTGAGCTGATTCAGTAGTTAATCAGGGAGACAGCAGAATATCAGAAATTGAGTGGGCTTGGAAGAGCAGTGATCGGGGGTGTTTTTGTTTGGTTTTTGGGACAGAGTCTTACTCTGTTGCACCAGGCTGGAGTGCGGTGGCACAATCTCAGCTCACTGCAGCCTCGGCCTCCCCAGTTCAAGTGATCCTCCTGCCTCAGCCCCCCAGGTAGCTGGGACGACAGGCATGTGCTACCACGCCTGGCTAATTTTTTTTTTTTTTTGTATTTTTAGTAGAGACAGTTTTGCCGTGTTGCCCAGGCTGGTGTTGAACTCCCGGGCTCAAGCAACACGCCTGCCTTGGTCTCCCAATGTGCTGGGATTACAAGCGAGAGCCACCGTGCTTGGCCAGAAAGTATCCTCTCTCAGCCTTTGTTAAAGGTTCCCAGCCACCCTGTCTGCTGGGTTGTTCTCAGAGCCAGGGGAGTCAGAGGTCAGAAGTCACCATCCGGGAGGGACTCTGGAAGTCCACATTGATGTCATCTTGCTCTGAGGGACACTGTTAGTGGCCTCTTTGCTGAGCCTTGACTGGCAGGTGTCTGATGGGCCGGAGCACAGGGTAAAGGAGCAGGGGAATTGTGTTCCAGGAAGAGGGAAGAGCCTGTGCCAAGTCCCGGTGGAAGGAAAGCCTGGCCAGTGTAACGGCCAACAGCCCAGTGTGGCTGGGACATCATGTGGGAAGAACCGGGGTGGGTGGGGGCCGGAGGTGGACACACCACTGTGAACACCAGGTGGAGGGGCGCTGGGGTGGTGGGGAGCCCCCAGTGGGCTGGGATCAGGGCTGGGGCAGAGCAGTTCTGGATAGAGAGAGCTCTCTGGGGCCAGTCCAGGGGTGAAGGTGGGTGGCAGGTTGGAAAGACTGGAGACAGGGAGGCGGCTGGAAATGGAATCCAGGAGGTAGAGGATGTAGCTTTCGTTGGGGCTGGAGCTCTGGGACCGAGATGAGGGGAAGGGGCAGGGAGAGGCAGGGGCAGGTGGGTGAGAGCATGGGGACAGGCTATGGAGGGGAGGCACTTTTGGGAGCTCCCACCGCCCCTGGTCATTTCTGTTATCCATGTTTGCTCTCACTCTGTCAACCCATCTGCCTGCGGGGACCCAGGTTCACTGGAGGCCTTGGGGACATTTGCTAAGCCCTTCTCACTCAGCCTCCCTCTTCCTTGTCCTTCAACTCCTTTGAAAAAATCTGATTCCTGCCCAAGCTGGGTCCGGGGCTCCCCCACCCCAACTCCTATGATGCTCTGTGCCGCCTTCAGGACAGCAGCTTCCCAGTCCTCCTTCCAGAGGGCAGGTCTCACTGTCTCCAGATCCCAGCGGTGCTCAGCCCAGGGCCTCTGGCCAGGCTGGCACAGGGCCCGAGCCACGGTCAGCCAGTGTTGGGGATGGCCACGCCCTCACCTCGGACCTCCAGCTTGCACTCAGCCAGCGCCTCGCCCAGCTCGTTGACGGCCAGGCAGGTGTAAGTCCCAGCGTCAAAGGGCGAGGGGCGGCGGATGTTCAGCGTCAGGACCCCCTGGTAATTGGTCATCAGGAACTTGGGATCTTCGCGGATTTCCATCTTGTTCTTCATCCAGACCACCTTCGGCTGTTAAGAGTCAAGGGAGAGGAGGCCAACTTAGAGAGGGTCCCTGGGCAATGACAAAATGGGGCTCGGGAAGCAGATCTGGGTTCTAGGCTCTGCCATGCTCTTGCCAGATGTCCTGGGGCGAGTCACTTCTCCCTGACCCTCAGTCTCCTATTCTGTAAAAGCAGGTTGATAGTCCCTACTTCACATGGTAACGGTGCGGTCTTCCCATTGCTCTCAGGACAAGAAGCTCACTGTCGTGGCCCACAGGGTCCCACAGTCTTTGATCCCCGTTACTTCTCTGCTCCAGCCAAACAGGCTACCTCGCTGTCATTCAAACAGACCAGACAGGCGCCCACCTCAGGACCCTGGCACTGGCTGTTCCCTCTTCCATGCTGCCCTTCCCTCCTTTTTTTTTTTTTAAACCTATCCTTTAGGTCTCAGTTCACACGTCCCTTCATGGCCCCTAGACCGGAACGGAAATACTTATTTTTACACTCTGCCTGTGTTTCTCTCACACACTTGCCTCCCTTTATAATTGTATTTATTTTGTATATAGAGATGGGTTCCACCATATTGCCCAGGCTGGTTTCAAACTCCTGGCCTCAAGCCAACCTCCCACCACGGCTTCCCAAAGTGCTGGGATTGGGATTCCAGGAGTGAGCCACTGTGTCCTGCTAGCCCTTGTTTTTTTTTTTTTTTTTGAGATGGAGTTTCACTCTTGTTGCCCAGGCTGGAGTGCAATGGCGCAATCTCAGCTCACTGCAATCTCCATCTCCTGGATTCAAGTGATTCTCCTGCCTCAGCCTCCAGAGTAACTGGGATTACAGGCATGTGCCACCATGCCTGGCTACTTTTTTGTATTTTTAGTAGAAACAGGGTTTCTCCATGTTGGTCAAGCTGGTCTTGAACTCCTGACCTCAGGTGATCCACCCACCTCGGCCTCTCAAAGTGCTGGGATTACAGGTGTGAGCCACTGCGCTTGGCCTTTTTTTGTTTGTTTGTTTGTTTGTTTGTTTGTTTTGAGACAATCTTGCTTTGTTTACCGGGCTGGAGTGCAGTGGCGTGATCTGGCTCACTGCAACCTCCACCTCCTGGGTTTAAGCGATTCTCCTGCCTCAGCCTCCCAAGTATCTGGGATTACAGGTACTCACCACCATGCCTGGCTAATTTTTGTATTTTTTTTTAGTAGAGATGGGGTTTCACCATGTTGGCCAGGCTGGTCTCAAACTCCTGACCTCAGGTGGTCTGCCGCCTCGGTCTCCCAAAGTGCTGAGATTACAGGTGTGAGCCACCGTGTCTGGCCCAGCCCTTTATAATTTTATATTATTTGTGTGACTCTGGGCAAATGTCAGTCTCCCTCAACATACAGGAAATTTCTTGTTCGAATCACCGAGGTCATTGAAAGCCTCTGAAAATGTTTGTTGAAAGAATAAATGGAGTGAATAAATGAATGAGAGCATGAAAGAGTGCTGTAAATAAGCAAATGGAGTGAAGGAATGAACTGAGTAAAGGATGGATTGGTAGGTGGATAAATGAGTGGAATGAGAGACATGAATGAGTGGAGTTAGTGAATAAAGTACACAGAGATGGAGATGGTGAACCAATAAATCCATGGTATGCCTTAAGAGGGCTAAAGCGAAGAACCTACAGCCCAGACCAGAAGCTGGCAAACTGTTCCTATAAAGGGCCAGATGGTGAATATTTCGGGTTTTTTGGGCCCTGTGGTCTCTGGGTCCGGAACATGAGCCACGCACATTTGTTTACATTTTGTCTGCAGTAGCTGTAAACAAAACATAAACAAATGTGCATGGCCCGTGTTCCAATAAATCTTTATTGAGAGGAACAGGTGGCGGGTGGATTTGACCCATGGGCGATGGTTTGCCAACCTCTGGTCTAAACGAGCTCTAGGTTGCAAGTGTCCACACTCCCAAAGAGCAGTCAGGAAACGGCTGGACAGGAAGACCCTGGGGAGCCATGGCGGTTCAGGCTGCCCCTGCTCCCAAGGTTTCTTTTTCCACGGGACTGGCATTTGTCCTTGGACAGAGCAAGAGAGACTTAATGGTCCTTTCCTCAAGCTGCCGAGACAAGCTATTACCTGACAGGACAAAGAAAAAGGCAAGAGGCTGGGCGCGGTGGCTCACACCTGTAATCCCAGCACTTTGGGAAGCCGAGGCAGGTGGATCACCTGAGGTCAACAAAACCCTGTCTCTAGTAAAAATACAAAATTCAGCTGGGCATGGTGGTGCACACCTGTAATCCTAGCTACTCAGGAGGCTGAGACAGGAGAATCGCTTGAATCTGGGAGGCGGTTGCAGTGAGCCAACATCGCACCACTGCACTCCAGCCTGGTCTCAGAAGAAAAAAAAAAAAAAAAAAAGGAAGGAAAAAGGCAGGAAGCCAAAGGCAAGGTGTGATTGATTGTCTGAGACTTGGGCTGTGGTCAGAGGAGTTAACAGGAAGTGGGTGAAAAGCAAGTAAGTCCAGTCTTGGCGTGGTGGCTCACACCTGTAATCCCAGCACTTTGGGAGGCCGAGGCAGGAGAATCACTTGAGCCTAGGAGTTCAAGACCAGCCTGGACAACATAGCAAGACCCCATCTCTACAAACCATAAAAGTAGCTGGGCATAGTGGTTCATGCCTGTGGTCCCAGCTACTCGGGAAGATGAGGTGGGAGGATCGCTTGAGCCCAGGAGGTCAAGGTTGCAGTGAGCTGTGATCGCACCACTGCACTCCAGCCTGGGTGATACAGCAAGACCCTGTCTCAAAACAACAACAACAAAAAAAATCAATTAAAAAAATTGTTTTAAGTGACTAAATCCCTTGAGACAGAGAACTCGGGGAGGAAGAACTGGCGTGATGGGGAGTGGGGGCTTCGTTGTATAGAAGATTCCCCACAAGGCAACACACACACAGATCTGGGTCCCTGCACAGGCACCTTTGGGTGGCCTCTGACAGCGCAGTTGAGAGCCGCTGAGTACCCAGCCACGACCACCCGGTCTATGAGAGGCGTCAGGAACTTGGGAGCCATCCGGAAGTCATGCGCCTTATACTCGAATGGTTTTAAGGTGATTCCTGGGGAGAGAGGATGCACCCGTGAGGCGACTGATCTAGATCATCCCGACACCAGCCGCGGAACAAACCGCAATCACTTCTCCCCCATAACTAGGTGCAGTCAACCCCAGTGGGGAGGGGAGGGGAGGGCAGGGGGAGTCCAGGTGGGACCTGGGTGGGAGGGTGGAGGGGGTGGGCCTGGGCCGTGGAGCAGGATGGCTGTACCTGTCTTGAGGATGCGGGCCGTATTCTTGGAGACACCAGGTGAGTCACTGAGCCCACAGATGTTCTCAGTGTAAACTCGGAAATAGTATTCATTGCCCACGATGAGGTCGGACACAGTACAGCTAGTGTGTCGGTTACGTTCATAGACGTTGAACCACTCCTAGTGTGGGGACAGGGAGGGACCAGGCGGGTCAGGGCCACAGGATCACAGGATTACACACAGACACAGACGCAAGAAAGGGTGAGAAGAGCACATCCGGTGTTTAAAAATCTTGTCACTCGTGGCACACTACTCACAGTGGCCAACAGGTGGAACCAACCCAGCGCCCATCAGTGCAGGGATGGACTGGTCAGCCCAGACAAGGGAACATCATTCAACTCTAAGAAGGAGTCAGGCACCATGGCTCACACCTGTCCCAGCTCTTTGGGAGGCCAAGGTGGGAGGCTCACTTGAGCCCAGGAGTTCAAGACCAGCATGGGCAACACGGCGAGACCCTGGCTCTTCAAAAAAATCAAAAAATTAGCCAGGTCTGGTGGCCAGTACCTGTAGTCTCAGCTACTCAAGAGGCTGAGGAAGGAGGATTGCTTGAACCTGGGAGTTTGAGGCTGCAGTGAGCCATAAACATGCCACTGCATTCCAGCCTGGGTGACAGAGCAAGACCCTGTCTCAAAAATAAAAAATTTTTAACAATGTAAAAGAAATTAAGACCAGGTGCAGTCATTCACGCCTGTAATCCCAACACTTTGGGAGGCCAAGGTGGGAGGATGACTTGGGTCCAGGAGTTCAAGACCAGCCTGGACAATGTAGTGAGACCCCATTTCTACAAAAATTAGCAGGGCGTGGTGGCATGTGCCAGCTACTTGGGAGGCTAAGATGAGGGGGGATCACCTGAGTTCGGAGGCAGAGAAGGCACTGCACTCCAGCCTGGGTGACAGAGTACGACCCTGTTTCAAAAAAAAATTCTAAAAACAGGATTGTAGGCCGGGCGCGGTGGCTCAACCCTGTAATCCTAGCACTTTGGGAGGCCAAGATGGGCGGATCACGAGGTCAGGAGATCAAGACCATCCTAGCTAACACGGAGAAACCCTGTCTCTACTAAAAACTACCAAAAAAACTAGCCGGGCGAGGAGGCGGGCACCTGTAGTCCCAGCTGCTCGGGAGGCTGAGGCAGAAGAATGGCGTGAGCCCGGGAGGCGGAGCTTGCAGTGAGCCGAGATCGCGCCACTGCACTCCAGCCTGGGCAACAGAGCGAGACTCCGTCTCAAAAAAAAAAAGGATTGCCGCATGGACACACCCTGCACCCTGCAGTATGGATGAACTTTGAAGATGTGCTGAGTTAACAAAGTCAGACACAAAGGTCACATAGCTGGGATTCCATGTGTATGAAATGTCCAGAGTAGGTAAATCCAGGGAGACAGAAAGCAAATCGGTGGCTGGCAGGATCTGGGGCCAGGGGAGACCAGGGGGTGGCGCTATTGGATACAGGGCTTCCCCTGGGGGATGAAAATGGACTGGGTAGAGGCGGTGGCTGCACAACCCTGCAAATGTCTTAAGGGCTGCTGAATTGTTCGCTTTAAAACAGCGAATGGCTAATTCCATTATGTGATGTTTACCTCAGTGAAAAAAGAAAATGAAAACCCATCACGTGCCGAGTCTCAGCTAAAAGGCTTCCCTCCCGGCCCCAGCCCGTCCTCCAGCCTCTGGGCCCCTCCCTGCCCTTCCAGCTGTGAAAGCGGGACATCTGCACCTGCTCTGCCCACCTCACCGGCTCTTCCCCGTCACCCCCTCTGCTCTCTCACCATGGTCTTTTTGTCTGCTTTCTGGACGAAGTACCCCGTGATCTCACTGTTCCCATCATCTTTGGGGGCCTGCCATTCCACCAGCGCGTTCGTGCCCCACACCTCCTTCACCATCACGTTTATGGGGGGCCCAGCCTTTTCTGGAAGTGGGCAAGTGTGACAAGTCAGTCTGGGTTTTGGGATGTCCAGCCACTCCCCTCCCCTCCCCTCTCCACACCCCTATACTCCTCTTCTGATTCTAACCTCTCTTATGCCCCATTCCCATTCCTACCTACGGCCTCCCCCATCCCAATCTCTCCACTTCCTCCTATCCTGGGCCATCCTCATCCCTCCTCACCTCCTCTCCTCACCCCGATGTCTCCCCACTTCCTCTCTCCACCCAATCTCTCTCTCAAGGGTTCCCCATGTTCATCTCTCCTCCACTCCTAGCCCTGGTACTTGCCTTGCTCCTTATCTAGTCTCCCCCTCCTCATCTCCTCACTTCCTCTCCCACCCCTCATCTCTCACCTCCTCTCCCACCCCTCATCTCACCTCTCCCACCCATCTCCCACCTCCTCTCCCACCCTCATCTCCCCCCTCCTCTCCCACCCCTCATCTCCCACCTCCATTCCCACCCCCCATCTCCCACCTCCTCTCCCACCCCTCATCTCCCACCTCCTCTCCCACCCCTCATCTCTCACCTCCTCTCCCACCCCTCATCTCTCACCTCCTCTCCCACCCCTCATCTCTCACCTCCTCTCCCACCCCTCATCTCTCACCTCCTCTCCCACCCCTCATCTCTCACCTCCTCTCCCACCCCTCATCTCTCACCTCCTCTCCCACCCCTCATCTCTCACCTCCTCTCCCACCCCTCATCTCTCACCTCCTCTCCTACCCCTCATCTCTCACCTCCTCTCCCACCCCTCATCTCTCACCTCCTCTCCTACCCCTCATCTCTCACCTCCTCTCCCACCCCTCATCTCTCACCTCCTCTCCCACACCTCATCTCACCTCCTCCCTCATCGCTCCCCATCCCTGCCCCTCCCGACCACCAGGGGCCCTCCCCAGCGCGCGCACCCACGACGCGGATGTGGATGGTGGCGGTGTCCTTCATGTTCTCGATCTGCACGCTCAGCTCGTACTCCCCAGAGTCGGAGCGGGCCGCCTGGCGCACGAAGAACACGGTGTCGAAGTCGCTGGTCCGCACGTGCACGCGGGAGGTGTCCACCGGGGCCCCGCCCTTGGTCCACACCACCTGGGGCCGGGGCTTTCCCTGCGGGGAGAGGGCGGGGCGGGGTCAGCAGTGCTCCACCCGCACAAAGGGGGCTTGCGGCAGGAGCGGACCCCGGGCCCCTGACCCCGCTCCCCTGACCTGGAAGGGGACGACAAGGTTGAGCTGCTCTCCCACTTTGCGGATGTAGGTCTGGCGGAGGTGGCGGGGGAGTCGGATCTTGGGTGGCTCTGAGGGCGCAAACACAGGGAGGGGGCTCAGCGGGGGACCGGGGCACGTTCCAGGGGCCAATGGCGATGAGACTGTCTGGGGAGGTCCTGTCGATCAGACGGAAAGGGCAGGCGGGACGACTCCAGTTTGGTCTTTCGGAGCGCAGGGTCAGGGGCCACGCACCTGCAATCTCCCTGATGGTGACCGGCTGGGCCAGGGTGGCCGGCTCGCTGCGCCCCGCGATGTTGACCCCAACGACTCGGAAGAGGATTCTGGCTCCGGTCGGGAGATTCTTGACGGTAAAGCCACAGCGCTCCACGGGCTCCGTGTTGGCAGAGACCCATTCATCCGCTGGAGAGAGAGGCCCTGCTGGCGGATCTCATGTCCTCCTCCCACCCTCCGCTCCCGTTTCTCCCGGGGATTTGGGCCCCACGCAGCGAGTGAGAAGTGGGTAAGCTCCTAGCAGAAGCCGCAGCAGCAGCTGGCGTTAGTTAAGCATTCATCATGGCCAGGCTCTAAGGGTGGCACATCTGTTCGCTCATTAATTTTTTTTTTTTTTTCAGTCGGAGTCTCGCCCTGTCGCCAGACTGGAGTGCAATGGGGAGATCTTGACTTACTGCAACCTCCGCCTCCTGGGTTCAAGTGATTCTCCTGCCTCAGCCTCCTGAGTAGCCGGGATTACAGGCGCCCACCACCATGCCCTGCTAATTTTTGTATTTTTAGTAGACATGGGGTTTCACCATGTTGACCAGGATGGTTTCGAACTCCTGACCTCGTGATCCGCCCACCTCGGCCTCCCAAAGTGCTGGGATTACAGGCGTTGTTCATTAATTCTTACCTCAACGCTGTGCTATCCCCATGTTAGAGGTGAGAAACCATCCCTAACATGTTAGGATGAGGACCAGAGAGGTTAAAGAACTTTCAACCGGAGGCGATGGCTCATGCTTGTAATCCCAGCACTTTGGGAGGCTGAGGTGGGCAGATCACTTGAGTCCAGCAGTTCGAGACCAGCCTGGCCAACATGACAAGACCCTGTCTCTACTAAAAATACAATAATTAGCCGGGCAAGGTGACAGACACCTGTAATCCCAGCTACTCGGGAGGCTGAGGCAGGAGAATCGCTTGAACCTGGGAGGCAGAGATTGCAGTGAGCCGAGATCACCCCATTGCGTTCCAGCCTGGGCAACAGAGCGAGACTCTGTCAAAAACAAAAAAACAAAACTAAACAAAACAAAAAAACAAACAAAAAAAACTTTACCCGCGTGCAATGGCTCATGCCTGTAATCCCAGCACTTTGGGAAGCCAAGGCAGGAGGATCTCTCAAGCCCAGGAGTTCGAGACCTGCCTGGACACACAGCTCAGGCTCCATGGACTAGGATGTTAAACCCAGACCTGTCTGACTCCAGCATGCTCTCAAGCTCTGCTCTCCTGCGAGGCTGGCACAGAGGAGCAGGGATCGTGGCGCTGTCTGAGGGCACAGCCAGGTGGGTGTCTGGGAGGGCGGGCTGAGGACAGGGTCAGAGCTCTTCACATTGCCTGCTTTTTGTTACATGCCTTTCTGTCTTGGGTTTATGGCCGTGGGCTGGGAAACTCATGGCTGTTGGCTCAAAGCAGCAATCAACAGAGTGAACTCTAACAAGCTGGCTTCTGAAACGTCAGGGTGGGAGCAGCCAGCCAGGGAGGAATGGGGTAAAGAATACGGAGAGGAGGAGGGAGGAAGCTGATGAGGGTTCAACCATCCCTCCTTTCCATGCATTCTCAAGTGCATCGTCACTGTACCCTGTCAAGATGAGAACTGTCTTCGCCATGGTTAGATGAAGAGACTGAGGCTCAGAGACTCGCCCAAGGACACACAGTTAGACAGTGGAGGGGCAGGGTTGGAACCCCCATCTGTCTGACTTTAAGGTCGGGGATATAGTGTCGAGGTGATCTCGTCTGTTCTCCCAGAGAGATGGCTGTGTCTGAGACATCTCCATAGCCATGGCGCTGGGCCGGACAAAAGTCAGTGCTCAGCGAATGTTTGTTTGGTGGAGGATGGAGAGTGGATGTATGGAGGTACAGATGATGGATGGAAAGGCAGAGAGACAATGGCTAGTTAGGTGGACAGATGGATGGCTATATAGGTAGAAAGAAGGAAAGAAGCAAAGATAGTGGTGAAGAGATAGCTATATGGATGAAAAAATGATACTGGGCCGGGTGTAGAGGCTCACGCCTGTAATCTCAGCACTTTGGGAGGCCGAGGCGGGTGGATCACAACGAGGTCAGGGTTCGAGACCAGCCTGGCCAGCAAGGTGAAACCCCATCTCTACTAAAAATACAAAAACTACCTGGGCATTGTGGTGGGTGCATGTAATCCCAGCTACTCAGGAGGCTGAGGCAGGAGAATCACTTGAACCCAGGAGCCAGAGGTTGCAGTGAGATTGTGCCACTGCACTCCAGCCTGGGCAATAGAGTGAGACTCTGTCTCAAAAAAAAAAAAAAAAAAAAGTTCCTGAAAGGATGGTTGGATGATTCAAATGACTTTCAGATGGATACAAGGATGGATGGATGGATGACTGGGTAGACAAGTGAATGCCAAGCAGGAGGGAAGGAAGGGAGGGAGGACAGAGAGAAAGGGAAAAAGGGAGCAATAAAAGGGAAAAAGGGGTCGGGCACGGCAACTCACACCTGTAATTCCAGCACTTTGGGAAGCTAAGGTGGACAGATGGCTTGAGCCCAAGAGTTTGAGACCAGCCTGGGCAACATGGTGAGACCCTGTGTCTACAAAAAATCAAAAAATTAGCGAGGTGTGGTGGCACATGCCTGCAGTCGCAGCTACTTGAGAAGTTGAGGTGGGAAGATAACTTGAGTCCAGGAGGTTGAGGCTGCAGTGAGCTGTAATTGTGCCATTGCACTCCAGCCTGGATGACAGACTGAGATCCTGTCTCAAAAATTAAAAAAGAGAGAAGGTTGGGCGCCAGGGCTCATGCCTGTAATCCTAGCACTTTGGGAGGCCAAGGTGGGTGGATCACGAGGTCAGGAGATTGAGACCATGCTGGCTAACATAGTGAAACCCCATCTGTACTAAAAATACACACACACACACACACACAATTAGCCGGGCATGGTGGCAGGTGCCTGTAGTCCCAGCTACCTGGAAGGCTGAGGCAGGAGAATGGCATGAACCTGGGAGGCAGAGCTTGCAGTGAGCCAAGATCACACCACTGCATTCTAGCCTGGGCGACAGAGCAAGACTCCGTCAAAAAAAAAAAAAAAAAAAAAAAGAGAGAGAGATAGAGAAACGAAGGAAGTAACTATGGATGGATGGATGGATGGATGGATGGATGGATGGATGGATGGACAGGTGGACAGATGGACGAATGGAGGGATGGATGGATGGATGGATGATGGATGGATGGATGAATGGATGGAAATATGGATGGGTGGGTGGATGGATGGATAAATGGATGGATGGATGGAGAGATAGATGGAAATATGGGTGGGTGGGTGGGTGGATGGAAATATGGATGGATGGATGGATGGATGGATGGATGGATGGATGGATGGATGGAAATATGGATGGATGGATGGATGGATGGATGGATGGACAGATGGATGGAAATATGGATGGATGGATGTACAGACAGGTGGACAGATAGATGGACAGATGGATGGATGGGTGGATGTTAAGATGGATGAAGGAAAGATTGGTTAGATGGATAAATGAATAGAAGAAAGAAAGAAGTCACAGAGGTAAAAGAAAAAAGATAAATGGGGGATGGAAGGATAGATGGAATGGACAGAAAGTCACTGCTGTATGGAGGATGGGTGTAGAAAGGAAGAAGGGAGAGAAAACATACTAGTCACTGGGGGTCCCATCCCAGGGACTTATGACAGTACAGACACAAAACACGAGCAGACCACGCACCCACCTCCCTCCCTGCATGGTGCTATTTTCAGCTCCCTGGACTGGATACCCACCTGTGCTAGCCACCACCCCCACCAGGCCTGCCAGGATCACTCACAGCCTTCCAGGCAGTACTCCACCAGGTACCCATCGATGCCACCTGCCCCGATCCTGTTCGGAGGCCTCCATTTGAGTGTGGTGGTGGTGTCTGTCACATCCTCCACTATCAGGTGCAGGGGTTCACTCGTAGGTGCTGGAAGCATCCAGAAAAAAGAGGATATGGGGGGAATGAGGGGTCAGGGGCCAGCAGGAAGGGGCAGGGGTCAGAGGTAGAATGATTGGTCAGAAGGCCAGGGTGTAGGGTCAGAGACTGATGACGGGCAAAAGATGGGCCAGAGGTGGACGGGGTTGATGGATCAGAGTGAGGGGGGACATTACCAATAGGCATGAAAGGCTTGGTGTTCATGCTGGGCTGGGAGACCCCTATGGCATTGACGGCGAAGACACGCATCTCATAGAGGATGCCCTCGATCATCTTGGTGGACTCATAGGTGGTCTCCGTGAAGACCTCAAAGTTCAGCTTCATCCAGCGCTGAGAGCCCTTCTTCTTCCGCTCCAGGAGGTACCCTGGAGGCTCCAAGCAGAGAGGAGAAGAGGGAACGGGAGGGCACAGGGCACAAGTCAGCTGGGGGCATGAGGGTTATATCCAGAGGATCGCATGACCTAGGGCGGTCTGAGGCCATGAATCTTAGGTGGATCTCAGGGGCCACAGAGCATTCAGAGGCCACCAGTCCTGGAGTCAGGAATCAAGAGGGGGTCACAGCTCATGAACCGGGGGCCAGAAGCCATAGAAAAACCCAGGCTACTGGTCAAAGTGAGAATTCCCAGGTCACCAGCAAGTAAAGGAACAGGGAAGAGCAAAGGGATTGAGATGGCAAAATGGAAAATCAGGGGTCAGAGGCAGGTCACTGAGGATGCTAAGGGCTTTGGGAGATCAAGGAGAAGGCAGAGGCTGGCGCTGTGGCTGGCGCCTGTAATCCCAGCACTTTGGGAGCCCGAGGTGGGCAGATCACTTTAGGTCAGGAGTTCAAAACCGGCCTGGCCAACATGGTAAAACCCCATCTCTACTAAAAATACAAAAATTAGCCGGGTGTGGTGGTGGGCACCTGTAATCCCAGTTATTTGGGAGGCTGAGGCGGGAGAATTGCTTGTACCCGGGAGGCGGAGGTTGCAGTGAGCCAAGATTGAGCCACTGCACTCCAACCTGGGCTATAGAGTGAGACTCCATCTCAAAAAAAAAAACAAAACAAAACAACAACAACAAAAAAAAAAACGAAGGCAGAAGGAGGGAAGGTCAGAGGTCATGAAGACAGAGGCACTCACCGGTGACCGGCTTCCCCCCATCGTACTTAGGTGGCTCCCAGACAAGGATGGCCCAATCCTCTCCAACCGAGGTGATGCGCACGGCCTCTGGGGGGTCTGGGACATCTGCGGGGGGCAGGAGAGTCAGGTGGCCCCTCGGGGTCTCAGGGAGTCACCCCTTGGCCTGGCCACGTCGGCTTTCTCTGCTCACCCACAACCCGCAGGAAGATGGAAGCCACATCCTCGCCGACGGGGTTGGTGACCTTGATGGTATAGCGGCCCTCATCTGCCCGCTCCGCGCTCTCAATCACAAAGCTGCTGCAGTCCGCGCGCTTCTCGATGCGGATCCTACCCTCGGTGGTCGTGAATACCTGGACACAGCCACAAGACGGCCTCGCACCCGATCGTGTCCCCAAGCAAACCCAGGCCTGCCTCTGCCACTCCCCTACTCAGAATCCTCCCGTGATTCCCCATCGACACACAGAGTCCTCACTCGCTCCACTCCCCTCCTCCACATGCCATCCTTCGTTAAAAACACCAGACTGGGCCGGGTGCGGTGGCTCACACCTGTAATCCCAGCACTTTGGGAAGCCGAGGTGGGCAGATCACCTGAGGCTGGGAGTTTGCGACCAGCCTGGCCAACATGGTGAAACCCCGTCTCTACTAAAAATACAAAATTAGCCGGGCCTGGTGGTGCATGCCTGTAATCCCAGCTACTCGGGAGGCTGAGGCAGGAGAATCGCTTAAACCCAGGAGGCAGAGGTTGTGGTGAACTGAGATCGTACCATTGCACTCCAAGCTGGGTACAAGAGCGAAACTCCAACTGGAAAAAAATAAAAAATAAAAAAAACAGACTGCCTTGTCCCAGAGATTTTGCAAGGCTGGTCCCTGTGCATGCAACACTAAGCTCTTACTCATCCTTCAGGACACACCCAGAAGACACTTCTTTCAGGAAGCCTTCCTGGATACCCTCAGCTGGAAGTGCTGGCTCCAGCCCCTGGGTTCTCATAGCTTCTAGAACCTCCCTTTATCTCAGCCAGAGCACCCTGGACCGTGGCTGCTTGGGCAGGTGTTTGCATCTCTGCAAGAGTGAAGGCTCCTGAGCGGGACAAGGTGGCTCATGCCCATAATCCCAGCACTTTGGGAGGCTGAGGCAGGAGTATCACTCAAGCCTAGGAGTTCAAGACCAGCGTGGGCAAAATAGTGAGACCCTGTCTCACATTTAAAAATAAATAAATTTTAAGTAAAATGAAGGCTCTTGGAGGGCAGGAGCTGCATCCGACTCACGGTTGCATCCTCAGCACCTGGTGCAAAGGAAACTTTAGGGGATGTTTGCTGAGTGAGGGAATGGATGGATATTGAGCCAAGTCTATCCATTTTACAGAAGAGGAAATGGAAGCACAGAGGAGAAATGAAAAATCGAGCTGTCCCAGGGCCTGTTGGATGGATGGATATAGGAATATATAGATATGGCTAGGCATGTTGGCTCACGCCCATAATCCCAACACTTTGGGAGGCCAAAGTGGAAGGATCGCTTGAGCTCAGGAGTTCGAGACCAGCCTGGGCAACATGGCAAAACCCTGTCCCTACAAAAATACAAAAAATTAGCCAGGCATGGTGGTCCCAGCTACTCAAGAGGCTGAGGCAGGAGGATCACTTGAGCCTGGGAGGTGGAGGTTGCCGTGAGCCAAGACCATGCCACTGCACTCCAGCCTGGGTGACGGAGTGAGATTCCCCCTCTCAAAAATATAGATAGATACATACATACATACATACATACATACATAGGTAGATAGATACATAGATAAATACATACATACATATATACATACATTAGATAGATGATAGATACATAGATGACAGATAGATACATAGATGATAGATAGATACATTAGATAGACAGATACATAGATAGATACATACATACATACATTAGATACATAGATGATAGATACATACATACATAGATACATACATACATACATAGATACATGCATACATATGTACATAGATACATAGATAGATAGATAGATAGGTAGATAGATAGATAGATAAGTGGGTAGATGTGTTTCTGGATGAATGGATAACTGGATTGGTTGATGGATAAATGGACAAACGGATTATTTACTGGATGAGTGGATGGCTGGGTGAATTAACCAATTAGTTGATGAAAAAATCACCAGCTGGATGGGCGGATGAGTTACTGGATGGCTGGAAGGCTAAACTGGTCGATCGCTTGATTAATTAACTGAAAGATGAATGGATGGAAAGTCCACCGTGTACTAGTCCCACACCTGTGATGGACAAACATAATCTCCAATCTTCAAAACAACCCTGTGAAAAAGGAATCATCACCCTCATTTTACAGAGGATGAAACTGAGGCTCAGGGGGAAAGAGACTTGCCTAAAGGGAAAGGGAGTCAGGACAGAGGGGCGGCCCCGACCCACCTCATCTCCCTTCAGCCAGGTGGCGACGGGAGGGGGCTCCCCTGTGATGGACACGTCCAGCCTCAGCTTGTTTCCAGCCACAACCACAATCGCATTCTCTGAGGTCTTCCCCGAGCAATCCAAGTGGATCTTTGGTGGTTCTGGTGGCACAGAAGAGATATGGGGACCCTGGAGGTGGGAGGCTGGGCCTTCCCAGTCGGCACGAGAGGATCTCGGAAAAGTTAGGTTCCAACAGCGAGAGTCCCAGGGATCCAAGCCCCCAACCCCTCCTCCCTCAGACCCAGGGGTCCAGGCCCCCAGCCCCTCCTCCCTCAGACCCAGGGGTCCAGGTCCCCAGCCCCTCCTCCCTTATACCCAGGGATCCAGGCCCCCAGCCCCTCCTCCCTCGGACTCCAGTGCCTCCTCTCTCGGCCGACTGCCCCCACCCCCGCCTGTGGGCTCCCTCAGCACCCCCCCGCCCCTCCTCCCTCAGCCATTCCCCTCCTCCCTCAGCCCCCCTCCTCCCTCAGACCCGCCCCTCCTCCCTCGGACTCGCTCCCAGTGCAGCCCGTGGTGCTCACCTTGCTTGGGAACGTACTCCACCTTGATTTCTGGAAGACAAAGAAGAGTGGACGGTTAGGTCTAAACCCAGCAGGCTCCTCGCCCCACCTTCACGGCCCAGAGGAAGAGGTGACGGGGTCTGGCAGTCTCCCTGGGAACTGGGGTGCTGGGGACAGGTTCAGGCCCAGGAGCCACCCCTCCTCCCAGGCGGCAGGCGGCGGTGAGTTCAGTGCTCTCCCTCCATCTTCTGACTCCAGCCATGAGCGGGACAGAGGCTTGCTGTCGTCCTCATTCGCACTCAGGGAACCTTAATCCTGGAGGGGGACATCGTGGGCCCTGGGTCTGGGAAGGTGTATCTTATAGTCCCCAGGGAAGGAGGACGGGGCACCCTCACCCAGGAAGTTGAGCTTGGCTGAGAGCGACAGGGCGTAGCCGTCAGGCACGAACGTGTAGTCTCCCTCATCCTCTGGGCGGACGTCGTCGATCACCAGCTTGTGGAACCTAAGGGGTGGGGGAGAAGGGTAGGGTTCGGGCCAGATTGCAGTGGGGACCACTATGGGACTACACCGTCTCATCAGCTTCCCTCAGTGCAATTCACATGCCTGCATTCTTATCCAGGGCTTTGGAATGCTGTGGCCTATGTTCAAATCAGTAGCTGTGTGACCTTGGGCGAGTTACTTAACCTCTCTGTGCCTCTGTTTCTTCATCTATAAAATAGGGGTAACGATACCAATCTACATGAAGGTTGTTGTAAAGCATCAAAAAAGGTGCAGTGGCTCACATCCCAGCACTTTGGGAGGCTGAGGATCAAGAATTGCTTGAGCCCAGGAGTTCGAGACCAGCCAGGGCAACACAGGGAGACCCTGTCTCTACAGAAAATAAATAAATAAATAAATAAATACTGTTCTTTGGCCGGGCATGGTGGCTCATGCTTGTAATCTCAGCACTTAGGGAGGCTGAGGTGGGAGAATTGCTCCAGCCCAGGTCAAGGCTGCAGTGAGTCGTGATTGCACCACTGCACTCCAGGCTGTGTGACACGTTGAGACCCTGTCTCAAAAAAAAAAAAAAAAAAAAAAAAAAAAAAAAAAAAAAAAAACTGCACCTAGAAAAGTACCTGGCACATAGTCAGTGCCCTATAAGCGTCAGGACATGTTATCATCATTATGTGTCGTTGTTTTTGTTTGTTTGTTTGAGACGGAGTGTCACTCCGCCACCTAGGCTGGACTGCAATGGCATGATGTTGGCTCACTGCCAAGATCCTCCTCCTGGGCTCAAATGATTTTCCCACCCCAGCCTCCCAAGTAGCTGGAACTATGGGCGTGTAACACAACACCCAGCTAATTTTTGTGTTTTTCGTAGAGATGGGGATTTCACCATGTTGGCCAGGCTGGTCTCAAACTCCTGACCTCAAGTGATCCACCTCCCAAAGTACTCGGCCTCCCAAAGTACTAGGATTATAGGTGTGAGCCACCGCGCCTGGCCATTATCATCATTTTTTTTTTTTTTTTTTTTTTTTTGAGACAGAGTCTCGCTCTGTCACCCAGGCTGGAGTGCAGTGGCCGGATCTCAGCTCACTGCAAGCTCCACCTCCCGGGTTTACACCATTCTCCTGCCTCAGCCTCCCGAGTAGCTGGGACTACAGGTGCCCGCCACCTCACCCGGCTAGTTTTTTGTATTTGTTTAGTAGAGACGGGGTTTCACCGTGTTAGCCAGGATGGTCTCGATCTCCTGACCTCGTGATCCGCCCGTCTCGGCCTCCCAAAGTGCTGAGATTACAGGCTTGAGCCACCGCGCCCGGCCCATTATCATCATTATTGAGACCACCAGCCGGCATGGTTCCCTACACAGAACACAGGGAACGCCTGCCTCCCACTAAGAGCTATTGCCAGGAAGCCCTGGACGGCACGGTGCTCTCCGGGCATCATGGAGATTATCATGCATTCTGCAGGTAACCAGGTGTTTGTCTTAGGTGTCCACGTGCGACCTGTTGAATTCCAGCTTCTTGTTTTCTGAGCTGGCGCCCGTGTGGACTGTTAGCAGATATGGCCAGAGACTTTTCTCTGCCCATGTCCATGCCCTTGCAATGCGGCCTTGCAGCATCCCCATCAAGTGGTGGAATCTGCTTCCCAGTCCTTGACTCAGAGCTGACCTGGGACTTCCCTTGCCCAACAGACTATGGCGGAAGTGGCATTGGACCAGTTTCCAGCCTGGTCCACAAAGGTCTTGTTTGCTTCCATGCTCTCTCAGGACCTCTGCCTCTGCCACATGAATGTGCTAGGCTGAGCTCACTGGAAGAGGAGGACGTGCCATAGGGAGCAGCATGCTGGGTGCCCAACTGTCCCAGCTGAGGTCCTGACAGCACCCATGCAAAGTCAGCAGGGCCCAGGTCCTGCTACTACAGAGGTAAGAATGAGGCCATCCTGGATCAGCCAGCCCCCAGCCAACCTGCAGACTCAAGATGAAATGAATCCTGATTTATTTATTTATTTAGAAAGAGGGTTTCACTATGTTGCCCAGACTGGTTTCAAACTCCTGGGCTCAAGAAGTCCTCCTGCCTTGGCCTCCCAAAGTGCCAAGATTGCAGGTATGAGTCACTGCAACGAGCCCAATCTTCATCCTTTTAAACCTCTAAGTTTGGAGACGGGACAGGAGTGGTGGCTCATACTTGTAATCCCAGCACTTTAGGAGGCCGAGGTGAGTGGATCACTGAAGTCAAGAGTTAGAGACCAGACTGGCCAACATGGCAAAACCCCGTCTTGACTGAAAATGCAAAAATTAGCATGGTAGTGTGCACCTGTAGTGTCAGCTAGTCAGGAGGCTGAAGCAGGAGAATCGTTTGAACCTTGGAGTTGGAGGTTGCTGTGCAAGACTCTGTCTCAAAAAAAAAAGAAAAAAGAAAAGAAAGAAAAAAAGAAAAGAAAAAGTCCAGGCGTGGTGACTCATGCCTGTAATCCCAGCACTTTGAGAGGCTGAGGCGGGTGGATCACTTGAGGTCAGGACTTCGAGACCCACCTGACTGACTAACATGGTGAAACCCCGTCTCTACCAAATACAAAAAAATTAGCCAGGTGTGGTGGTGCATCCCAGCTACTTGGAGGCTGAGGCAGGAGAATCCCTTGAACCCAGGAGGCGGAGGTTGCAGTGAGCTGAGATCGTGCCATTACACTCTAGCCTGGGCAACAAGAGAGAAACTCCATCTCAATTTAAAAAAAAAGTGGGGGACAGCTTGTTATGCAGCTAAAGCTAACTGCTATACACACCCTGCCCCCAGCCACTTCTGCAGCCCACTCCTCACCTGCCTACATGGGAAATGGTGATCCTCTTGCTGGGCCGCACCTCGATCCCATTCTTATACCATTTGCCCGTCACTTTCTCATCAGACACCTCACACTTGAACACAGCCTGTTCTGCGGCCTTCACCGTCAGGTCCGCGATGTCCTGCAGGACCTCCAGCTGTTTCTCTGGTTAGGGAACGAAAGACAGGGAGCTGTCACTACTCCGGTTGGTGCACAGACACTTGTGAGCACCCACTGCATGCCAGGCACTGGTCTAGGCACTGGGGATACCAGCCACGGACAACCCAGAAACAACCCACTGGCCTTGGGAAGCTCCCATGCTAGTGGGAGACGGTGAAGAAAGAAACAAGAGGGAGCAAGGAGGCCTGAGGGAGACAGGGAGGGATCCACCGGAGGATGAAAAAAGCCTCCCAGGCAGAGGCACTGGAGCGTGCAAAGGCCCTGAGGTGGCCAGGCACAGTGGTTCATGCCTGTAATCCCAGCACGTTGAGGTTTTTATTTATTTTATTTTATTTATATATATTTTTTGAGACGGAGTTTCACTCTTGTCACCCAGGCTGGAGTGCCATGGCGTGATCTTGGCTCACCGCAACCTCTACCTCCCAGGTTCAAGTGATTCTCCTGCCTCAGCCTCCTGAGTAGCTGGGATTACAGGCACCCACCACCACGCCCGGCTAATTTTGTATTTTTCGTAGAGATGGGGTTTCACCATGTTGGCCAGGCTGGTCTTGACCTCCTGACCTCAGGTGATCCACCCGCCTCGGCCTCCCAAAGTGCTGGGATTAGGAATGAGCCACCATGCCCTGTCTAAAACATTCTCTTTTCTTATGGCTAGATATGGAAATACCATCATTTGTTTGGCCCATAAATGACTTGTTTTTTATTTTTTATTTTTACAGAATTATAGACTCCCAAGAGCTTGCAAAAATAGCACGTAGAGTCCTGTGTGCTCTTCACCCAGCCTCCCCTACTGGCGGCGGCGTACATAACGGACTCCAGTATCCAAACCAGGACGTTGACACGTACCAGCAATGTTTCCCGAACTACAGACCTGTTTCTTTTCACCATCTCACTTACGTTTTACGAGGCTCACTCTCGCGGGTACTGGGGGGCGGAGGTCAGGGGACAAGTATAGACACAGAGTGACTAGAGAGGAGACAACTGCACCAGTCCAGGCATGAGGGGAGGAAGACCTGGGCCAGGCGGGGACAGTGACAGGGGGGCTTGTGGTTGGATTCAGATTTTTTTTTTTTTTTAGGACGGAGTCTTGCTCTGTCACCCAGGTTGGAGTGCAGTGGCACAATCTCAGCTCACTGCAACCTCCAACTCCTGGATTCAAGTGATTCTCCTGCCTCAGCCTCCTGAGTAGCTGGGATTACAGGTATGTGCCACCATCTCCGGCTAATTTTTGTTATTTTTAGTTTTAGTTTTAGTTTTTTTTGAGACAGAGTCTTGCTCTGTTGCCCAGGCTGGAGTGCAGTGGCACGATCTCAGCTCACCGCAAACTCTGCCTCCTGGATTCAAGCGATTCTCCTGCCTCAGCCTCCCAAGTAGCTGAGATTACAGGTGCACACCACCACACCCAGCTAATTTTTGTATTTTTAATAGAAGTGGGTTTCACCACGTTGGCCAGGCTGGTCTCTAACTCCCGACCTCAAGTGATCCACTTGCCTTGGTCTCCCAAAATGCTGGAATTACAGGTGTGAGCCACCTCGCCCAGCTTTTTCTTTTCTTTTCTTTTCTTTTCTTTTCTTTTTTTTTTTGACAGAGTCTTGCTCTGTTGCCCAGGCTGGAGTGCAGTGGCACAATCTCAGCTCATTGCAACCTCCGCCTCCTGGGTTCAAGCAATTCTCCTGCCTCAGCCTCCCAAGTAGCTGGGACTACAGGTGCACGCTGCCACACTCAGCTAATTTTTTTTGTATTTTTAGTAGAGATGGAGTTTCACCACGTTGGCCAGGCTGGTCTCGAACTCCTAAGCTCAAGTGACCCACCTGCCTCGGCCTCCCAAAGTCCTGGGATTACAGGCGTGAGCCACCAAGCTTGGCTGGATTCAAAATTTACTTTGAAGTTGGAGCCACCAGATCTCCCTGGTGGGCTGAACACAGGGTGTGTGGGAAAGAGAGGAGTCAAGAACAACTTCCAGACTGGGGGCCTGAGCAACTTCAAGCTGTGTGGAGAAGCATGTGCAGTACAGCCCCTGCCCCACCTGGAGGCCCCGTACCTTCCACAATCAGCTCGGCCTCACACTGGCCGCCATTGGTTATGACCTGATAATGACCCCCGTCCTCCTGGGTCACATCTGAGTAGATGAGGATGTGGCGCTTCCCGTCCTTCTTGAAGCGGTACCGGGCCTTGAAGGAATCCTCCCGAGTCAGTTCCACACCATCTTTCATCCTAGGTGGAATGAGACAGAGAGCGGGATGTGAGGAGACAGCACAGCCCTCGGACTGGGTCGTGGAGAGTCAGTCGGGGGCCCACGCGGAGGGGTCAGAAGGCAGGTCCCCAGAGACAGGAGACATAAAGGGTGGCAGAGGCATCTTGAGTGGTGGAAGGGTCACAGGTCAGGTGAAGGGGAGTGAGAGGGCCAGGCACGGTGGCTCATGCCTATAATCCCAGCACTTTGGGAGGCAGAGGTGGGTGGATCACCTGAGGTCAGGAGTTCGAGACCAGCCTGGCCAACATGGTGAAACCCCATCTCTAACTAAAAAAACACAAAATTAGGCAGGTGTAGTGGTGGGTGCCTGTAATCCCAGCTATTCAGGAGGCTAAGGCAGGAGAACTGCTTGAATCCAGGAGGTGGAGGTTGCAGTGAGCCAAGATCACGCCATTGCACTCCAGCCTGGGTGACAGAGTAAGACTCTGTCTCAACAAAAAAAAAAAAAAAAAAAAAAAAAAAGGGCAGCGGGGAGAGAGAGGAGGAGGTCACAGGCCACACACAGTTAATTGCCTCAAGGTATTGGCTGGAAGTCAGGGGACCCAAAAAGATGCCACGGGCAGAGGTCAGCACAGAGGAAGCCCTAGGGTCTCAGAGAAACATCACACGTTGAGGCCTCTGCCAATGGTTTTCCCTGTCCAGGGCACTCTCCCCTTCTCTCTTCACTTATATCTCCACATCATCCAGTTCTCAGCTCAATTGTCATCTCCAGGAAGCCTTCCCTGACCTCCTGAATCCCTTCCTCCTGGGAAGCTGTTACAGAATCCATTACTGCTCCTTTCAAACCAGTCTCAAAGTGGAACTTTTATATGTATGTATGTGACGACTTGACTAATGCCTATCTCTGTCTCCTAAGCACACACACACACACACACACACACACATCACCACCACCACCACCACTATCACCAAATTAGCAGATTATAAATGCCATGAAGGCAGGTACCATGTTGACATTTTTTTCTCCCCATATATCTGATATGTAGAAGAGTACCACCACACAACAGGTGCTCGATAAATATTGGTTGGGTTGGTGAATAGGTACATAGATGGATGAATGGATGGGTAGATGGTGGGTAAGTATGCAGGTGAGTGACTGAGTGAGTAAGTGGATGGATAGATCTCTGGATTGATAGGTCGATGGATGACTAGATGGCAACCTAAATGGAAGAGTGGATATATGAATGAGTAGATAGATGAATGGGTCAATGGGATGGATGAATGGATGGATGGATGGATGGATGGATGGTTAAGTGGATAGATAGATGGATGGATAGATAAGTGGATGGATGGATGGATGAGTGGATGGATGGTTAAGTAGATGGTTGGATGGTTAAGTGGATGGATGGATGGATGGATGGATGGATGGATGGATGGATGGTTAAGTAGATGGATGGATGGTTAAGTGGGTAGATGGATGGATGGATGGATGGATAAGTGGATGGATGGTTAAGTGGATGGATGGATGGTTAAGTAGATGATTGGATGGTTAAGTGTGTAGATGGATGGATGAATGGATGAGTGGATGGATGGATGGATGAGTGGATGAATGGTTAAGTAAATGGATAAATGGATGGACGGATGGATGGAGTAGGTGGATGAGTGGATACATGGATAGATGGACCAAGGGACAGATGATTGGTCAGATGAATCAATATTTAATGGAACAGTGGAGATCAGGAAAAGGATCCTGAAGAGGATAGGATGGGTAGAGGTCAGAAATTCTAGAAACAATTTTAGGTGAAGGTAAGGATTTATAGAGAAAAGCTGAGATCTCCTGGGGGTGACTACTGAGTAAAGGTCAGAAATCTCCAAGAGAAGTCGCAAGAGGTCCCATAAAGATCAGGGCAGAGGCAAAGAAGCTTTGTGCACCTGTATGGAGATCAGGGATCAAGGGTCACTTACCACATCACCTGGGCACCCTCTTCTGACACCTCCACTGCCATTTCCACCCGGTCACCCACAAACACCTGCTGGTCCTCGAGAGGTGTGACAATCAGGACTGCAGGTTCTGTGGGGCAGGGGGACAGGAGGTCAGTCATTTCAGGACCCCCTCCAGAATTCCAGTCCCTCTCCAGGCTCAGGCCTGAATCCAGCCTCACCTTTGACGAAGAGCTCAGTGAAACATTTCTCATCCTTCACAGCTACTTCATAGGCAGCGTCATCCGCCAACGTGCACTTGTTGATGGTGAGGATTCGCTTCTTACCAACGTTCTCAAACACGTACCTGATGCAAAAGTCTCACCTCAAACCAGGGCATGTAGCATCCACCTAGCCCTGGTAGCTCTGCTCACTTGTTCTCAAGGCAAGTCTCTCTCTCTCTCTTAGAACCAAATTGTGTGGAAAGGGATTGAGAGCCCAGTTTCAATTATTTATTTATTTTTTTTTTTTTATTTTTGAGACAGGGTCTCACTCTGTCACCCAGGCTAGAGGGCAGTGGTGCGATCACAGCTCACTGCAACCTAGACTTCCTGGGTCCGAGCGATCCTCCCACCTCAGCCCCTGAGTATCTGGGATCACAGGTACACACCACCATACCCAACAAATTTTTTTTCTCGTTTCTTGGTATCTTCTAATTTTTAAATATTTTTGTAGAGATGGTATGTTGTCCAGGCTAGCCATTCCTATTATTTGAATAACCATGGCGGGACCGGTCATGGTGGCTCACACCTGTAATCCTAACATTTTTCAGAGTCTGAGGTGCGCAGATTGCTTGAAGAGTTCAAGACCAGCCTGGGCAACATGGTAAAACCTCATCTTTACCAAAAATACACCCAAAAAAATCAGTCAGATGTGTTGGGGTGCTCCTGTCATCCCAAGCTACTTGGGAGGCTGAGGCAGGAGAATCTCTTGAACCTGGGAGGCAAAGGTTGCAGTGAACTGAGATCATGCCATTATACTCCAGCCTAGGCAACAAGAGCGAAACTCCGTCTCACAACAAAATTAATTAATTAATTAATTTTAAAAAGGTTGTCTTGTGATGTGTTTGTTGTTGTTGTTGAAACAGGGTCTCACTCTGCCACCCACGCTGGAGTGCAGTGGCGAGATCTCAGCTCACTGCAACCTCTGCCTCCTGGGTTCAAGCGATCCTCCTGCCTCAGCCTCCTAAGTAGCTGGGACTACAGGCGCCCGCCACCATGCCCGGCTAATTTTTGTATTTTTAGTAGAGACGGAGTTTCACCATGTCGCCCAGGCTGATCTCGAACTCCTGGGCTCAAGCCATCTGCCCGCCTCAGCCTCCCAAATTGCTGGAATTATACATGTGAGTCACTGCATTCAGCTATTATAAATATTTGTTTGAGTGACTGCAGAGTGTCTTAGCATGAAACTACATTTTGGTTGTTTTCCATTCTTTTCTATGATAGCAAATGCCTCAGCGAACATCCTTGTGGCTAAATATGCACAGTCATGATAACTCCTCACAATGCATACCTAGGATTGCACATCCTGAAGACTTTTTAATACATTACCCTTAGGGAGACTCGGCAAATTACATTCCCACTAGCAACATTTGTGCTATTCTTCTCCAGCACTGGGTTTTAGAATTTCGCAAGGTTTTGCCCATTTGGAGAGCAGAAACACTGTTGTTAAATTTTCTTTTTCTTTTTTTTTTTTTTTTTGACAGGGTCTCGCTTTGTTGCCCAGGCTGGAGTGCAGTGGTGCCATCATAGCTCACTGCAGCCTCAGCCTCCCAAGCTTGGGCAGTCCTCCTGCCTTAGCCCCTCGAACAGCCTGGACTACAGACATGTGCCACTGTGCCCGGCTAATTTTATATATTTTTTGTAGATATGTGGTTTCATTATGTTGGCCAGGCTGGTCTTGAACTCCACTCCTGGGCTCAAGCAGTCCTCCCACATCAGCTTCCCAGAGTGCTGGGATTGCAGATGTGGGCCACCACACCTGGCCTCATCTATTTGTACTTTTCTTTTTCCTTTTCTTTTTTTTTTTTTTTTTTTTTTTGAGACAGAGTTTTGCTCTTGTTGCCCAAGCTGGAGTGCAATGGCGTGATCTCAGCTCACTGCAACCTCCACCTCCCAGGTTCAAGCAATTCTCCTGACTCAGCCTCCCAAGTAGCTGGGATTACAGGCGCTACAGACATGTGCCACCACACCTGGCTAATTTTTTGTATTTTTAGTAGAAACAGGGTTTCACCATGTTAGCCAGGCTGGTCTCGAACTCCTGACCTCAGGTGATCTGCCCACCTCAGCCTCCCAAAGTGCTGGGATTACAGGCATGAGCCACTGCGCCTGGCCTGTACTTTTCATATAGAGGTGAGTGTGCCCTTTCTAGTTAAGAGTGATGGGCCTTGTCTCCGGGCATTCTCTCTGGACTGGGATCTCCCCAGTACAGGGACTGCCCACCCCACACATACTTGCTGCTTGGTTTGATCTCCTGGCCATTCTTGAACCACTTGAGGGGCAGGTCTGGGTCGCTGATCTCTACCATCAACTTGATCTTGTTGCCTCTGTCCACTTGGTAGGCTGGATCCAGCTTCTTTGTGAATGCTGGAGATTGAGGCATGCAGAAGGGATGGAGGCACGTGGTCCTCACTCCCCTGGTCATCCCCTGAGGCTCCACATCTCCCTCCCCAGGCCACAGGCTCTCCAAAGTCAAAGTGAGGAAGTCAGGAGGCCTCCTATGAACTTAGAGATCCTTGAGAACTCCTCTGGTGGTGATGCAGGGCAGGGGACCCCAAAGTGGGGCTTAGCCTGCAATGGTTCTCGGCTTCACCCAGGAAAGAAGTCAAGGGCAAGCCAGTGGTAGGTAGAAGAAAACAGGTTATTTATTTATTTATTTAGACAAGAGTCTCACTCTGTTCCCCAGACTGGAGTGCCACGGTGTCATCTCAGCTCACTGCAACCTCTGCCTTCCTGGTTTAAGTGACTCTCCTGCCTCACCCTCCCAAGTTGCTGGGATTACAGGCATGAGCCACCACGCCCAGCTGATTTTTGTATTTTCAGTAGAGACGGGGTTTCACCATGTTGGCCAGGCTGGTCTCAAACTCCGGACCTCAGGTGATCTGCCCTCCTCGGCCTCCCAAAGTGCTGGGATTACAGGTGTGAGCCACCGTGCCCGGCCTGAAAACAGCTTTATTGAAGTGGCAGTGTTACAGGCCCCCTGACTGCTCCTGCGGAACAGGGCTACCCCAGAGACAGAGAGCAACGGCTCAGGGCAGACCTGCAGTCAGATTGATACCCACTTTTAATTACTTATAGATTAAGGAGCGGGTTATATGGAAATTGCTAGGAAAAGGATGGTAACCTTTGGGTGGTCTGGTCATTACCAAGGAAAGGAGCAGTAACTCCTGGCCGTTGCCATGGCCATGGTAAACGGACATGGCACACTGGTGGGCGTGTCTCATGGAAAACTGCTTCCACCCTGTCCCTGTTTTAGCTAGTCCTCAATTTGGTCCAGTGTCCAAGGCCCACCGCTAGAGTTGGGTCTTGCCTCCTACCTCATGGGGACCCCTTGAAAACATAGGTCCAGGGTCTAATCATCAGATATCCACGAGGCTAGAGGTTCCTGTGTGCGGGGCCCAGCTCCCCGCAGACCAGGGCTGACCTGCACTCTTCTTGACCTCGACCTTGGCTTTTTTCAGCCGCTTCAGCATGCCCCGGAGGTCGGTGATACCATACTGGAAGGCGATCTTCTCGTACTCGCTCTTCTTTGCCCCTTTCAGGAGCTCCCAGATCTCCGGGGGGATGCCTAAGTCATCGTCATCTTTCTTTTTCTTCTTCTTCTCTTCCTCCACCACCTCCCTGGGGTTGGGGGAACGGACAGGGGCCATCAGGGAGTGAGGAGAGGAGGATATCCCTCTGCCTTCTTCACTCATTGGCTCTGAGACTCACCCAAGCCACCTTCCCCTTAGGGGCCATTGTTTCCCGCCTGGTCCATTGCCCCAGCCGCTTCCTGGGGTCTCCTGGCCTCTTCCCAGCACGGTCCCCACTGGGTTTTTTTTTTTTTTTTTTTTTTTTTTAATTTTTTTGAGACAGAGTCTCACTCTGTCACCCAGGCTGGAGTGCAGTGGTGTGATCTCGGCTCACTGCAGCCTCCACCTCGGCTCACCGCAAGTTCAAGCGATTCTCCTGCCTCAGCCTCCTGAGCAGCTGGGATTACAGGCTCACACCACCACTCCCGGCTAATTTGTGTATTTTTAGTAGAGACGGGGTTTCGCCATGTTGGACAGGCTGGTCTCGAACTGCTGACCTTAAGTGATCTGCCTGCCTCGGCCTCCCAAAGTGCTGGGATTACAGGCGTGAGCCACTGTGCCCGGCCCGCGGGGTATGTCTTTACATTTATGTATGTATTTATTTTATTTCCATAGGTTATTGGGAAACAGGTGGTGTTTGGTTACATGAGCAAGCTGTTTAGCAGTGATTTGTGAGATTTCGGTGTACGTATCACCCAAGCAGTACACATTGTACCCTATTTGCCCTCTTTTATCCTGTGGGGTATTTCTGACACCCACATCAGTGGCTCTCCCTTTCATGTTCAGAACTGTCCCGTGGCTCCCCACTGCCTTCAGGAGGAAGCCCCAGCCCTCCGCCTGGCAGTCACGCCCCAGCTACTTCCATCACCACTCACAAAGCCACCTGAACCAAGCTGCTTGTCTCCTGCTGAACACTTCAGGCTCTCTCTTGCCTCCCAGCCTTTGCACAAAATGTTTCCCTACCTTCATGACGTCTCCCCACCTTCTCTTCCTCCTGGACTCCTCTTCATCCTACAAGACCTAGCACCAAAGTTCCCTTCTCCCTGAGGCATTCCCTGTCCTCCAAGGCAGTGAGTTGCTCGTGCTCTGGGCTCTCACAGGCCCCGGTGGGACCCTCTCTAAAATCACACCAAATAGTCTCAGTCTGTGTCCATGTCTGTCAGACCAGACCCATTTCCCAAGGCAATGAGTGATCTCACATCAGGGACCTGGTCAAACTGTTCTCTCTCCCTGGATCTCAGCCCAGGACCTAGTAGACGGGAGGCCTTAGAAGATGGATGATGGGTGAGAGAGTGACTGAATGCATGGATGGAGCCTGGGAGGGAAGGAAGGAAGGGAAAGGAACAAAGAGAGGATAGATGTGGAGGTGAATGTGGGGACATGAATATTTGAATTGATGTAGAGAATGGTGAGTAAGTGGGCTGATAAGTAGGTGGGTGGGTCAATGGAAGGGTGGGTGGGAGGACAGGCAGATGGGTTGGGGGAAGACAGGTGGGTGAGTGGATGGACTGATGGGTTGATGAGAACTGACTGCACAGTTGGGTGAATATGTTGATGGGAAGTGGCCAACGACGCGGCTGGCTGGCTGGAGATAGAATTGATCAGCAAATGGAATTGTCAGGGATTTGGTTATGGGGATTGACGGGCAAGTGAAGATGGATAAGTGGGCCAGCAGATAATGAGTATAAGATTGCCAATATTTGGCCGGGCGCGGTGGCTCAAGCCTGTAATCCCAGCACTTTGGGAGGCCGAGACGGGCGGATCACGAGGTCAAGAGATCGAGACCATCCTGGCTAACACGGTGAAACCCCGTCTCTACTAAAAAATACAAAAAACTAGCCGGGCGAGGTGGCGGGCGCCTGTAGTCCCAGCTACTCGGGAGGCTGAGGCAGGAGAATGGCGTAAACCCGGGAGGCGAAGCTTGCAGTGAGCTGAGATCCGGCCACTGCACTCCAGCCCGGGCGACAGAGCGAGACTCGGTCTCAAAAAAAAAAAAAAAGATTGCCAATATTTAATTTTTTGTTTGTTTTTGAAACAGGGTCTCACTCTGTTGCCTAGACTGGAGTGTAGTGGCGCCATCATGGCTCACTGCAGCCTTGATCTCCTGGGCTCAAACCATCCTCCTACCCCAGCCTCCTAAGTAGTTAGGACCACAAGCACATGCCACCATGCCCTGCTAAGTTTTCTTCCTTTTTTTTTTTGGTAAAGTCAGGGTCTCCCTATGTGGCCCAGGCTGGTCTTGCACTCCTGGGCTCAAGTAATCTTCCCACACTGGTCTTCCAAAGTGCTGGGATTATAGGCGTGAGCCACTGCATCCAGACTTTCAATCATTTTTACCTACAGAACATCAATTTCACATAGTTCAATCTAACACAAGGCTATCTGTGTGGATGGGTGTGTCAACTGCCCACCTCTTCACTGGTGAACTCAGACACGTATTCATGACCCCATCCATTCATCCTCCACCCACTCCATCCATCCATCCACTTCCCCACCTATTGAGGCACCCATCCTCCCACCTCTCTACCACCCACTCATCCGTACCATCCACCCACCTTCCCACCTGTCTATCTGCACCTGCATCTCCCAACCAAATCCAACATCCCATTCACTCATTACTCATCCACCTACCCATGTAGCCAGGTTGACTGTAATGGCAGATGGGCAGGTAAACAGGTGGGAAGATGGTGGTTAATGGAAGGATATGTGGGTAGATGGATTGGCAACTGGGCAGGTAGGTGGATAGATGCATTAGTAGATGGATAAATAGGCAACTGGTTGGATGGATGGGTGAGTGGATGGATTGGCGGGTGGAAAGTGGATGGATGGAAGGATGGATGGATGGGAGGGTGAGTAGGTGGAGGAGTAGGTGAACTAGAGCCTGAGTGAGCAGGAGAGTGGGTGTGAGAATAGTGGATTAAAGGGTGGGGAGGTGAGTGAACTCGTGGCAGATGGTTGGCTGGGTGGGGGTGTGGGTAGGGGTCTGGGTGAATGGATAGATGGGTGAATGAACAGGCAGCCTGATGGGTTGGTGTGTTACATAGTGGGTGAGCAGGGAGTGAACAGATAGAGGTGGTAGAGGGATAAGAAGTGGGTCTAGGAGGAAGCAACGGGCCATGGAGCTTCACCCACCACCTCCTCCCCTTGAGCCCCATCTCCCCTCTCTGTGCCAGCTCTGGGGCTCACCTCTTCTTCAACAGGCCGCTGAAATCCAGCTCACCTGCAGTATCCGACTTCCCTTCACCCCTGTGGCCATTGAGAGGGGGTGTGAGTATTGACTCTTCAGATTCACCCCTTGCCTTCCCCAGTCCTCCCTTTTTCCCCTCCCAAGGGAGAGCCTCCCATGGTCCTTGGGACCCTGGTAAGGGCCTGGGGTCACTTACATACGCTTGAAGCTTTCTAGACTCTGCCCAGCGGCATCCTGACGGGGTGCTGGGGAGAGGTGATGAGAGAAGGGAAGATGAGTTGGAGGCCAGGGTTGATCTAAGACTGAGAGCCCCTCTCCAGGCCTGCACAACCTCTTCTAGGCCCCCTTTTCTCCATCTCTTGGACCAGCACACTCTCACTGAGGCCTGGGCATCCTCTAGTTCTAGACCAGCTCATACTCATTTTCCCGGCTGCCCAGCTCCACCCTCTCTCAGCAGCCTATACCCCCGCACCTGAGCCAGCTTGTCTTTCTCCCTAGGCCTGGACAATCTCATTTCCTGTGCACCCCACATTTAAGCCCTCACACATTCAGGGCTGCAGACCCCCAGAGCCCGTATACCCTCAGGGGTCCATATATGTGCCCTCAAATCCGTGTAACTTCCTGTTAATCCTGTACACCCTCACCCTAAACCTATATGCCCTTATTCTCTAAATCTGGACACTCTCTAAACCTGGACACCCTCCTCACTTCCCAAGGCTTTATGCCTACTTTCTTGAACGTGGAGTGTGCGTAACTCACCTCCTAAGCCTTTGCGTGTGCATCCCAAGACCCTGAACACTTTCTTTTTTTTTTTTTTTTTTTTTTTGAGACGGAGTCTCACTCTGTCGCTCCGGCTGGAGTGCAGTGGCCGGATCTCAGCTCACTGCAAGCTCCGCCTCCCGGGTTTACGCCATTCTCCTGCCTCAGCCTCCCGAGTAGCTGGGACTACAGGCACCTGCCACCTCACCCGGCTAGTTTTTTGTATTTTTTAGTAGAGACGGGGTTTCACCGTGTTAGCCAGGATGGTCTCGATCTCCTGACCTCGTGATCCACCCGTCTCGGCCTCCCAAAGTGCTGGGATTACAGGCTTGAGCCACCGCGCCCGGCCAACCCTGAACACTTTCAACCCCCAAATCCAGACCTCCTCCCATGCTAAGTCTCCCTGAGTTTGAATACTCTGACCCCAGAATCTGCACTCCCTCCTCCAAAAACCTGTGCCCACCTCATGCCCATGCCTATGCACTCTCCCAACACCCGGCTGGTACGTCTGTCCCCCACCCCCCAGGCACAGAACCCTTTGCTCTCTCACCCCCCACCAGCGTACCCTCGACGTCGATGTTGAAGCCACAGCTGTCGCAGGTGTCCTTGGCTTTGACCTCAAGGCGGTAATCCCCACGATCCCCCAGTACCACCTTCCCGATGTGCAGCTCCACGGTGTACACCTGGGTCCAGGGCCGGGGGTGTGGGTGCACGGGACCACCCTCTAGAGCCACCCCATATTTCTCAGAGTCCACTCATAGCTCTATCTCCAAGTCCTCACCCCCACCCCACAGGGGGCCAGTGGAGACCGAGAGGGGGCTCAGCATCTGATGGCCAGCTCTGTCTCCTCACACCTGACCCATCAGGACTTCTGGGGCCCATGTCCCTGGCCCTCTCAGGCCTTGCCAGGAATGTACATGACCAAGCCCAGATATATCTCCACCCAACCCCAGGCATCCTCCCCTCTGCCTCACACAACCTCTCCCCAGCAGCCCTGCACAGCCTCCATCCTCAGAGGGCCCACTCTCCATCCCGGCTCCAGGCCCACAGCCATGCCTCAGGCAACAGCATTTCTGAGGAGCACGTCCTGTACAAGCTCCACTCCCCCCGCCGGCCCTCTGGCCCACGGGGTCCTCACGTTGCTGGCGGAGTCATGGGACTCCTTGAAGGAGAAGCGGGCGCCACTCTTGCTGCCCAGCTCCAGCCACTTCCCCTTGAACCACTTGATGGTCGGTTTGTCCGGAAGCTCCTTCCCGTTCACCTTGGCCACGATCACTGTGTCCTTCCCTACACGGGGTGAGTAACAGCGGGGAGTGGAAGGAGGCCCAGGAAGGAAACTAAGGCTCTCCAGAGCCCTGGCTCCTCCTCCCTCAGACCCAGGAGTCCAGGCCCCCCAGCCCCTCCTCCCTCAGACCCAGGAGTCCAGATCCCCAGCCCCTCCTCCCTCAGACCCAGGAGTCCAGATCCCCAGCCCCTCCTCCCTCAGACCCAGGAATCCAGGCCCCCGGCCCCTCCTCCCTCAGACCCAGGAGTCCAGATCCCCAGCCCCTCCTCCCTCAGACCCAGGAGTCCAGATCCCCAGCCCCTCCTCCCTCAGACCCAGGAGTCCAGATCCCCAGCCCCTCCTCCCTCAGACCCAGGAATCCAGGCCCCCAGCCCCTCCTCCCTCAGACCCAGGAGTCCAGATCCCCAGCCCCTCCTCCCTCAGACCCAGGAGTCCAGGCCCCCGGCCCCTCCTCCCTCAGACCCAGGAGTCCAGGCCCCCGGCCCCTCCTCCCTCAGACCCAGGAGTCCAGATCCCCGGCCCCTCCTCCCTCAGACCCAGGAGTCCAGGCCCCCGGCCCCTCCTCCCTCAGACCCAGGAGTCCAGGCCCCCGGCCCCTCCTCCCTCAGACCCAGGCGTCCAGGCCCCTGGCCCCTCCTCCCCCGGGTTCACCTCACCAGTCTCCACTGATACAGAGTCCGGCTTCTTCAGGAAAATGCCAGTAGGCTCCTCTACAGTCGGGGACTGGTCCTCGGGTGGGGCTTCTGCTCAGGGGACAGGATTAGGATGAGGAGGTCTGAGATGGGCTGAGGAGGGGACAATGGGCCGCTTTGGGGAAAGGACTTAGAGACAGTGAGGGACCCTCTGCTCAGAAACCAAACATCATGGGGATTAAATGACTTTTCCTGACCTGGGAAAGGCCACCTGTCACCCTCATGGCTGTGTGACCTTGGCCAGGCTCCCCCACCCCATTGGGCCTCGGTTTCCTCATCTGTGGACTAGAGGGGTGGGAGAGGTTTAGAGAGACTGGGGCGGAACTTGGTGATCAGTCAGTCAGTTGACTGGAACTGATGCCAGCCGAGGGGCTGGGCTCTGCCTGGGGGTGCCAGGGAGCCCCAGGAGGGCTAGGAGCATGGGAGGCGTGGGTCAGCCCTGGGGCTGTGTGGGGACAGATTCAGGGACAGAGGCTAGGGGAAGGCCGGGGGAGGTGTAGAGGGGAGGACGGAGATGAGAAGCCAGGTCGGCTGAGCCCGAGGGAACACCTCCTCACCTTTGGGGGCCTCTGCAGGAGCCTCCTTAGGGGGAGTCCCCTTGGGGGCTTCTTTGGGGGCATCTTTGCCCTTGGGGGCTTTTTTGGCCGCTGTAAGGTAGGGGACAGTCATAGTTGAGCATGCGGTCAGCACACTCCTCCCTCAGACCCAGGAGTCCAGGCTCCCAGCCCCTCCTCCTCCCTCGGACCCAGGAGTCCAGGCCCCCGGCCCCTCCTCCTCCCTCAGACCCACAAGTCCAGGCCCCCACCTTAGGTATAAATTTATCTCAGATCTGAGAGTCTGTGGGATCGGGTTTCCCTTGCCCCCAGCAGGCCCTGCCCCATCCGCCCAGGCCACCAGCCCCTGACCTTTTGGGTCCGAGGGTATAATTAGCTCTCCCTCTGGGCTGGAAACTGGACACCTGGTGCTGACCGCAGCATCCTTCCCCTGCCCTGCCTGCTGTTCCTTGCTGGCTGGGTCTGCAGCTACAGTAGGGGCCGGACCCACCCCACAACCTGCTTGGCCTGAGGCCAGCGGACCAGACATCCCAGGAGGGGGTCCACCCAGTGGTGCATGATTCCTGGGTGAGTTCCTCATAGAGAGAAAGCCTCATCTCCATAGAAAGTGCTCCCCAGTCCCATTCAAAGAAGGTCCCCACACCCCACAGAAAGGACCCCATTCCCTATATGAAGAAGCCTTGCTAATTCCTACACAGGGAAGCCTCAGTGCCCACAGAAATGAGGCTCCCCCATCCTTAATACAGATACTTACCCTGTGACTCCATGCAGATGGGAACCACTAATCTTTATATCCACAATCACCCCAAATCCTACAGAGAGGGTCCCTTGGAATCTATTTTTTGTGTTTGTTTTTTCCCAGCAGGGTCTCGCTCTGTCTCCCAGGCTGGAGTGCAGTGGCAAGATCTGGGCTCACTGCAACCTCCGCCTCCCAGGCTCAAGTGATCCTCTTGCCTCAGACTCCCAAGTAGCTGGGACTACAGGCGCATATCCACAAGCCCAGCTAATTTAGTATTTTTTTGTAGCGATGGGGTTTTGCCATATTGGCCAGAGTGGCCTTAAACTCCTGGGCTCAGGCGATCCACCCACCTTGGCCTCCCAAGGTGCTGGGACTACAGGTGTGAGCTGCTGCACCAGGCCATTTTTGTTGTTGTTGTTGTTGCTTGTTTTTTAGTGACAGGGTCTCAGTCTGTCACCCAGGCTGGAGTGCAGTGGTTATGATTACAGCTCACTGCAGTCTCAAGTGCCCAGGCTCAAACGATCCTCCCACCTCAGCCTCCCAAGTATCTAGGACTACATGCATGCACCACCACACCTGGCTAACTTTTAATTTTTTGTAGAGACAAGTTCTCGCCATGTTGCCTGGGCTGGTCTTGAATTCCTGGCCTCAAGCAATCCTCCTACCTTGGCATTCCAAAGCACTGGGATGACAGGCGTGAGCCACTGCACCTGGCTCCCTCTGAGTCTTCACTCAGAGAAGTGGCCCAGACCCTGCCCAGAGGATGCTATCCCTGGATGTGGAGAATCCAATCACATGCGAAGACCTCCCAGTCTGGCCAGGCGCAAGGGCTCACGCCTGTCGTCCAAGCACTTGCGGAGGCTGAGGCGGGTGGATCACCCGAGGTTAGGAGTTTGAGACCAGCCTGGCCAACATGGCGAAACCCGTCTCTACTAAAAATACAAAAATAGCCAGACATGATGGCGCATGCCTGTAATCCTAGCTACCTGAGGCAGGAGAATTGCTTGAACCCAGGAGGCAGAGGTTGCAGTGAGCCGAGATTGCACCACTGCAGTCCAGCCTGGGTGACAGAGCGAGACTCCATCTCAAAAAAATAAAAAACCCAGTCTACACACACAGGACCCCCATCTCCATCGAGCAAAAGGAACCCAATTTACAACCAGAGAATCCCCATCTCCACCAGAGATGCCCCCCAATCACTTATAGAAAAAGAAACCTGCTGAGTGAAGGGGATCCCTTACCCCAACAGATATGAGACCGACCCCATCTCATACAAGGAAGGAAACTCCTGTCACAAACGAAAGGGGACCTTCTTCTCCATGCAGAATCGAGACCCTCGCCCTAAACCAATGTGGGAACCCCCATCCCGCACAGCAAAGGGAGCCTCCTCCTCACACAGCGAAGGCTCCTCCTTCTCCCAACCCTACAAAGGGGGGGCCCCAAATCCCCATTCAGAAAAGAACAGCCCCATCCCCACAGGGAGGGGGTCCTGGCACCACCTGGTTTTGCCTCAGGCATGTCGGGGGACCTCCTCCCGCTCCTCTGACCGCAGCCGCATCCCGCTAGGCCCTAGGGAGGACAGGTGGGCCCCTGAGGGGAGCCTTTTAATGAGTCCTGAGACTCCCAGAAGGCTCCGGGAGGCATCAGACCATAGGGCCGCCCCACATTCCGCCCGCATGTTCTAAAGGGCGAGAAATAACAGCTGGACCTAGGGAGATGGCTGAGAGCCAGGTCCCCAAGGAGGAGGGGCTGGGGCTCGGACACCTGGGTCTGAGGAAGGAGGGGCTGGGGCTCGGACACCTGGGTCTGAGGGAGGAGGGGCCTGGGGTTCGGACTCCAGGATCTCAGGGAGGAGGGGACTGGGTGCTTGGACCCCTGAGTCTGGGAGCAGAAGCAGCTGGGGTCCCAGATTCTTGGGTTCCCTAGAAAGGATAAGCGCCTGGACGCCTGGGTCCCAGGAGGAGGAAGAGGAAGAGACTAAGGGTCTCAAGGGGGCAAGGGCTGCGGGCCAGAGCTCTGGCATGAAGCAGGCGGGGGAGGGACAGGGTCTAGGAAGCCATTCTTAGCATCTGCAAGTCAGGAGTTTTCGGGAAACCGGAGCCGGGAGGGAGGGTCCGGTTTCCCAGCCTAGGCAGGACGGCGGCGGGGGGAGGAGGTCCCTGCGCCTCCGGGGAGGGCGCCGGGGCTCTGGGACTCCGGAGTTTCGCGCCCCGGGCGTGGGCAAACCAGAAGAGCTGGGGCCCCGGCCATCTGGGACCCCGAACTGGCCGCCGCCCCTCCTGGGACCGCTCCGCGCGACTCTTCCCGGAGCGCGCACTGCCGGCACCGGACGCGGGTAGGGGGTGGGCGTCCCCGGCGGGGGCGGGTGGGAGGCTGGGAAGGCCCTGGAGGGCTGCCCGGACGTTGGCGCCCTTCCCGGCAAGGGGACCTGTGACTTTCTGAATGGGGTAGCTCTGGACGCGGCGGGGAGCCGAGGGGGCGGAGCCTGGGGAGGGGCGGGGCTTGGGGACGCCAGGTGTTGTGGGAAGGAGGGAAAGGGTGTTGGGGAGTTAGGGTTAAGGCGGGGGTCTGCCTGGCTAGTAACGCGGCGTGAGGGACCCGGTGTGAGGAAAAACAAGTCCCTCACCTTTTTCTTCCTGTTCATCTTCCCCCTCCTCCTTTTCCAAAACCCCCTACGAGCCGGAAACTTCTCCGCCTCCAGGAAGGGTCCAGCCAATCCGACGTCAGCCCCGCGTGATGTCACGGGTTGCCAGGCAGACTGCCACTGCGCTCCCGAGAGCCCCGCTAAGTTGGGGAGGGGCCCAGGCCTGCAGTGCCGCGGCCACCTGAAGCCTCGCGCCCCTCGCCGCCAGCCCGAAGACTCAATTCAGAGGGAAGGGGACAGAGACCCAGATGGAAGGGGAAGCGAGGAGGTGGAGAACTTCAATTGGCAGGAAGGCAGGAAGACATAAAACAAACGGAACCCCCTGTGCCTGCACGTCAAGCCTCTTATTTCTCGGCATTCAAGGTTCAGACAGGTTTTGTTGTATAGTCTTTTTGTGATTTGTTTGTTTCTGAGACAGGGTCTCGCCCCGTCTGGAGTGCAAGGGCACGATCACGGCTCACTGCAGCCTCAACTTCCTGTGCTCAAGTGACCCTCCCACCTCAGTAGTTCCGAGTAGCTGGAACTACAGGCATACACCAACACACCCCGCTAATTTTTTAATTTTTTTGTAGACGGGTAGGGAGGGGTCTCACTATCTTGCTCAGGCTGGTTTTGAACTCCTGGACTCAAGCGATCTTCCTGCCTCGGCCCCCCAAAGTGTTGGGATTTCAGAGCCACCGACCAGCATATAATTGTCTCTTTGAACTCCTCTCTCATCACCACCCGTGATGTCACGGTGTCTCTGAGAGCCAGCGGCCCCAGTGGAGGGGCAGGATTGCAGTACCTGACAAAAGGCCCAGGAGGTTTGTCTACTTCGATGTGTCTTATTTTATTCCACATTTAGGGTGACAATGACAGCTCTTGTAAAAAGTACTTTCTTCGTTGCAGGGGCCCTGGGAAGGACGTTTTACCTGCCCTTCCTCCCTCCTCCTCCCCACTCATTCTCTTGAGGGCTGGTCCCAGCCTGGGCTCTGCCACCAGCTGCTGTGTGCCTCCACATGGACTTCTCGTGTCTCTGGGTCATCGGTATTCCTTCCTCCTCCTCCTCCTGGGAGTGGGGTGGATTTCAGGCAGTGTCAAAGGCTCAACAGGGGCTGCAACAGCTTTTTTTTTTTTTTTTTTTTTGAGACAGAGTTTAGCTCTTGTCGCCCAGGCTGGATTGCAGGGCACGAACTCAGCTCACTGCAACCTCTGCCTCCCAGGTTCTAAGCGATTCTCCTGCCTCAGCCTCCCAGGTAGCTGGGAGTACAGCCATGTGCCACCACGCCCAGCTAATTTTGTATTTTTAGTAGAGACAGGGTTTCACCATGTTGGTCAGCCTGGTCTTGAACTCCTGACCTCAGGTGATCCACCTGCATCGGCCTCCCAAAGTGCTGGGATTACAGGTGTGAGCCACTGTACTGGGCCAGAAAGGCTTTTTGAGATCTTCCTCCTCTTTCTCTCTGTTTTTCACAGAAGGCACAAACTAAGGTTGGGAAGCAGCAAGTCATTCACCCTAGATCCACCTGTCCACCCGGGCTCCAGGACCTCTGGCCTCTTGGCCCTCAGCCTTTGACACTCCCTGGGGGTCACAACCAGTGCTCCATAGTCCACCCAGGCTTCAGTTCCAGCTGGGTTTATACAGTGATCTAAAGCAAACAGGCTTCAGAAGCTGCTGGGGTAAGATAGCCAGGGATGGCCGTGACTGGGGCAGACTGGAGAACAAATATCCCATTAGGAAAGGCTACTGTCCTCCTGTTCCAGCTCCCCACCACCCCTCCAAAAACTGGCCCACTCTCTCCAGATCGTCCAAAGTTTTAAGTGAAGGTAGAAATCTGGGTTATGCAAAGTCTCCCTATTTTGAATGGTCTGCTGTTTTTTTATTGTTGTTGTTTTCAGATGGAGTCTCACTCTGTGGCCCAGGCTGGAGTGCAGTGGCGCCAATCTAGGCTTACTGCAACCTCTGCCTCCTGGGTTCAAGTGATTCTTCTGCCTCAGCCCCCTGAGTAGCTGGGACTACAGGCACGCGCCACCACGCCCGGCTAATTTTTGTATTTTTAGTAGAGACAGGGTTTTCACTATGTTGGCCAGGATGGTCTCGGTCTCTCAACCTCGTGATCCGCCCACCTCAGCCTCCCAAAGTACTGGGATTACAGGCATGAGCCACCGTGCCCGGCCTTGTTTTTTGTTTTTAAGACAGTGTCTCGCTCTGTCGCCCAGGCTGGAGTGCAGTGGCACGATTACAGCTCACCACAGCCTCGACTTCCTTGGCTCAAGAGATCCTCCCACCTCAGCCTCCTGAGCAGTTGGGAGCACAGGTGTGCACCCCCATGCCTGACTAATTTTTTTTTTTTTTTATGTTTTGTAGAGATGAGGTCTCATTATGTTGCCCAGGCTGGTCTTGAACGTCTGGGTTCAAGCCATCCCCCTGCCTCACCTCCCAAAGTGCTGGGATTACAGGTGTGAGCCACTGCCCAGCTGATGGTCTGCTTTAATGTGGATCCCTCACACCTCCACCGCCAAATGCTACTTTGAACTAAAGAGACCATCACCAGGGACCAAGGCCTGGGTTGGGGGACAGGGGGTGACCACCTTGAGACCTCTGGTTAGAAATGACATGGGTGGGGAGCTGCCATGATCACCCAACAATCAGTCATGTGGCCAGAGTGGTCCTCAGCATAGCCATAGGGAGGGCCACCAGGAAGGGTAGGGTCCCCATGAGAACTCAGTCTTTGTGGGGTCCCTGAAAGGGCATATCAGATGGACAGCCTAGGTGGTCTCAGATGTGATTAGAGGATCCCAGATATGACAAGGGTGTCCCTGACAGGGCCCAGACAAGACACATTTCACTGACTTCCCCATCCCCCAGCACCCCAGACCTTTCAAGAGTGATTTCAGACATGACAAAAGGATCTTGGAGGAGCCCTAGATGTGATTGGGGAACTCCAGACACATAAAAAGGGACAGCAGAATGGTTCCAGAGAATTGGGGGATCTCAAAGATGAGGAGACAGATGTGGCAACACAGCCATAGAGATCTGAGATGATAACAGCTCCCAGAGGGCCCCAGACATTAACGAGGAGATCTCAGATCCGACAAGAGGGACCCCTGGACAGGGCTCAGGGTTGCCAGCAGGGCCCCCACCCCAGATGAGATTGAGGGTTTACAGACACACGGGGATCTTAAAAAGGTCCCAGGCCTCACTGGGGAATCAGGTATGACAAGAAAATCCCAGAGAAGCTCTTGGGATTCTGGAAAAACTGCTACCCTGCCTCCCCTAGTATAGTGGTCCATAGGTCCTGTCACCCAAAACCTGAGGATCCTGGGGAGTCTGTACATGACAAAGAAATCCCAGAGGGACCCCAGGTACAAGTGGGGAATCCCAGACAGGCCCGGGCTGGGCTTGGGGATTATGGCAGGGCAGCACTCCCCCTACCCCCAAAAGGTGGGGATGCATAAGTCATATCAGGTAGGGTGTGGGGATGCCCTTTTTCTTCCAGGGGGATCCTGGCTGAGACGTGAGGTCCCCCAGCGGCTCCACGGGTGGGAGCCTCGGGTGTGCTCAGGCCCGGCGGGCTGCAGGCAGCAGCGCGCTGTCGAACTGGTAGGTGAGCTTGCGCTTGACCTTGCGGATCTCGCCGGTCTTGGCGTAGTTTCGGAGGGCGCGCGCCAGCTTCTGGTAGGTCATGCGCTTGCGGTTCCCCTTCTGCTGGCCCCAGCGGCGCGCCAGGAGCTCCTTGTGCTTGGAGGAGAACTGGAAGACGCCGGCGCCCGGCTCCACCCACCACACGCACTCACGCATGTCCCCGCGCGTCAGCAGCCCCAGCAGGAACTGGTACAGGCGCAGCTTCTTACGGGTCCCTGCGGTGAGGTTGGGGGCACGCGTTAGGCGAGGGGTCCCTAAGGCCCCGCCTTCCCCATCCACCCTCCTCTGAGACTTCCGCCCCGGCCTCTGTCTCCAGGATCTGAGAAGTGGGGTGAGGAAGTGGCTGTTACATACTCCTGGCTCTGCGCCCCTCACCACGGGGGCAAGTCACTCCCTCTGCCCCAAGCTGTCCTCCCCAGGCCCCCTCCGGAGTTCTGTGCTTTAATGTTCGAGATTTACATCTGTGCTGCCTTCCGCCCTGCGGCCAGCACGTAATAGTCCCTATTTGTTGAGCTAGTGGATGAGTTTGTGAAATGGGTTGACAGCGCTGCTCAAAGGATTATAACGGAGAGGCAAACAGATCTGGAGGCAGTTGCATTGGCCTGGCTATCTCTCCTGCTTCTGGTCTCCCAGCCTCTCAGCCCAAACCAGGACAGGGTCCCGGGAAGAGGCCAGGGCACCTGACTCCTGGGCTCCTAGGCTTTTCTTTGTTTTTGAGACAGACTCTTGCTCTGTGGCCCAGGCTGAAGTGCAATGGCCCAATCTCGGCTCACTGCAGCCTCTGCCTCCCGGGTTCAAGCAATTCTCCTGCCTTAGCCTCCCGAGTAGTTGGGGCTACAGACATGCACCACCACTCCTGGCTTATTTTTATATTTTTAGTAGAGACAGGGTTTCTGTTGGCTAGGCTGGTCTCGAACTCCTGGCCTCGGGTGATCCGCCCGCCTGGGCCTCCCAAAGTGCTGGGATTACAGGTGTGAGCCTCTGCGCCCAGCCAATAACTGGGAGTTTCAGAGCAGGGCACTGGCTACAAGAATCCCATCTCTGCCATTTTACAGCAGTGTGACCTTGGGGTGGTGACATAGTGACTTTTTTTTTTTTTTCAAGGCAGGGTCTCGTTCTGTCACCCAGGTTGGAGTACAGAGGAGCAATCACAGCTCACTGCAGCCTCAACCTCCTGGGCCTAAGCAACCCTCCTGCCCCAGCCTCCCCAGTAGCTGGGACTACAGGTATGCACCATCAGGCTTGGCGAATTGTTTTATTTTTTGTAGATGGTGTCTTACTATGCTGCCCAGGCTGGTCTTGAACTCCTGGCCTCAGGTGATCCTCCCACCTCGGCCTCTGAAAGTGCTGGGATTACAGGTGTGAACCACTGCACCCGGATTGAATTCTTACAATTTTAGGCTGCCTCGGCATTCATTTAAAGTATAAGTTGGGCTGGGCGTGGTGGCTCAAGCCTGTAATCCCAGCACTTCGGGAGGCCGAGACGGGCGGATCACGAGGTCAGGAGATCGAGACCATCCTGGCTAACACGGTGAAACCCCGTCTCTACTAAAAATGCAAAAAACTAGCCGGGCGAGGTGGCGGGCGCCTGTAGTCCCAGCTACTCCGAAGGCTGAGGCAGGAGAATGGCGTGAACCTGGAGGCGGAGCTTGCAGTGAGCAGAGATCCAGCCACTGCACTCCAGCCTGGGCGACAGAGCAAGACTCCGTCTCAAAAAAAAAAAAAAGTATAAGTTGGAGGCTGGGTGCAGTGGGCCATGCCTGTGATCCCAGCACTTTGGAAGGCTGAGGTGGGCGGATCACTTGAGGTCAGGAGTTCGAGACCAGCCTGGCCAACATGATGAAACCCCATTTCTACTAAAAACACAAAAATTAGCTGGGTGTGGTGGCTTATGCCTGTAATCCCAGCTACTGAGATTACAGTAGCTGAGGCAACAAGCTACTGTAATCTCACCAAGCTACTGTAAGCTAGTGCAATGGTATGATCTCAGCTCACTGCAACCTCTGCCTCCTGCACTCAAGCGATTCTCCTGCCTCAGTCTCCCAAAGTGCTGGGATTATAGGCATGAGCCATCGTACCTGGCCTGAACCCACCAATTAAAATTCCCCTCAGGAAACCTGTTTGGTTGACGCCTTGGACCCAATAAAGGCATCAGTCCACTGATCTCTCTCTCTCTCCCTCCCTGCCTGCATTCCCTGACCTGTGTGTGTGTGTGTGTGTGTGTGTGTGTGTGTGTGTGTGTGTGTGTGTGTGTGTCCTCCAGGCGTGCCATGTATGCCCCAGGACCTATAAGCAATAAAACAATTTATTTCCGGCTGGGTGTGGTGGCTCATGCCTGTAACTTCAGCACTTTGGAAGACTGAGGTGGGAAGATAACATAGGCTCAGGAGTTGGAGATCAGCCTGGGCAACATAGCGAGACCTCACCTCTACAAAAATTTAAAAAATTAGTCAGGTGTGGTAGTGTATGCCTGTGGTCCTAACTACTCAAGAGGCTGAGGCAGGAGGATCGATTGAGCCCAGGAGTTTGAGGCAGTAGTGAGCCTAGATTGCGCCACTGCACTTCAGCCTGGGTGACAAATGGAGACCCTGTCTCAAATAAATAAATAAAAATAAATAAAATCTTTATTTCCATCTTGTCTTCCCTAGTCATTGGAGAGATCCTCTCCATCTTAAATGTCCTAAGTTACAACAGTTGACTTAACCTCTTTGCGCTGAAGTCTCCTCAGCCACAAATGAGGCTGTGTGGCCAGGCACAGTGGCTCACGCCTGTAATCCCAGCACTTTGTGAGGCCAAGATCACCTGAGGTCAGGAGCTCAAGACCAGCCTGGCCAACATGGAGAAACCCCATCTCTACTAAAAATACAAAATTTAGCTGGGCATGGTGTGATCCCAGCTACTCCAGAGGCTGAGGCAGGAGAATTGCTTGAACCCAGCAGGTGGAGGTTACAGTGGGCTGAGATTGTGTCACTGCACTCCAGCCTGGGTGACAGAGCGAGACTCTGTCTCAAAAAATAAATTAATTAATTAATTAAATTTGTTTTTTTAATGAGGCTGTGGTTTTGTTTTGTTTTGTTTTGTTTTTGAGACGGAGTCTCGCTCTGTCGCCCAGGCTGGAGTGCAGTGGCCGGATCTCAGCTCACTGCAAGCTCCGCCTCCCGGGTTCACGCCATTCTCCTGCCTCAGCCTCCCGAGTAGCTGGGACTACAGGCGCCCGCCAGGTCGCCCGGCTAGTTTTTTGTATTTTTAGTAGAGACGGGGTTTCACCGTGTTAGCCAGGATGGTCTCGATCTCCTGACCTCGTGATCCGCCCGCCTCGGCCTCCCAAAGTGCTGGGATTACAGGCTTGAGCCACCGCGCCCGGCTGGTTTTGTTTGTTTTGAGATGGAGTCTCGCTCTATCACCCAGGCTGCAGTGCAGTGGTGTGATCTCGGCTCACTGCAACCTTTGCCTCCTGGGTTCCAGCAATTCTCCCGCCTCAGCCTCCTGAGTAGCTGGGATTATAGGCACGTACTACCATGCTCCACTAATTTTTGTTTTTTTTTTTTTTTTTTTTTTTTGAGACGGAGTCTTGCTCTGCCGCCCAGGCTGGAGTGCAGTGGCCAGCTCTCAGCTCACTGCAAGCTCCGCCTCCCGGGTTCACGCCATTCTCCTGTCTCAGCCTCCCGAGTAGCTGGGACTACAGGCGCCCGCCTCGTCGCCCGGCTAGTTTTTTGTATTTTTTAGTAGAGACGGGGTTTCACCGTATTAGCCAGGATGGTCTCGATCTCCTGACCTCATGATCCGCCCGTCTCGGCCTCCCAAAGTGCTGGGATTACAGACTTGAGCCACCGCGCCCCGCCTAATTTTTTTTTTTTTTAGATGGAGTCTCACTCTGTCGCCAGGCTGGACTTCAGTGGCAAGATCTCGGCTTCCTGCAACCTCTGCCTCCTGGGTTCAAGTGATTCTTCTGCCTCCGCTTCCCGAGTAGCTGGGACTACAGGTGCGCACCACCACGCCCAACTAATTTTTGTAGTTTTAGTAGATGTGAGGTTTCACCATGTTGGCCAGGATGGTCTCAATCTCTTGACCTCATGATCCACCCACCTCAGCCTCTCAAAGTGCTGGGATTAAAGGCGTGAGCCACTGCGCCCGGCCTAATTTTTGTATTTTTAGTAGAGATGGGGTTTTGCCATGTTGGCCAGGCTGGTCTCGAACTCCTGACCTCAGGTCCTGCCCCACTCAGCCTCCCAAACTGTTGGGATTACAGGCGTGAGCCACCACACCCAGCCTGTGTGTTGATTTTTACAATCCACTGTGGTGCATGTAGGGCCAGGTGCTTTGCAAGGTGCTTTACAATTATGAGCTTATTTAATCTCCATCATAACCCCGTGAGATAGGGACAATGACAATGATGCTCACTTCACAGATGAGAAAGCGAGGCCCAGGCACAGAAAGTAAGGAATGATCTCAGCTTTCTTGGGGTTGAGCATAAAGGATATTGGGCACATGGGCAGGGCAAGGGTTGAAGCGTTGGGGGTTGACAGCGTTATTATTTCTGTTGCTGTGGTGTCAGGAATGATGGGGAAGAGGTCGACTTATTGAAGTGCTCACTCTGTGCCTGGCACTGCTGTCCCATTTACACTTATTATCCCATCTAATCCTCCCAACGACCTCAGGAGGGTAGACACTATCACCTCCATCACCATCGCACAGACAGGAAACCTGGGCACAGAGAGGTAGAGACACTTACCCAAGGTCACACAGCCAGCAGGTGGTGTGGATCTGGGAGCTGCCTGGAGTGCTGGCGTATATGTAGAGGCCCAGGAAGCCATGGTGCTCTCAGCCCCCCAACCATCTCCAGCTGGCATCTCCCCCACCCCAGCCACTCCCGCATACCTGCCTCGGATCCCTTCCCCTCGGGGCCAGCCACGAGGGCCTCATCCGACTCGCTGTCTGAGACCTCCAGGGCAGGGCTGTCCAACGGTAAGTCTTCCTCCTCTGATAGTACGGGGCTGGGGTACGGGGCATATGCCGGGGAACCCAGGGTCTGCGGAAGGTCAGGGTCACTTGCACGTCCAGGGACCCCTTGTCTCCCTCCACTTCCTCCTCTCAGGCCAAGGCGGTGGCCCTCCTGGCTCTGGTCTCCCTCTTTGTTGACAGCGTGGACTCTGGCCTTTGTTCAGATCACCACGTTGTGGCCAGGGGACACCTGAGGCACCTCCTCAAAGCTGGCCCAACACAGGTAATGTGAGGCTGCCCTGTCCCTGGCTTCCTGTCACTACCTCTCTTGACTCACTTGTTCAGAGGGGCAACAACAGAACGGAACCTGGGAGGCTGCTGCAGGGGTCACTATGTGCAGTCTCTGTGCAGTACCTGGCACCCAGCACACCTCAGCCAAATGACTGAGCTTGAGTTTTCTTTTCTTTTCTTGTCTTTTTTTTTTTTTTTTTTTTTTTTTTTGAGACAGGATCTTGCTCTGTTGCCCAGGCTGGAGTGCAGTGGGATGATCTCCACTCACCACAGCCTTGACCTTCTGGGCTCAAGCAATCCTCCTCCCACCTCAGCCTCTCAAGTAGCTGGGATTACAGGCGTGCACCACCACACCTTATTTGGGCTTGATTTCAACTGTCCCCTTACCACTCACCTGGCTGGCGAAGTCCTCCGTGGGGTATGCAGGGAGGCCAGGCCCTGGGGCCTCCAGGCTGGGGGCCAGTTCGAGGTTCCCTGCAGGGCTGTAGGTGGGGGGTCCATAGCAGAGCTGGGCAGCCTGGGAGTGGCTAAAAGCGGCTGCTGCTGGGTCAAAGGCTTCATAGGGGGCGGCTGGGACAGGTGGGGCCACAGTCCAGTCCCACAGGGAGTCTGGGGGAGGGGCACTGAGTCAGAAGCTGGGAGGTCTGAGGGAGGCCTCCTCCCAGTTGAAGCCCCCAGCACAGAGAGGCCATTATAGGCTGTGCAAATTTCTGACCCCAGGATTTGCATGGGGGAGCAGATGGGTGGGAGAGGAAAGGGGAGGAGGGCTACAGGCCCGGGCCACCTTTATCCTGTTGTGCTAGGTGATGACCTCCCCTGGGCCTCAGCTCCCCCATCTGTGAAATGGGCCCCAAGGCAGGAAGGGTACTGGGCTGGGGTCACTCACCAGGAGCCCCCTCTGAGTCAGGGTAGCTGGAATGCTTGCAGCTGTCCAGGTCATAGAAGACGCCATCTGGGTACTGGTACGGGGTGCAGGAGGGAAGAGGGGTCATCCCAGGCCTTGGGGACTCCCAACCCCCACCCTGGACCCTTGGGGAGACTCCAGCACAGACAGGGGAGAGAAGAGGGGACGCTGGAGAGATTAGAGCAACAAAGAGACACAGAGACTAGGCATCAGAGACAGGGACAGAGAGACAGAGATACAGGGAGTAGAGACACAACCCAACAGGGACACACAGCAACCAGCTCCTGCTAAGACAGTGGGCTCCCAAGAACCCCAGCCCCTCACTGGCACACAGTCAGCACATCAGGGCACCTGGAGAAGGGGTGGAAGAACTTTCCCAGCCTTGCCTGTCTGGGGGCCCTGGAGGTGAAGGGCAAGGGGAAATGGAAGTGTTTCACTTAGCAGAAGCAGGGGTCAATGCTTTTTAAATACACCTCCAGGCCGGGCGTGGTGGCTCACGCCTATCATCCCAACATTTTGGGAGGCCGAGGCGGGCAGATCACCTGAGGTCAGGAGTTTGAGACCAGTCTAGCCAACATGGTGAAATCCCATCTCTACTAAAAATACAAAAATTAGCCAGGCGCAGTGGTTTACGCCTGTAATCCCAGCACTTTGGGAGGCTAAGGCCAGCGAATCACCTGAGGTCAGGAGTTCGAGACCAGCCTGCTCAATATGGTGACGCCCCATCTCTACTGAAAATACAAAACTTAGCTGGATGTGGTGGCAGGTGCCTGTAATCCCAGCTACTCTGGAGGCTGAGGCAGGAGAATCACTTGAACTTGAGACGTGGAGGTTGCAGTGAGCTGAGATTGCACCACTGCACTCCAGCCTGGGTGACAGAGTGAGACTTTGTCTCAAAAAATAAATAAATAGGCCGGGTACAGAGGCCCACGCCTGTAATCCCAGCACTTTGGGAGGCCAAGGCAGACGGATCTTGAGGTCAGGAGATTGATACCAGCCTGGCCAACATGGTATTTTGTATTTTGTAAAAATATAAAAATTAGCCAGGCATGGTGGTGCACACCTGTAGTCCCAGTTACTTGGGAGGCTGTGAAGTAGGAGAATTGCTTGAACCCAGGAGGCGAAGGTTGCAGTGAGCTGAGATCATGCCACTGTACTCCAGCCTGGCGACAGAGCAAGACTGTCTCAATAAATAAATAAACCTCCATATGTTGATTTGCCCGAAGAATCATGTGTTGTTGCTTCAAGAACTCGAGTCCAGGAAAAACTAAAGCTAGATCCACACCATGCCTAGGACCTGGCAGTCTCACTCCTTGGCATTTAATCAAGAGAACTGAAAATGGATGTGCACAAAATAGCCTTGTTCCAGAATCATCCCAGCAGCTTTATTATGAGTCTCCAACTGGAAACAGCCCAGGCATCATCAGCAGAAGGGATAAACAAACTGTGGTGTGGGCTGATCATAGAGTACTATACAGCAAGGAAAAAGGACAAACACTGACACACATTTCATGTTGAGTGAGGGAAGCCAGACCCCAAAAGGGACATGCTGTATGACTCACTTTACATAAAGTTCAAAAGCAGGCAGCCAGTGTGGTGGTTCACACCTGTAATCCCAGCAATTGGGAGGCTGAGGTGGGAGGATCAGTTGAGCTCAGGAGTTTGAAACCAGCCTGGATAACCTGGTGAAACCCTGTCTCCACTAAAAATACAAAAATTAGCCAGGTGTGGTGGTGCGTGCCTGTAATCCCAGCTACTTGGGAGGCTGAGGCAGGAGAATTGCTTGAATCTGGGAGGTGAAGGTTGCAGTGAGCCAAGACGGTACCACTGCACTCCAGCCTGGGTGACAGAGTGAGACTCCTTCTCAAAAAAAAAAAAAAAAAAAAAAAAGAGCAGGCAAAACAAATTACAACTTGGTGGCGGAAAACATCAGAGAAAGGTATTGACTGAGAAGGGACAGGAAGGAACATTTCAGAGATGGAAATGTTCGGCATCTTGATCTGGCTTGTGGCTACACGGTGTATAGATAATGCAAAAACTCACTGAAGCGTCCACAAGATTTGTCACTTTACTGACTTGTTAGTTACACTTCAATTAAAAAAACAAAAAACAAAAAAGCATGACTGGGGTGTGAATGTGGAGGGGCATGCACAGGGGGTTTCTTTCAAGCACATCAGACGGGGTTGTGGGTTCAAGGGTGTTGGATATAGTATTCTGTGTCTGAACTATTACAGAACACAATTTTTAAAACTATGAACAAACAAGAAGGAAAGGAACATGAAAATACATTTGCTGAATGTGGGATGGGCAGAGAGAGACGCAAAGCCACAAGGAAGTGGATTCAGCCTGAGAGAGGGAGAGAGACATCAAAAATATGGATGGGGGTGGCAGGAGATACCGAGGGGGAGCTCAGAAACAAAGTGTCAGGAAGAGGCGGGAGGGGAAACTGAGGAAGGAAGCAAATGACTTGTCTGAGGGAGGTCACCATGGGCCACCTCTCCCTGGCTCCCAGGGGCCCCAACTCACCAGACAGCTGAAGTGTGGCCCGTCAAGCCTGGAAGGGGAGAAACACAGGGGCATGCTGAGGCTGCCTCCAGCCACCTGAGTCTCAAAGTGGTTGGGGGCTGACGGGGAGGCGGCAGCAGCTGTGACCACCACAGCCCTGTGTGAGGGACGAGCCCCACCACATTCACCGGACTCCCCCACTACCCCCTGCTGGGACAGGAAGTGGGGGGGAGGCAAATGTCCCCCTCCTCCCCAGGATTTGCATAGACACCCTGGTGGGGAGGGGCAGGGAAAGTGAGGGAGAGAAAGTCCCGGAAGGGAGGTGTGGGGATGGAGAGGGGGCCTGGGTCAAGTGGGGCCTTGGTGGCGAGTCAGTTAAATGAGTCCAGCTTGGACCAGAGGAGAGGGATGGAGAGATGTCTGGGTGGAGAGGGGGAAACCCAGAGGAGTCTCAGATGAGGAGGCTCCAGGAGAGGTGGGACAGGGAGAAAGGTGTGCAAAGGGGCATTCACGCCCGGAGGCAGGGAGGATTCCTGGAGCCCCAGATGGAGGGTGAGGCAGAAGGAGACCAAAAGGCAGGGAGAGCGAGAACTGGAGATAGAGACACAGAGACAGGCGGAGACAGAGCAACAGGCAGAACGCTGAGAACCAGGAGATGCCAGATAGAGCGAACAGATACGGGAACTCAGGGAGAGGGGAAGAGTTATGGCTGGACAGAGTGAGAGCCACGAAGGACGCCCCCAGGAGGGCTCGCTAGCAAGTGTCCCAAGGAAATGAGATCTTTGGGGAACAGGAAGGACAGGGACTGGGGGGATGGAGGAGAGTCCCAGCAAGGGCATGCTAGCAAGTGTCCTGGGGAAATGAGACCCCTCCCCTCCACTCCCACCCACCTGCCCTGAGGAGCAGAGACCCCTGCCCATGGGTAAGGCCCCACAGAGGGGCAGGGCAGGTGGGGACCCCGGGTGCAGGTTTGGGGGCCCTCACTTACTGTGCAGCCTCCAGGGCGAGCATGGTGGTGCCGGGCAGGCTGTTTGCCGCCCGCTGCAGCCGCCAACCCTATTTATATCTTGGCCCAGCCCCTACGGGGGGAGGAAGGTGCCCGCTGTCCACAAGCTCGGCCCTCCTCAAAAATCCCCTCAGGGAGGGGGTCAGGGGAGGGGGCTGGATTGCACAACCCCTTTGTCACGTGGCAGGGAGGGCGGGCCAGAGGCTGTCTGGATTTGGGGATCCCCGTGGGGCTGGGTTTGGGGGGCTGACCTTGAGGGCTGGAGATGGGACAGAAGCTGGATTTGGGGGAATCCTGAAAGTCAGGGAAGGGCTGGGGTTCACTGAAGAGGAGAATCAGGAAACAGAGGATCTGGACCCAGGAGTCGAATTCCAGCAGCAGCAGGCTGGGGGCCCGAGGAGAAAGCACAAGACTCTCCCGCGGGATGTGTGAGGTGACGGGAGGGCTGAGGGTGTCTGAGGGCATTCAGAGGCTGCGGGGATAGAGATGGGAGTCGCTGGGGGGAAACCCAGACCCAAAGCCCATTGCCAGGACCTCGACGTGGAAACATCGTGGGTGTGTGGCCCGGTGGGGGGCAAGGGGGGGTCCTCTTGGCTGTGCTGGGGAGTGGAAGCCCCGGTGAGCCTGGGGCTGCCCCAAGGCCTGGAGGAAACAGGTCAGCACCTGGAGGGCGGGGCAGCCACCAGGGTCCCCAGGGTCATCACCAGGGAGGGCTGGACCGGGGCCAGACACCTGGGGGTCCTAAGCAGGATAGAGAAGCACCGGTATAGGTGTTCATTCAGGGCCAGAGAGGAAACAGGCAGGCTTGGCCCACATGAACCAGGCAGCACAGGTGGGAGCCCAGGGGCCTTCGGCTGAGGATGAGGTGCGGTGGGGGCCTCAGGAGGGTCCCAGCCAAGACCAGGGCTTATGAAACCAGACTGTGTGCCCCCAGAGACCACAAAGCACCATGTAGCAAAAGTCCAGAACTTTATTAATTGTCCCTGGCCCCGCCCCCGCCCCATGGGATGCTTGCAAGGTCACCAGGCCTCGGGGCCAGGGGGCCCGAAGCGCCGCAGGAGCTGCTCCTGGTCCTCCAGGTCCTTCCGCACCTTCTTGCGCATGTAAAAAATGGGGCAGTCCCGGCTGCGGGTGGGGGCGGGGCAGGGTCAGGACCGGCCAAGGCCCAGTGCCCAGCCTGGGAGAGGGGTGGGGGCTGTTCCCAGGACTTTGGCCCCCGCCTGCTGCCCAGCCCACCCGCCCCCTCCCGCAGCAGGTTGTTTGCTTAGCAGGCACGGGGGGAGCCGATAACGGCGGGTGCCTGGCGAGGTGCAGGGCCACGGCTGGCGGTATATCACCTGTCACCTGGCGTGGGAACCCACCCCGCCTACCCGTTCCCTGGGGAAAGCCCGGCCCCGCCCTGGGGAGGGGGCCAGGCTGGCTGGGTGTGTCAGGAGGACAGCCATTTCCCGGGCAACACTGGGTGCCGGGCCCTGCCCCTCAGCACCCACCCCCTCTGGGGGGGCTGGGATGGGCCCATTTTTCAGGCAAGGACACTGAGGCTCAGGAGAGCTCACAGCTGGAAGGTGATGGGCAGGGAGGATGCTCAGGAGAGGCCTTGGAGTCAGAGGTAGGGTCAACAATCCACAGGCCTGGGAGCTGGGAAAGGGCGGGGCAGCCCAGGGTCGGGACACGCGCACACCTGGTGCAGATGACATCCTCGTGCAGGCTGCCCTGGCAGCGCTGGCACTGTGTCCAGAGGCGCGAGAAGCGCTCCTCCAGGGCATTCAGATGGGATACCTGGGGATGGCAGTGGCTGAGCAGGGCGCCCCCGCCTCCCGACCTGGCCCCTCCTCACCTCCCGGCCCTCTCACCTCCTTCTGATACAGCTCAGACTCCCGGGGCTGGCAGAACTCACACACGGCTCCTGGGGGAAGGCGGGTCAGCACCAAGGGCTGGGGCCAAGCCAGGAACTGGGCCACCCCATCCCTGCCCACTGCCAATCCCAGCTTCTGAAAGTCCCCAGAGGCTGGAGAACAACGGAGCAAGTGTGCTGGGAAAACTCCCCTGGGGAACTCCCAGGGTGGGGGCCAAGGACCCTCTGTGGGGGGTGGAGAGAGGGGCCACCTGCCCAAGGGCCCTGGGCCTACTGGGTGGCAGTGCCAGCCCATGGGGTGGGTGTCTAGAACCTGGGGTGATGGCAGAGGCAGGCTGAGGGCCAGTGGACAGGACCACTCACCCTGGTGGTTGAGCACTGTGCGGCAGCCGATGCAGCAGTTGCGGCGTTTGGCGAAGGCCAGGAGGCCGCCAACCTTGCCCATGAGCACCGTTTTGCAGCGCGTGTGGTCCCCCCCTGCAGGAGAGGAGGCAGGTGGTGAGCCGGTGCCCTCCCCTGCACCCCCAGGGTGCCCCCAGTCCCCCGATGCCCCCGTACGCAGTAGCACAGCCTCGGCACGGCCCTCGCCCAGAATGGGCTCGAAGATGCGCAGGAGGGGCTTGGCCAGCTGCTGCTCCAGGTAGTACTGCGTGTCGATGGGCAGGCTGTGCTCCAGCACAAACAGTGGGTCCTGCGGCCACACAGCAGTCACACCCAGGCAGCCCAGGGTAAGGGCGCCGGGGCGGACACGGGGGAACAATGGCACGGGGTGGTCATGAGGCGTAGGGCCTAGGCCTGCCTGTGGGCTGTGACATGGGGGGTCCTGGGTCTGGGATGGGGTTGGAGATCATGAAGGAGTCTCTGGGCCAGAGTCTATGAGGCCCTCAGGTCACCAAGGAAGGGTCAGAGTTCACAAGGGGAAGCAAGGATGAGGAAGGGGTCAGGAGGTCAGAGGTCATGGGGCTAAGATGTGGGTCACGGGGGGTGGGGGTAGGGGGGAGGATTATGAATCCAAGGGAACCCCTGACTGGGGAGCTGTGTGCACAGGGGAGGGACTGGGGCCCCCTTCCATAGGGGAGCAAGGGAGGGGTCAGAATAGAGGGGGGGCCTCCAGAAGGGGCCCAGGCCACGCCTAGGCTGCCATTGGGGGTGGTTCTCAGGGCCCCACAGGGCATGGGAGGCCCCGCCCTTCCCACAGGTCCGCCCATCTCGGAAAGCAGAAGTGAGAGCAAGGGGGCTGGGCGGGAGCGGGCAGCCAGGTGGGCCTGACCTCCGACTTCATGTAGGCGGCCACACCCTTGGCGGCACTGATGATCACGTAGGGGACGCGGTCGCCCAGGCTGGGCGCACTCCCGGGGTCCCGCTTCCTCATCCTGCGTGGAGACGGGGTGGCGGGTGGGTGAGGGCAGGTGGGTGGCGGGGGTGGGGGTAGGGGCGTAGGAAGTGGGCCCAGCTGGCAGGAAGGAGGGGGCTATTTCTAGCCGGGCCACCCGCCCCGTGGCAGGACCTCTCGGCCAGCTCCACGTGGGCCTGCTTGCCGGCATAGTCGGAGGCCGCGCGGGTCAGCTCCTTGGTGATGACCAGCTGGGAGATGTCGATGCGGTTGCACAGCAGGTCCGAGATGACGTCCTGTGCATGGGCCACCGCGCCCTCGGGGTCTCTGTGGGACAGCAAGCCGCACAGTGTCACCAAAGGGCACTGAGGGCCAGGCTGGTGCCTCCACAGGTCTCAGGACTGGGGACCAGGATGAGTGCTTAGGGCTGAGGCTCAGGGCAAAGAGGGGCCCTTCCTACCACAGGCTGTAGAGTGGCAGAGGCAGGGCCTGAACCCACAGCTGCCCAAGCCGACTCTTTCCACTGCTTCACCACTGAGGAAGAGCTGGGCCTGACACCTGTGTTCCCAGGGGAGGAGGGGCTGGGGGTCTGGACTCTTGAATCCAAGAGAAGAGGGGGCTGGGGACCCAGACCCCTGGATCTGAGGAGGAGGGGCTGGGGGCCTGGACCTGTGGGTCTGAGGGAGGAGGGGCTGAGGGGCTGGGGGCCTGGGCTCCTGAGTTTGAGGGAGGAGAGGCTGGGGGCCTAGACTTCTGGGTATGAGGGAGCAGGGCCTGGGGTCTGAACTCTTGTATCTAAGAGAGGAGGGAACTGGGGGCCCGGACCCCTGGATCTGAGGAGGAGGGGGCTGGGGGCCTGGACCCATGGGTCTGAGGGAGGAGGGGCTGGGAGCCGGGCTCCTGGGTCTGAGGGAGGAGGGGCTGGGGGCCTGGACTCCTGAGTCTGAGGGAGGAGGGGCCGGGGGCCTGGACTCCTAGGTCTGAGGGAGGAGGGGCTGGGGGCCTGGACTCCTGGGTCTGAGGGAAGAGGGAGGGGTGGGGCCCAGATTCCTGGGTCTGAGGGAGGAGGGGACTGGGGCCTGGACTCCTAAGTCTGAGGGAGGAGGCCCCACCCACCGGTCGATAAGCAGGCGGCGCAGTGAGGCAGTGACCAGGTTGGCCACGAGGGGGCAGTTGTCCCTGCGCACGGCCTCCAGGCCCTTGCAGTCCATGCGGTCATGGGTGTCGGGCCGGGAGGAGAAGAGCAGGCCCGCGTAGCGCTTCTTGCTGATAAGCAGGTATGGGAAGTAGACCTGGGAGAAAGCCGCGGCTGAGACCCCTGAGCTTGCGGAGGCCAAGCCCCAATCCCAAGACTCCCCCCAGAAACTGAAGGCAGACAGGGTCCCAGATGCAGGAGGACACGGGAGCCACGCCCTGAACCTGACGGGATGGGCCCTGAGACACCGCATGTGGCTGCAAGTGGCTCTTGAGGCCCCTTGGCATGCCAGGGCCCCCCATACCAGAGATCCCAATCTAAAACAGAGATGGGGATAAATCCAGATAGTCCCTAAAACATGAGATCCAGACAGGGGAGTCGATGAAGCGTCCCATGAAAGAGGAGAAACTACGGCTGGGTGAGCCCTGAGGCAGAGACCTTCCCATTCTGCGAGGCTCCAAGGCCTGGCACAAGAGAGCGTTAAACCAAGGGGAAAAAGTACAGTGTGAGAACTGGGCGTGGCGGCTCAGGAGGCCAAGGTAGGAGGATCGAGAGCCCAGGAGTTTGAGGCTGCAGTGAGCTGTGAACTTGCCACTGCACTCCAGCCTGGGCGACAGAGCGAGACCCAGTCTCTTCAAAAGAAAATATGGGCCGGGCGTGGTGGCTCAAGCCTGTAATCCCAGCACTTTGGGAGGCCTAGACGGGCAGATCACGAGGTCAGGAGATCGAGACCATCCTGGCTAACACGGTGAAACCCCGTCTCTACTAAAAAATACAAAAAACTAGCCGGGCGAGGTGGCGGGCGCCTGTAGTCCCAGCTACTCGGGAGGCTGAGGCAGGAGAATGGCGTAAACCCGGGAGGCGGAGCTTGCAGTGAGCTGAGATCCGGCCACTGCACTCCAGCCTGGGCGACAGAGCAAGACTCCGTCTCAAAAAAAAAAAAAGAAAAGAAAATATGGTGCAAGGATTCCTGGGACCAAGTGTGCTGCACCCTGAGGGCTGGGGCAATGGGGCACAGATCCAAGATGCACCCCCATTAGGGTCCCTGCGTGGAGGGCAGCTCCACATCTGACAGGTATTGGGAAACCTCAAAACCAGGGACACTGTGACAGGGTTTTCAAAGAACAGATGCCGTCCAGTATAACAAAGCCCAAGGCCTTGGAGGCTTCCAAAACCAAGGCCCCAACCTCAGGAGAATCTAAGCAGCAAAATCCCTTCACACTGAGGCTTATGTGAACCCAAAGAATGGGATGCCCTGAGTACCCTGATGAAGGAACCTAAATGCAGAGCCCCTGACCCAGCCACGCACCTTCTCAAACTCGAGCCGGATGGGCGACGGGAAGTGACCTGACACCCAGTCCGCGGCCTCTCGCCCCAGAGCCATCGCCTCAGCCACCGAGGACACACCGAATCGGCACATGACGGAGTCGGTGTCACCATACACCACCTGTGGGGGGCGAGGATGTGTGTGTCAACAACTCCCTACTGTCAACTACTGGTGTGTGTGGGGGGGTGGGCGGCTAATGCCAGCAGGACCCAGGGATACAACAGGAGAGTGGGCAGGGTGTGACCAGGAGGCACGGGGACAGGGGGGCCCGGCCCTGCTTCCATCCCCCCACCTGCCCAGGGCCCATCTCAGGGCAGCGGGGGGGCAGCCCCCGACCTTGGCGCTGGTGCTGTAGCCATTCTCCACTGTGTACTTTGACTCCACCAGTTGCTTGGTTTTCTCAATCATCTGACGTCCGAACCCCGTGACGCTCTGTTGGGGAGAGAATCGTGTGGAGTGAAGCCCTGGGGGCCATGTGCAGTGAACATGGACTGGTGGGGGAGGGGTCCCACCTCTGCCATTTCCCAGTGGCATGGGCTTATGTACAAGCCGCTCTGACCCTCCTGGGCCTCAGTTTCCAAATCTGCAAAAGGAGATTACGAGGCTGCTCCTCAACGGTCAGGTGGAAAGAACTGGGTTCCCCGGCTCAGAGCTCTGGCCACGCACGAGGAACTGACTACATCAAAAGCATGCTGGAAAGACTGTGGCCTGAAGAGGTCACTGACTCAGTGTTTCCCTCACACTGACATTCTGGGCAGCTCTCTGTGGTATAGGACCACTGACATAGCTGGCCTCATCCCTGGAAGCCAGCAGTGCCACCCCCATCCCTGTGCCACCAGAACTGGCCCGACCTACACACTGACAAATGCCCCGCAGGGCAGGGCGTGGTACCACCCTGACTAAGAAACCATTGAGAAACCCACTGTCTTATTTTAGAATTAAGAAAACTGGCTGGCACGGTGGCTCATGCCTGTACTCCCAGCCTTTGGGAGGCTGAGGTGGCTGGATCACTTGAGGTCAGGAGTTCAAGACCAGCCTGGGCAACATGCTGAAACCTCATCTCTACTAAAAATACACACACACACACAACACACACACACTCCCCTAAAAAATACTTTAAAACAACAACGACAAAAACAAAACAAAACAAAAAAAACACCTGAGGCTGGGGGTGGGGACACCAAGGAGAGATGGGTGTGATTCTTCTGTTTTTGTGTGGATCCAGTCAGGAAATCTGTCTAACTAGAGCATTTTGTCCATTTACATTTAGTATAATTACTGATATAGCTGGTCTTACGTCTACCACTTTACTGTCTGGCTTTTACTTGTTCCACCTGTCTTATGTTCCTTTTTCCTTCCTTTGTAATCTTTTCCTGAAATCATACAATATTTCTTTTTTTTTTTTTTAAGAGACTCCTGAAATGATTTAATATTTTTCTTTCTTTCTTTTTTTTTTTTAAAGAAACAAGAGGCCGGCCGGGCACGGTGGCTCAAGCCTGTAATCCCAGCACTTTGGGAGGCCGAGACAGGCAGATCACGAGGTCAGGAGATCGAGACCATCCTGGCCTACACGGTGAAACCCGGTCTCTACTAAAAAATACAAAAAACTAGCTGGGCGAGGTGGCGGGCGCCTGTAGTCCCAGCTACTCCGGAGGCTGAGGCAGGAGAATGGCGTAAACCTGGGAGGCGGAGCTTGCAGTGAGCTGAGATCCGGCCACTGCACTCCAGCCTGGGTGACAGAGTGAGACTCCATCTCAAAAAAAAAAAAAAAAAAAAAAAAAAAGAAACAGGAGGCCAAGCATGGTGACTCACACCTGTAATCTCAGCACTTTGGGAGGCTGAGGTGGGTGGATCACCTGAGGTCAGGAGTTCAAGACCAGCCTGGCCAACATAGTGAAACCCCATCTCTACTAAAAATACAAAAATTAGCCAGGCGTGGTGGCAGGCGCCTGTGATCCCAGCCACTCAGGAGGCTGAGGCAGGAGAATCACTTGAACCTGGGAGGTAGAGGTTGCAGTGAGCCAAGATTGCGCCACTATACTCCAGCCTAGGCGACAGAGCGAGACTCCATCTCAAAATAAATAAACAAAAACTAAGAGAGACAAGGTCTCAACTCTGTCACCCAGAATGGAGTGCAGTGATGCCATCACAGCTCACTGTAACTCAAACTGCTGGGTTCAAGTCATCTTCCCGTCTCAGCCTCCTGAGTAGCTGCAACTCTAGGCATGAGCCGCCACCACGCCTGCCTAGTTTTGTTTGGTTGTATTTTTGGTAGAGATGGGGTTTCACTATGTTGCCCAGGCTGGTCTCCAACTCCTGGCCTCAAGTGATCCTCTCTCCTCAGTGTCACATAAGTGTTGGGATTACAGTCGTGAAACACTGTGATTCATTATTATTATTATTTTTTTTGAGACAGAGTTTCGTTCTGTTGCCCAGGCTGGACTGCAGTGGCGCAACCTTGGTGCACTGCAAGCTCCGCCTCCCGGGTTCAAGCGATTGTCCCACCTCAGCCTCCTGAGTAGCTGGGATTACAGGCAGCTGCCACCACTCCTGGCTAATTTTTTGTATTTTTAGTAGAGACGGGGTTTCACCATGTTGGCCAGGCTGGTCTTAAACTCCTGACCTCGTGATCCACCTGCCTTGGCCTCCTAAAGCGCTGGGACTACAGGTGTGAGCCACCGCGCCCGGCCCACTGCATTTTTATTATTCCACCTCTTTCTCCCATAAGCTTGAGAGACAGAAATAAGGAAAGAGGTCAAGAGGCAGAAACAGAGTAGTGACAGAGGGAAGCGACTGAGAGAGAAAAGACAGAGACACCGGATTGGTAAGAGGCAGTCCCAGGGGAGGGCCAAGCCGTGCTCTCTTGGCCTGGCCTCTGCTTCAGGGCTGAAGCCTGATGTCCACACAGCCGCCCCTTTCCACGAAGAGGCTGGGGAGGCAGCTGGGGACTGTGAAAGGCGGAGGGCAGTTGAGGGCATGCAGTGAGCAATTCACTTTGTGCAAAGAAAGGTCTGGCTCTTGCCTGGTTCCTGGAAGTCAAAGCCCCTAGAATATCCTGCCTGATAACAGTGTCTCTGTTCCAGCCTGGGCACATGGCGAGACCCCATCTCTACAAAAAATAACAAAAATAGGTGGTGCGTGCCTGCAGTTCCAGCCACTTGGGAGGCTAAGGTGGGAGGCTCACTTGAGTCCAGGAGGTTGAGGCTGCCGTGAGCCATGACTGTGCCACTGCACTACTCCAGCCTGGGTGACAGAGTGAGACTGTCTCAAAAAAAAAAAAAAAAAAAAAAAAAAAAAGGTGTCTGTGTACCTGGGACTTTGAACCACACCAGGCAGTTGACACTAACATGGTTTATGATGAGGCCCTGGGCCATGCAGTATCGGTTTGACCTCTGGGGGTTGCTGAGGGGCCTGGGGATGATGGAGTCACTACGGCCAGTCACAGGGTGCTCCATGCCTACAGGACTGACACCCAAGAAAAACCCTGGACCCCAAAGCTTGGGTGAGAGCCTCAGGTTGGCAATGCTGCATGTGTGTGGCCACGCATCAATGCTAGGAGAAAGGAGGGCCATCCCGGTAACTCTACTGGGAGAGCACAACTGGAAGACACGCCTGGTCCCTCCGACACCCTGCCCTGTGCACCTCTTTCCTTTGCTGAGTTTAATCTGTGTCCTTTCGCTGTATTAAATCATAACCATGAGAACCAGCTTTTCTGAGCTCTCTGAGTACTTCTAGTGAATCACTGAGCCTTGAGTGGTCTTTGGGTCCCAGAACTGCGGGTGGGTGTGTGTGTACAAAGGCCCCACCCACTGAGAATTCATCCAAGCCTGTCACCCAGAGCTCTCTGAAAACTGACGCAGGGCCCAGCCAGGGAGGGAGTTCCCCGTGGCTAGAGGTAACCAAGCAGAGCGGCACAGCTACTGGCCTGGAATGGGCCAAGACCCAAGTCCCAGTGGAGAAGGCTGGACAGGAAGACCCTTCCGAGGTCCTCATATGCCAGGAGCTGAGGCACTGACCCCAGCTTGGCAAACTCAGAAACTCAGGCCCTCTGTGCTTTCAAAGAATCTGTTTTTCTGTCCGAGCAGCAGAGCTGCCGTGGGTAGGCAGGCCGGGATGCTGCCGTGAGGACGGTGAATGGCTTCCCTCCCCACGTCCCTTGGCCTCTGCGTGAGCGTCGCCTACTGAGAGCGGTGAGTCCCGCCCAGCCCCATCACTTCCCCCAAGTCCGCACCTCCCGCTTTATCTGGCTGCAAAGCTCGTAGTTCCACTTGTGTCCTGAACACGTTTACCACGGACCTGTCAGTGTTCCCACTGGGCTGCGAGCTGACAGGGAAAGAGACTCTCATCCACTGTGTCCCCCTCTGTATCCCCAGGGCACAGAGCCCTGACCAGTGTGTGCTCAGGAGGCATTTGCTGAGTGAATGAATGGACCAATTGCTCAAGCCACGCTGGCATCCTTTCTCTAGAAGGCCAGTGAGTCGGGGCGCCCAGTCCTCTGGATACAGGTCCCCAACATGGAGCCCTGGTCTCCTACACAGGGGGCCCACCTGCCCCCAGTTGCCTGCCAGGGGCCCGAGTGCTCACCTGTGAGATCTCCAGGCATGGCAACTTGCCCACCTGGGCGCCGGTGAAGCCATATACGGAGTTGGCGCTCACCTTCAGCGCCAGCTGCCGTCCATCCAGGACCTGGCGCCGCAGGGGGTCTGTCTCCTTGGCCAGCTCGGCCTTGGCCCTGCAAGGGAACACAGGCAAAGCACACTCAGGTGGCGCCCGGGCACTGGTCAGGGCTCCTTTCTGGAAGTGGGTGCCATGTACAGTTGGGCGTGCTGTGCACTGCACAGAAGCTTCTGGTCAAGGGGGCGAAAGGAAGCTGCCAAGAGGGGATGCCTTGTGCTAATTCACACACAGCTGTGGGCAGGGTGGCCGGACAGCCCTGGGGTGTCCCAGTGAGGGACAGGGATTGCCCAGAGGCCCCAGCAGGTCTGAGCTCCAAGCAGGGGATCTCCAGGGCTCACCTCTTCCGGGCACTGAGCAGGTTCTCCAGGATCTGGGGCAGCAGCCCCTTCCGCACTGAGGTCTTCACAAACTCGTCCCCGGTGGGCGTCTTGATGAACTGATCCTCAGTCAGGCTGGGTTGGAAGATGGCGGGGTGACTGCCGGCCACCCTTCTCCTCTAGCCCCACCTCTGCCTTACAGTCCTGGCCTTGGCCATGAGCACATGCAGGCCCCTCAAGCACCCCTTCACTCCCCACTATCTCTGGGCCTGTGCCTATCTCCCCCCGCCAGACTGAGCCCCTCAAGGGAGGGCCCAGGTGGGCCTCGGGGGACACGTGCTGAATTGGACACCATACCCCAGTTTCTGCGCAGCCCCGGGTCGCAGGAGCGTGGTGTAGCACAGGTTGTGGGCCATCATGATGGACGGGTACAGCGAGGAGAAGTCCAGGGTGGCGATGGGGACGTCGTAGTACCTGGGAGGGGAGCAGCCGTGGCGGGGAGTCAGAGCTACAAGTTCCCATGCCGCCCCCTGCCCTGTCTTGTGGCCTCACCCTTTAACAAAAAAAAAAAAAAGAAAAAATCATTCATTAGCTGGGAGCAGTGCTCACTCCTGTAATCCCAGCACTTTGGAAGGCTGAGGCAGGAGGATCGCTTGAACTCAGGGGTTCCAGACCAGCCTGGGCAACATGGCAAAACCCCATGTCTACAAAAAATTTTTAAAAATTAGCTAGGTGTGGTGGTGCATGCCTGTGGTCCCAGCTACTCAGGGGCCAGAGGCAGTAGGATTGTTTGAGCCTGGGAGGCTCACTGCAACCTCCGCCTCCCAAGTTCAAGCGATTCTCCTGCCTTAGCATCCTGAGTAGCTGGGACTACAGGCGTGTGCCACCATGCCCAGCTAATTTTTGTATTTTTAGTAGAAACGGGGTTTCACCATGTTAGCCAGGATGGTCTCAATCTCCTGACTTTGTGATTCGCCCACCTCAGCCTCCCAAAGTGCTGGGATTACAGGTGTGAGCTACCGTACCCGGCCTATTAATTTTAGGGCCAGGGTCTTGCTCTGTCACCCAGGCTGGAGGGCAGTGGCACAATCATCGCTCACTGCAGCCTCCACCTCCCAGGCTCATCATCCTCCCAGCTCAGCCTCCCAAGTAGCTGGGATTACAGGCATGCACCACCAGGCCTGGCTCATTTTTTTTTTTTTTTTTTTTTTTTGAGACGGAGTCTCGCTCTGTCACCCAGACTGGAGTGCAGTGGCGTAATTTTGGCTCACTGCAAGCTCCGCCTCCCAGGTTCACGCCATTCTCCTGCCTCAGTCTCCCGAGTAGCTGGGACTACAGGCGCCTGCCACCACGCCCGGCTAATTTTTTTGTATTTTTAGTAGAGACGGGGTTTCACCGTGTTAGCCAAGATGGTCTTGATCTCCTGACCTCGTAATCCGCCCAACTCGGCCTCCCAAAGTGCTGGGATTACAGACGTGAGAAACCATGGGCCTGGCTCATTTTAAAAAATTTTTTGTGGAGCAGGGGTCTCACTATGTTGCCCTGGCTATTCTCAAACTCCTGAGCTCAAGTGATCCTCCCACCTCAGCCTCCTAGAGGTTATAGGTACAAGCCTGGGGCCTCACCCTTTGAGGGGCTCGATGACAGTGGCTCCCGTGTAGTCCTCGCCACCCTCCGACCTCACCACGGGCATCAGCAGCCCCTCGTGCATAGCCTGGGAGGGGAGAAGGTGGAAAACGGAGTGGGTATAGGTGGGGTTGTGCGGATTGGGAACGGGGAGAAAAAGTGCATCCCAGATGCCATCGCCTGGAGGGGGCCAGAGATGTGCCTGGTGGGGAGTGGTGAGGACAGGTCTCGGCTACTGACCTGCCGCAACAGCTGGGATACGACCTTGACCTGCTGACCACGGCTGAGCAGGTAGCTGAGGGGCACGCCAGTGACCCTCGCCATCTCCACGGCGTTCACCAGCACCATGAGCCGCTCCAGCAGCCGCAGCGGCAGATAGGCGTCCTTCAGGCAGTACACGGCTAGGCGGCGGCGGGTCTGGTCGTTCCCATTCTGGGGATGGGCACGGATGGGGTCAGGGACCAGGAGTTGGGGGTGGGAGGCAGAGCAGGAGGAGGAAGTGAGGGTCAGGGTGAGGTAGCCTGGAGAGGGCCTGGGAGGTGAGGTGGGCAGGGGCAGCCTCCAAGCCATCAGGGTCTGGGTGGGGATGGAGGTAGTGTTGGGGGCCAGGGAGTCCACAGGGTCAGAGGGAGGAGAAAGGAGCAGCCTGAAGGCCACCGTGGACCTGTGGTCAGGCCAGGAAAGTGGAGCCAAGGTCATAGTAACAGAGGTCACAGGAGTGGAGAGAAATCTGGGGTTAGAGATCAGAAAAAGGTGGGTGGCAGGTAAGGTCACAGGTCATAACAGCAGGTCAAAAAGTGAAGTCAGACATGGGGGTGTGAAGTTGAGGTTAGGGGCTGGGGAAGGGTGAGGTGGGGGTCAGAGGTCAGAGGTCAGGGGAGAGGTCAGGGAGGCGGCAGGCACCTGCAGGTCGGTGATGATGCTGTGCTGCACGTCCTCCTTCTGCTCGCCCAGGAAGTGGAAGCTGACGGCATTAAGCGTGTAGGAGCGGAGCTTGTACTCCCGCAGCAGCACCTAGGTGGGTGGATGGGCTGCTCGGCTGCAGGCCTGGGCAGTGGCCTCCCGAGGACAGGGACACACCTCCTCCCGCCTGGCCCGGCTGTACCTGCAGCATGTCCATCTGCACACGGCCCACCATGCTGACCACCTTGGTGTCCCGCCGGCCCGTCTGCTTGGACTGGAATGACGACTCCCGGATGTTGGAGCGAAGGCCAGCCACACGGCCCAGGAAAGGGAATGTTTGTACCTGGCGGGGGAGAGGCAGGGTGTGCAGCAGGCTGCGGGTCCCCAGTGTCACATCAGCCAGAGGAACGGAGATCGAGACCGACCACAACCTCCTTATAGCAACCCTCGGGGGTTGAGAGCAACCCTGGGGACAGAAAGACAGTCTCGGGCTGGGTGTGGGGGGCTGAAGGCTGGGGAGGGAGTCCGGAGGGAGGACGAAGCTGCATTCAGGGCTGGGACAGGGAGAGTCACGGGCCCGGATGGACTGGGGGCTACGGACAGAGCCTGGTGTCTGCGGGCTGCACCTAGCCGGGAAACAGGAAAAGATTTGGAGACACTGTGAGCAGGCGGCCAGGTTGGGGCAGAGGCAGGAGGTGACGTGGAGCTGGACTGAGATGGATGCTGAGGGCGCTGGAGGGCGCCTGGGTGGAGGGGGCCTTGCAGGGTGCTAGGGCCCAGCCTGGGGGAGACTGAGGCCAGAAGAAGCGTGAGCTGGGGCCAGAGCAGAGGGTGAGGGCTGCCCAGGGAAGGGGAGGAGGCGGCAGTGGCCCAGGCATCAGTGCCACGCTGTGGAATGTACAGCTGGAGCCACTGGGGGTCCTAACAGTTTGTTCTGTTTTTTAGAATGGATTTTTTCTTTTTTTCTTTTTAATAGAAACAGAGTCTTGTTATGTAACCCTGGCTAGTCTTGAACTCCTGGGCTCAATCGATCCTCTCGCCTCATCCTCCCAAAGTGCTGGGATTACAGGCATGGGCCACCACACCCAGCCTGTTTTGTTTTTCCATTACCAAGCTGGCCAGACATAGAGAAAAGCAGGAAAATAAGGCAATATACCCTGTTAAGGGCTGAACCATGTTCTCCCAAAAGATGTTGAAGTCCTAACCCCCAGCACCTCAGAATGTAACCTCATTTGGAAATATGTCTTTGCAGGGGGTCAAGCAAAGATGAGGTCACTGGGGTGGGCACGCATCCCATGACGGTATCACTACAAAGAGGACATGTGGGCCAGATGCACTGGCTCACGCCTGTAATCCCAGCACTTTGGGAGGCCGAAGTGGGCAGATCACCTCAGATCGGGAGTTCGAGATCAGCCTGGTCAACATGGAGAAACCCTGTCTCTACTAAAAATGTAAAATTAGGGGCCGGGCGCGGTGGCTCAAGCCTGTAATCCCAGCACTTTGGGAGGCCGAGACGGGCGGATCACGAGGTCAGGAGATCGAGACCATCCTGGCTAACACGGTGAAACCCCGTCTCTACTAAAAAATACAAAAAGCTAGCCGGGCGAGGTGGCAGGCACCTGTAGTCCCAGCTACTCGGGAGGCTGAAGCAGGAGAATGGCCGGAACCCGGGAGGCGGAGCTTGCAGTGAGCTGAGATTGCGCCACTGCACTCCAGCCTGGGTGACAGAGGGGAGACTCCGTCTCAGAAAAACAAAAACAAAAACAAAATGTAAAATTAGCCGAGCATGGAGGTGGGCGCCTATAATCCCAGCTATTTGGGAGGCTGAGGCAGGAGAATTGCTTGAACCTGGGAGGCGGAGGTTGTGGTGAGCCGAGATTGCGCCACCGCACTCCAGCCTGGGCGACAAGAGTGAAGTTCTGTCTCAAGAAACAACAACAAAAAAGCAAAAATTAGCGGAGTGTGGTGGCATGAGCCTGTAGTCCCAGCAACCCGGGAGGCCGACGCAGGAGAATCACTTGAACCTGGGAGGCGGAGTTGCAGTGAGCCTCAGTCGCTCCATCGCACTCCAGCTTGGGTGACACAGCAAGACTCCACCTCAAAAAAAAAAAAAAAAAAAAAAAAAAAAAAAAAGGGCCGGGCGCGGTGGCTCACGCCTGTAATCCCAGCACTTCGGGAAGCTGAGGCGGGCAGATCACAAGGTCAGGAGATCAAGACCATCCTGGCTAATACGGTGAAACCCCGTCTCTACTAAAAATATAAAAAATTAGCCGGGCGTGGTGATGGACACCTGTAATCCCAGCTACTTGGGAGGCTGAGGCAGGAGAATGGCGTGAACCCATGAGGCAGAGCTTGCAGTGAGCTGAGATCACACCACTACACTCCAGCCTGGGCGACAGAGTGAGACTCCGTCTCAAAGGAAAAAAGAAGGAGGACATGTGGGAACAGACACGCACAGAGAGAAGACGAGAAGACGGTGTAAAGAGGCACAGGGGGCCAATGTCCGTCTGTAAGCCAAGGAGAGAGGCCGGGAACCGGTCCTCCCTCGCAGCCCCAGAAGGAAGCAGGCCCGCTGACACTGTGGTCGTGGACTTTCCAGCCTTCAGGACGGTGAGACAATGACCTTTTGCTGTTTTCAGCCACCTGGTCTGTGGCTCTTTGTCACAGCAACTCGGGCAGAGGAATCTACCCTTACACACACCCAGACTCAACAAGCATCTGGAATTTGCCCCGTCCGTCAACACACTCCCCCCTCCTCCTCCTTCATTATGATTCTTTCCCTTATGCTGATATAACCTAAAGGAAGACTGGGATTCAGTGGCTGCTTCAATGGCTTGTTGAACCCCTGCAAGCTTCAGTCCGACATCCGAATGCACAGCCTTCTCTTACTTCACTGTAACCCCCTCCTTGTCTCTGACAAAAGCCACAGTAACTTTTCCGACTTGGAGCAGGGCAGGGCCAGGAGAGGGAGCGGGAAGGAGGCCCAGAGCCTGGAGGCCACACCTGGGGCATCTGAGAGAATCCCCCCGCCTGCCCAGCCCTCACCTTGAGGGTCTGGGCCCGAGAGATGAGGTATGGAAGGTCGAAGTTCTGGATGTTGTAACCGGTGATCACGTCGGGGTCCATGATGCAGATGAAGGTGGACCAGGCCTGGGGGTGGGAGCACACCGGGTCACCCTGGTAGGTTGCCCTGCCACGGAGTCCCCTACTTCCAGAATGTTCTAGAACTCCAGCCACCCCTGAAAATCCTGCAGAACCCAGAGGGGAAGTGCTCAAGCCTCAGTGCACAGGGGCCCACCCAGACCCACAGACACGGGCGTCGCAGCACCTGGGGACTGATGGCTCAGGACGTGGAGGCTGGTGGGGCCTCCAGGAAATGGTGTGGGGCGCGGAACGAGAGCTACCTGTAGCAGGTCCTCCTCCTTCTCGTAGCTCTGCACCTTGGCGCCCAGGATAGGGGCACAGGGCCGCAGGGTGAGCGCCAGGCGCAGGAAGGGCTCCTGCTCCCCCCAGCGCAGGCCTAGCGAGCAGATCTGGATGACTGGGTCCCGCTCAGGCTCAGGGAAGATGCCTGTGAGGGAGGAGGATGCAGGGGCCTGACTCCTGCCCCTCACTCCTGACATAGCAGGGAGGCTACACTTCCCATCTCCCTAGGGCTGTCACCACTGCCTGCCGGCCCTGGTCCTGCTGCCCTGTGGCCCTGCAGCCCTGCAGCCCTGTGTGGCTCACCCTGGCTCCTGCTCCGCCCTTACCTCCAGGCCATCTCCACACCCTCCGTGCTCACTCCATCTGGCCACATGGGCTAGGGTGCTCCCACCCCAGTACCTTCGCACTTGCCATTCCCAGGGCCTGCCCTCCCGACACCCTGCCTGGTACCAACAATGAGGCGGGCAGGAGCCCGGGCCCGGGGACAGACCTTTGCGGCCAGCGCACTCGATATCAAAGCTGAGCACGCGCAAGGGTGCAATGCGCTGCCACGGCCCTTCCGGTGGGTGACTGACCACGTCAGACCACAGCACATCTGCCTCCAGCTGGCACTGCGTAGCCTGTGGGCATGGGTGGGTCAGCAGTGGCAGCAGGCCCTGCCCTGGGAAGCCCTGCACCTTCTTCTTCAGCCTCAGGGTGTATTTCCCGGCTGGGAGCTCCAGCCAGTTGCAGCCGACGATGCCTGTGTCCACCATGAACCTGGAGGAGGCTGGGGGTCAGTGGACAGGGGCTGCCCGAGGGCGGGGATAGAGGCTGGAGAAGTGAGGCAGAGGCCGTACCGGATCTCAAAGTCGACATTGGCCTCGTAGGGCGCGAAGCTGGGCGTGCCCAGGCCTGTCACACGGATGCCCTGTTCCAGGAGACGGCGGGCCGGGGCCACAAGGCGCGGCAGTGCCAGGGTGATGCGCAGGAATGGGGAGGGTCCGTGCCCGTGGTACCCAAACATGCCTGCAGATGGAAGAAGCTGGGACCGGCCAATGGCCTCCCCAGGGGACCCCCCAACCCGCTGATCCCGGGGGAGCACTCACTCTCTCGGGAGCACAGCTCCACGGCCAGCACGGCCGGCCCGGTCAGCTCCTTCCCCCCGCGATTGTCCCGACTGATGGCCAAGTTTAGCTCCCGCTGCAAGTCACCCAGGTGCTCGGGCCTGAAACCTGGTGTGGGAGGGGTGGTCAGAGGTGCAGGGGGCTCCAGTGGCTCGGGGAGGGGCTGGGTGGGGGCCACTCACCAGGGGGCGCTGGGGTGTAGAAGTAGGGAGCGAAGCCGTGGATGTGGCAGCAGACAGAGACCCCCTCATCGGTGACCCCGAAGGCGCGGAGCACAGGCACGGAGCCGCGGGACAGTGGGGGCCCGCCAGGCACAGGCTGCGCTGGGCCTGTGGGGCCACAGGTAAGACAGCGGCCATGTGTCTCAGGGTCCTCCGAGGTGTGCCTCCACAGCCTCGAAATACCTTGGGGCCTGCAGCCTGGGGCACTCCTGCCCCTTACCATTCCCTGTGTCCATTTCAGCCTCCGCCCTGGTTCCCATCTCCACCCTCATCCCCCAGGATCCATTCTCCACAGCACAATTACAGGGAGGCCCCTCTTTTTTATTACAAGATAAAACCAACTGGCCGTGCACAGTGACTCACACCTGTGATTCCAGTGCTTTGTGAGAGCGAGGCGGGAGGATCGCTAGAGCCCAGGACTTTGAGACCAGCCTGGGCGACAGAGCGAGACCCAGTCTCAAAAAAAAAAACAAAACAAAACATATATATATATACACACACACACACACACACATAACATATTATCTGTATAAATATATTTGTCCGTACAAAGTACATTAATATATATGTTATATATAAAATAACATATATAAAGAACATATGATATACATTACACATATGTTATATATATATTTCAACCACCTCCCAGGTTGAAAGTCACCTGAATAGCTGAGATTACAGGCCCGTGCTACCACAGCTGGCTAATTTTTTGAATTTTTAGTAGAGATGGGGTTTTACCATGTTGGCCAGACTGGTCTCAAACTCCTGACGTCAAGTGATCAGCCTGCCTCAGCCTTTGAAAGTGCTGGGTTTACAGGCTTGAGCCACCACACCGGGCCCAAAAGTATATTTTTAAAAGTAAGGCAGACATTGTGGTGCACACCTGTAGTCCTAGCTACTCGGAGGCTGAGGTGGGAGGATCACTTGAGCCCAGGAGGTTGAGGTTACAGTGAACCATGATTGTGCCACTACCCTCCGGCCTGGGTGACAGAGGGAGACTCTGTTTCAAAAAAACAAAAAAAATTGGCCGGGCGCAGTCACTCATTCCTGTAATCCCAGCACTTTGGGAGGCCAAGGTTGGCAGATCACCTGAGGTCAGGAGTTCGAAACCAGCCTGACCAACATGGCAAAATCCCGTCTCTACTAAAAATACAAAAATTAGCCAGGTGTGATGGCGGGTACCTGTAATCCCAGCTACTTGAGAGGCTGAGGCAGAAGAATCACTTGAACTCAGAAGGTGGAGGTTATAGTGAGCCAAGAGCGTGCCACTGCACTCCAGCCTGGGCGACAAGAGCAAGACTCCATAAAAATAAATAAATAAATAAATAAATAAATAAATAATTATTGGCTAGGTGCACTCCAGCCTGGGCAACAGAGAGAAATCTTGTCTCAAAAAAAAAAAAAAATCTCATAAAAAGTCAAATTGGGCTGGGCATGGTGTCTCACACCTATAATCTCAGCACTTTAGGAGGCCAATGCAGGTGGATCACTTGAGGTCAGGAGTTCAAGACCAGCCTAGCCAACATGGCGAAAGCCAATCTCTACTAAAAATACAAAAATTAGCCAGGCATGGTGGTGTGTGCCTGTAATCCCAGATACTTGGGAGGCTGAGGCAGGAGAATCACTTGAACCCCAGAGGCGGAGGTTGCAGTGAGCCGAGATCACGCCACTACACCCTCGCCTGGGCAACAGAGCAAGACTCCATCTCAAAAAAAAAAAAAAAAGTCAAATTGACTTTTGGTGTACGTGTCTAGTGTTATGAATTTTAAGGCACAAAGGTCCTTGCACAGGCTGCAGCCACCACGTATGCAAAACAGCTCAACGCTCCAAGCACCTCCCTCAAGTTGACCCTGTGTCACCTTTGCTTCGCGCTCCACAGGCCCTGGCACCCACTGGTCTGTTCTGTCACTACAGCTCTATGGCTGGAAGGGCTGACCTGGCCCGGCCTCTGCCCCAGGAGCGCAGGGCCCCAGCACTCACCCATAACCCCCAAACTCACCCACATAATGGTCAATCTCCAGCTGTTGGAAGATAAGGGGCTCTGTCTGGGGGTCCAGGGCGGGTGGTGTGGGCCGACACCAGCGAGGATCTATGGCTGACGGTGGGAACTGCCCTGGTGGGGGAAGGGAAGGAAGTGGGGTACACGGAGTCATGGTCTTCCCCAGCCAGGATGGCATGTGATTCTGAAAGGAGCCAGGCAGAGGTGGCGGTCTGGGTCAGGCAGGAAACTTGGAAGAGAATGGGGGTCAAGGGTCAGGTCCAGAATCACTGCAGGCCACACAGGTGGCATGGGGGGAAAGGACAGTCCTTTGTAGGATTCAAAGTTGGCAAGAGTGGGGTCACAGGTCAGCTTTGCAGCTGACTCTTGGACCAAAGGCAAGACCAGGAGCAATGGGTTGGGCAGCAGGGGCTTCCAGCTCTAAGACTTACCATCTGCAATCCCCTCTAGGACTGACTGCAGTTCCTCCTCCTCCTGCTCCTGCAGCCTGTGCTCTGCCTCCATCTCCTCCATCAGTGCCAGGTCCTCCTCGAATTGGGATGGCTGATGTGCATCATCATCATCCCAGAGGCTCCCACGGGCCCGCTTTGGGGGCACCCCGGGACCTGGGCCTGGCCGCCGCTTGCCATCCATCCTGCTGGGCAAGTTGGAGCTTGGTGGAGTTTCTGACCAGAGACACCTCTTACCCTGTCTTCTCCATGGCATCCCATGCACCCACCATGACCATGATGAGCCTTTTCCTACTCTGGAGTGGCTGTACTAACACAGCTCTGCACCTTGCAGGCAGCGGGGTGGGAGCACATTGCAGACGCTCAACTGTTAGCTACTGCAATGGCAGGCCATTCGACTCCCTGACCATCTCTCCCATCACACTAGGTCCTTGGCACATCTCTCTCTTTTTTCTTGAGATGTGCTCTTGTCACCCAGGCTGGAGTGCAATGACATGATCTCGGCTCACTGCAAACTCCACTCCCAGGTTCAAGTGGTTCTTCCCTCAGCCTCCCGAGTAGCTGGGATTACAGGTGCCCACCACCACACCCAGCTAATTTTTGTGTTTTGAGTAGAGACGGGGTTTTGCCATGTTGGCCAGGCTGGTCTTAAACTCCTGACCTGAGGTGATCCACCCACCTCAGCCTCCCAAAGTGCTGGGATTACAGCCCCCACACCCGGCCTTAGCACATCTCTTTATTTCCCATAAACCTCTGTCTTCGATGCCCTCACCTACCAACCATGCACCCAGGCCATCTGCCATTGAAATGACAAAAACTGCAATTACTTTTGCACCAACCTAAATGCTTTGACATAATCTCAAATCCCTAGAGCTCCTGTATGCCCTTCCCCAGGCTCCCCAGTGGTCAGTGTGTTATGTGTGTGCTTCCTCGCCGCCTCTCTCTGCCTTCCCGCATGTGTGGCGTGCACACCATATTACGACTTCTTTTCCTGAGTAATTTGAGAGTTCCTAGCAGATCCCATACCCCTGCACACTTCAGCATGTAGTGCCTAAGAATAAGGAATTCCCTTCACTGAGCAAAGTACAATACAATCTAGGACATTTAACACTGACTCAAGGATGATATAAAATAAAGGGCACCTTTCCCAATTTCTCCAACTGTCTCCTAAATGCTGTTTATAGTAACCTGCTTTCTCCTCCAGTCTAGGACCCACAGTAGCAAACAAAACACACACAAATCACATACAGACTGCTACTTATATATGTGTCTTTTTCTTTTCTTTCTTTCTTTTTTTTTTTTAAGATGGAATCAGGGCTGGGTACGATGGCTCACGCCTGTAATCCCAGCACTTTGGGAGGCTGAGGCGGGCGATCACAAGGTCAGGAGTTCGAGACCAGCCTGACCAACATGGTGAAATCCCATCTCTACTAAAAATACAAAAATTAGGTGGGTGTCGTGGCAGGCGCCTGTAATCCCAGCTACTCAGAAGGCTGAGACAGGAGAATCCTTGAGCCCGGGAGGCGGAGGTTGCAGTGAGCCGAGATCATGCCATTGCATTCCAGCCTGGGCCACAGAACAAGACACTGTCTCAAACAAACAAATAAAAAAGACGGAATCTGACTCTTGTTGCCCAGGCTAGAGTGCAGTGGCGCAATCTCAACTCACTGCAACTTCCGCCTCCCGGGTCCCAGTTCAAGCAATTCTCCTGCCTCAGCCTCCCAAGTAGCTGGGATTACAAGCACGTGCCACCATGTCCAGCTAATTTTTGTATTTTTAGTGGAGATGGGGTTTCACCATGTTGGCCAGGCTGGTCTTGAACTCCTGACCTCAAGTGATCCACCTTCCTTGGGACCTCCCAAAGTGCTGAGACTTCAGGCATGAGCCATGGCGCCTGGCCTCTGTTTTCTTATTTTTTGAGATGGAGTCTCGCTCTGTCACTGAGGCTGGAGTGCAGTGGTGCGATCTCAGCTGCAACCTCCGCCTCCCAGGTTCAAGAGACTCTCCTACCTGAGCCTCCCGAGTAGGTGGGATCACAGGTGCCCACCACCATGCCTGGCTAATTTTTATATTTTAGTCGAGACAGGGTTTCACCATGTTGGCCATCCTGGTCTTGAAATCCTGACCTCAGGTGATCCACCTGCCTCGGCCTCCCAAAGGGCTGGGATTACAGGCATAAGCCACCGTGCCTGACCTGTGTTTTCTTAATTACAACCTATAAAAGATTATTTTGGAGGCCGGGCACAGTGGCTCACCCCTGTAATCCCAGCACTTTGGGAGGCAGGTGGATCATGAGATCAGGAGATCGAGACCATTCTGGCTAACAAGGCAAAACCCCATCTCTACTAAAGAAATACAAAAAAAATTAGCTAGGTGTGGTGGCAGGCGCCTGTAGTCCCAGCTTCTCGGGAGGCTGAGGCAGGAGAATGGCGTGAACCCGGGAGGCGGAGCTTGCAGTGAGCCGAGATCGTGCCACCACACTCCAGCCTGGGCAATAGAGCGAGACTCCATCTCAAAAAAAAAAAAAAAAGATTATTTTGGGGTATATTGATACAGAAGTTGACTGGAGCCAGGTATGGTGGCCCACACTGTAATCCCAGCACTTTGGGAAGCTGAGGCAAGTGGATCACTTGAGGTCAGGAGTTCGAGACTAGCCTGGTCAACATGGTAAAACTCTGTCTTTAATAAAAATACAAAAAAATTAGCTGGATGTGGTGGTGCACACCTGTAATTATGGCTCCTCGGGAGGCTGAGGCAGGAGAATCACTTCAACCCGGGAGGTGGAGGTTGCAGTGAGCCGCGAACGTGCCACTACACGTTAGCCCGGGTGACACAGCAATAGTCTGTCTTCAAAAAAAAAATTCGCCGGGCACGGTGGCTCAAGCCTGTAATCCCAGCACTCTGGGAGGCCGAGACAGGCGGATCACGAGGTCAGGAGATCGAGACCATCCTGGCAAACACGGTGAAACCCCGTCTCTACTAAAAAATATAAAAAACTAGCCGGATGAGGTGGCGGGCACCTGTAGTCCCAGCTACTCGGGAGGCTGAGGCAGGAGAATGGCGTGAACCCGGGAGGCGGAGCTTGCAGTGAGCTGAGATCTGGCCACTGCACTCCAGCCTGGGCGAAGCGAGACTCCATCTCAAAACAAAAACAAACAAACAAAAAAAAATCCACCACCAAATAAAACCCAAACAAGCAAGCCAAAAAACAGCCACAACAAAAAAGTTCACTCGGCACAGTGGCTTATGTGTGTAATCTCAGCACTTTGGGAGGCCAAGGTGGGAGGATCGCTTGAGCCCAGGAGTTCGAGACTGGACTGGACAACATGGCAAGACCCCGTCTCAAAAAAAAAAAAAAGAAGAAAAGCATGTATCCTCTAGTTGATTAGACAAGATTATATTCAGGTTAAACTTAAGGGGGTTACTTTACTGTGGTTCAATAAGAATATTCTAAGGAGATACACACTCAAGTATTTAGGAGTAAATGGCCATTAACGCCTACAAGGTATTGGGAATTCTTTGTAAAAAGTGTATGTATACAGAGAGAAGGGAGATAAGAAACACGCATGCAAATCATAAATAGGGCGGAATGTTGAAACAGGTGATCTGGGCAAAGGGCATGCAGGTGTTCTTTACACTATTTTTTTTTTTTTTTTTTTTTGAGATGGAGTCTCGCTCTGTCGCCCAGGCTGGAGTGCAGTGGCATGATCTCAGCTCACTGCAAGCTCCACCTCCCGGGTTTACGCCATTCTCCTGCCTCAGCCTCCTGAGTAGCTGGGACTACAGGCGTCCGCCACCACACCCAGCTAACTTTGTATTTTTAGTAGAGACAGGGTTTCACCGTGGTCTCGATCTCTTGACCTCGTGATCCGCCTGCCTTGGCCTCCCAAAGTGCTGGGATTATAGACGTGAGCCACCGCGCCCAGCCTACACTATTTATTCTTTCAACCTTCCTGTTAATTTGAAATTATCAGAGAAAGAAGTTTTTAAAAAGTACCTGTACCTAGCCGGGCGCAGTGGCTCGCACCTATAATCCCAGCACTTTGGGAGGCCGAGACGGGTGGATCACTTGAGGTCAAGAGTTTGAGACCAGCCTGACCAACATGGTGAAGCCCTGTCTCTACTAAAAAAATACAAAATTAGCTGGGCATGGTGGCGCACACCTGTAACCCCCAGCTACTTGGGAGGCTGAGGCAGGAGAATTACTTGAACCCAGGAGGTAGAGGTTGCAGTCAGCCAAGACTGCACCATTGCACTCTAGCCTGGGCAACAAAAGTGAAACTCCATCTCAAAAAACAAAAAAACAAACAAAAAAACAAAGTACTTGTCCCCCAGGGTCCAGGCTGAGACAGAGGGGATTACTGGAACATAGAGCAGATCCCAGATGCGGCTGGGAAGAGGCAGGTGAGCAGGTCAGCTGTCCTAGGTTCAAGTGAACACCCTGGATCTCGTAACGGTTGCCCCATATCCAGTCCTCACTTTGCCTTTTTATTTATTTTTTTTAGACAGAGTCTCGCTCTGTCACCCAGGCTGGAGTGCAGTGGCTGATCTCGGCTCACTGCAACCTTCGCCTCCTGGGTTCAAGCGATTCTCCTGCCTCAGCCTCCTGAGTAGCTGGGATTACAGGCGCCCGCCACCATACCCACTAATTTTTTGTATTTTTAGTAGAAACGGGGTTTCACCATGTTGGCCAGGCTGGTCTGGAACTCCTGAGCTCAGGTGATCCACCCGCCTCGGCCTCCCAAAGTGCTTGGATTACAGGTGTGAGCCACCATGCCCAGCTTTGCTTTGCTTTTTTGCAATAGAACACACCCCTCCTACCCTGCCTCTTCGGAGCAGCTATAGGCTGCCCAGTTGATGACTACATTTCCCAGTGTGCACCGCCAGCATGGCCACGTGACTAAGTTCTCCCTCCAGGAATGAGAGTGATCATGAGGTGTGCAGCTACTGGGACATCACCCCACCCTCTTCCCCATCACAATGGCTGGAACGTGGATGTAGTGGGGGAGCTAACCACAAAGATGGGGACAACACTGGGCTCCCCAACAACCTTCCAGAGCAAAGCTGTCTGCCAATCCTGCACACCTGCCTATCTTCCAAAGCATTACGTGGAGAGATCAATTTGTGTCTTTCTTGGGCCACTGTGTTTTGGGGGCTCCTTGGCACAACAGCTTAGACCTCAAATAAGCACGGAAAAATTCTGAAAGGACGGAGTATACGTTAGAAATGTTCAGGGCGGTTCATGACAGACACTCAGCATTAGAAAGGGGCCAGCTACTGACAGACATGCAACATGGATGGATCTTGAAAGCAGGCTGTGCAGAAGCCAGACACAAAGCACACGCTGGGGGCTCGAGGAGTGACTGGTTACGGAGTATGGGGTTTTCTGCAGGGGTGATGAAATGTTTTGAAATTAGACAGAAGTAATGGTTGTACAACACTGTGAATGTATCAACTGAATTATTTGCTTTATTATTATTTTCTCTTTATTGAGACAAGGTCTCACTCTGTCACCCAGGCTGGAGTGCAGTGGCATGATCTCAGCTCACTACAGCCTTGACCTCCCAGGCTCAGGCGATCCTCCTACCTTGGCCTCCTGAGTAGTTAGGAAGACAGGTGCGTGTTACCATGCCTGGCCAATTGTTTTTTGGTAAAGACAGGTTTTGCCATGTTGCTCAGGCTGGTCTGAAACTCCTGGGCTCAAGTGATCTGCTCGCCTCGGCCTCCCCGAAGTGCTGGGATTACAGGCATGAGCCACCGCGCCCAGCCATTGTTTGCTTTAAAATGGCTAATTTTACCTCCGTAAAAAAGAACGTACTGATTGTATGATACCATTTAAACAAAGTAGAATAGACTAAAGTGATCTACAGCGCTAGAAATCAGACTAGTGGCTGCTCCTAGAGTAGGAGAGACTGGGAAGGGTACGAGGGGTTTTCTGGGGTGATAAACCACACTACACAGCCAACTGTACACTGGAGACCTGGGCATGGCATGCCATGTAAATGACACCTCAATTACAAACATAAAAGTTTGGAGGCCGCAATTCCACATCTAGGGACGTAGGCTGTAGATATATTATCACATAAGAAAAACTGCATTTATAAGGTTATTTCCGGAAGCATCGTTTGAAATCCCCAAAGACTGGAAACCACCTAACTGTCCTCACCCAGGGGTCTATTTAAATAAGTTATGTTAAGTCCATTCAATGGAATACTATGCAACTGTGTAAAGGAACGAGGAAGCTCTTTGTGTACTGATAGGGAAGTTTCTCAAAGAGGCATTGTTCAGTAGATAAAGCAAGATGCACAGTGGTGCACTCAGAATTTTATCTTTTGTGTTGAAAAAACATGTCTAAGAAAACGTTTACCCTGATTCTAGTCATTAAGAAACAAATGGCCTGGGCGCGGGGGCTCACGCCTGTAATCCCAGCATTTTGGGAGGCCAAGGCGGGTGGATCACTTGAGATTAGCAGTTCCAGACCAGCCTGGCCAACATGGTGAAACCCTGTCTCTACTAAAATACAAAAATTAGCTGGGCATGGTGGTGGGTGCCTGTAATACCAGCTACTCCAGAGGCTGAGGCAGGAGAATTACTTGAACCTGGGAGGCAGAGGTTGCAGTGAGCTGAGATCATGCCACTGTGCTCCAGCCTGGGTGACAGAGCAAAACTCTGTCTCAAAACAAAACAAGAAAAAGAAACAAACAAATCCAAAGTGAAGGGTGACAACACTGGTCCGAAATCTTTAAAACTGCTGATGTCATGAAAAAGTAAGTTGCCTAGGCTAGGGGGCTCACATCTGTAATCCCAACACTTTGCGAGGCTGAGGTGGGAGGATCACTTGAGGCCAGGAGTTAGAAACTAGCCTAGGCAACATGGCGAGACCCAATTTCTACAAAAAATTAAAAATTGGCCGGGCGCGGTGGCTCAAGCCTGTAATCCCAGCACTTTGGGAGGCCGAGACGGGCGGATCACGAGGTCAGGAGATCAAGACCATCCTGGCTAACATGGTGAAACCCCGTCTCTACTAAAAATACAAAAAACTAGCCGGGTGACCTGGCGGGCGCCTGTAGTCCCAGCTACTCGGGAGGCTGAGGCAGGAGAATGGCGTGAACCCGGGAGGCGGAGCTCGCAGTGAGCTGAGATCCGGCCACTGCACTCCAGCCTGGGTGACAGAGCGAGACTCCGCCTCAAAAAAAAAAAAAAAAAAATTAAAAATTACTTAAGCATGGTGGTGCATACCTATAGTCCCAGCTACTCGGGGGGCTGAAGTGGGAGGATCACTTGAGACTGGGAGGTGAAGGCTGCAGTAAGCCATGATTGCACCACTGCAATACAGCCTGGGCAAGACTGCGAGACATGTCTCAAAAAATGAAAAAGTTGCCATGACAATGTGTGTTATCCTAAGTTAGAACTTGGATTAAAAAAATAAAATTATGGGCCGGGCATGGTGGCTCATGCCTGTAATCCCAGCACTTTGGGAGACCGAGGCGGGCGGATCACCTGAGGTCTAGAGATTAAGACCAGCCTGACCAATGTGGTGAAACCCCATCTCTACTAAAAAAATACAAAAATTAGCTGGGTGTGGTGGTGGGCGCCTGTAATACCAGCTACTCGGGAGGCTGAGGCAGGAGAATTGCTTGAACCTGGGAGGTGGAGGTTGCAGTGAGACAAGATTGTGCCGTTGCACTCCAACCTGGGCGACAAGAGTCGGAAAAAAAAAAAGAAATTATTGGCCAGGCGCAGTGGCTTATGCCTATAATCCCACCCCTCTGGGATTATAGGCGCAGTGGCTCGCGCCTATAATGTCAGCCCTTTGGGAGCCTGAGGCGGGTGGATCACCTGAGGTCAGGAGTTTGAGACCAGCCTGGACAAAATGAAACCCCGTCTCTACTAAAATTACAAAAAAATTAGCCAGGCATAGTGGCGCATGCCTGTGATTCCAGCTACTCGGTAGGCTGAGGCAGGAGAATGGCTTGAACCTGGGAGGCAGAGGTTGCAGTGAGTTGAAATAGCGCCACTGCACTCCAGTCTGGGTGATAGAGCGAGACTCGGTCTCGGAAAAAAAAAAAGAAAAAAATTATTAATAGCTTTGAAGAATATTACAGGGACACATGACAGATCTAAATAAGGACTATCTATTCGATAACGTCACTGTCTCATGTTAAACTGCATGATGATGACAATGACACTGTAGTTCTGTAGGCGGACATCCCTGTTCTTAAGAGCTGACTGCTGGAGGCCAGGCACCGTGGCTCACGGCTGTAATCCCAGGACATTTGGAGGCCGAGGCAGGGGGATCGCTTGAGCCCAGGAGTTTGAGATCAGCCTAGGCAACATGGTGAAACCCTGTCTCTATAAAACAATACAAAAATTAGCAGGGTGTGGTGGCAAACATCTTTAGTCCCAGCTACTCAGGAGGCTGAGGATCAGCTGAGTATGGGGAGTTTGAGGCTGCAGTGAGCTGTGACCACCCCACTGTACTACAACCTGCATGATAAGAGTAAACTCCTGTACAAACAAAAAGAGTTAGGCCGAGTGCAGTGACTCACTCCTGTAATCCCAGCACTCTGGGAGACAGAGGAAGGTGGATCAGGTCGTCAGAAGTTCGAGACCAGCCTGGCAAAGACAGTGAAACCCCGTCTCTACTAAAAATATAAAAATTAGCCAGGTGTGCTGGCAGGTGCCTGTAGTCCCAGCTACTCAGGGAGCTGAAGTAGGAGAATTGCTTGAACCCGGGAGGTGGAGGTTGCAGGGAGCCAAGGTTGTGCCTGTTCTCCAGCCTGAGCGACAGAGCAAGACTCCGTCTCAAAAACAAAAAAACAAAAACAAAAACAAAAACAAAAACACACACACACAAAAAAACAAAAACCCCAGGAGTTAACTGCTGGAGTTTTCAGAGGCAAAGTATCATGATGACCACAACTTTCAAATAGTTCAGCCACAAAAAGGACAAAAGGTACAGGTATATGTGTGTGCTTGGATAAAGCAAATGAGGTATCATGCCAACAGTCAGTGAATCGAGGCAAAGGGCCGTGGCTGTTCACTGTACTCAATTTGTACCTTCTCTGCAGGTTTGAGACTTTTCAAAATATTAAGGGGGAAATATATAAAATGAAAATAGTAACAATTTTACAAGGTGGACAGAAGAGTATGTGTAAATCTTTTTGCTTTTAATGCAGGGAGTATGTAGAAATCTGTTTTATTTTAATGCAGAGCATATGTATAAATCTATTTGCTTTTAATGCATCATTCTACAAGGACAGCTAAGAAACTGGTTTCCTGGGGGACAGGGTAGAAGAAGACTTCATTTGCTAACTGCTTTATTGAGCTATGATTAACATACTATACAATTCATCCATTTAAAGTATATATAGTTCAATGGTATTTAGTATGTTCAGAGTTAGGCAACCATCACCACAGTCAATTTTAGAACTCTTTCATCACCCCAAAAAGCCTACATCCTTTAGCTCTCTCCCCGCATTCAGCTCATCTGCCCCCACTCCTGGCAGTCACTCATCTTACTTTCTGTCTCCATGGATCTGCCTATTCTGGGCATTTCCTATAAACGGGATCTCGGAATACGCGGCCTCTTGTGTCTGGCTGCTTTCTCTGAATGTGTTCATCGTTCACGTGTGTGGCGGCCTGTCATCAGTGCTGCGTTCCTTTTTTGCCGAGTACTTTTCCGCTGTATGGCGAGAACACGTTTGCAGTATCCGCTCATCAATGGATGGACATTACAGTTGCTTCCACCTTTTGCGAGTGGTGCAGCCATAGTGTGTGCAGGAGGTTTCGTGTGAGGAGGACTTTAGCTGACTCTGCGTTTGCGCTCTTTGAGTGACAACCGCGTACATGTGTGACTTATAGGAAGAAGCAAGTATAGTTAGTAGCTCTGGCTCCAGTTGTGCAAGTAGCCGGAGAGACAGGGAATGATGACCTGTGGGGAGAGATCCGGGTGGGACAGACAAAGCGCAGGGGCTTGTGGGAGCTGGAGGAGGAAGGAAGGAGCTGACTGGCTGCCCTTGGTCAGTTGGCTGTGGCTACGGGGGTGCGGTGGGAGGGATGGTGTCAGTAGGGGCAAAACCTGGGCTCCTGTTAGTACCCGGTGGAGGCAGAGCAGCATTAGGAAGGCAAGGCCCCTGTGTCCCCTTCTCATCAGCCCGGCACAGGATGAGAGCTTGGCAAACATTGTCCTCTGCACCTCTCACGGCCCTTCGGTAGCAAGCACTTAACAGAGATTAAGCAGTCAAATGACACCATGCGCTCACTGCAGGCCAGACACCGGTTTTCTCAATGAGTGAGACACTCATTTCCTCAATAACCTCATCCAATCTTGCCCAATCTCACAGCTTTATTTTGTTTTTTTTTTGGAGGGGGGGGGACAGGATCTTGCTCTGTTGCCCAGGCTGGAGTGCAGCGGCACGTATATGGCTCACTGCAGCTTTGATCTCCTAGGCTCAAGTGATCCATCCACTTCAGCCTCCCAAGTAACTGGAACCAGAGGCATGCACCAGCTGCCATGCCTTGCTAATGTTTTAATTTTTGTAGAGACGGGATTTCACTATGTTGGCCAGGTTGGTCTCAAACTCCTGGGCTCAAATGATCTCCCACCTCAGCCTCCCAAAGTGCTGTAATTACAGTTATGAACCACTGCACCCGGCCTCCAATCTCACAGTTTTTTGTTTTGTTTTGTTTTGTTTTTGAGACGGAGTCTCGCTCTGTTGCCAGGCTGGAGTGCAGTGGCGCAATCTCCGCTCACTGCAACCTCCACCTCCTGGACTCAAGCGATTCTCCTGCCTCAGTCTCGCAGGTAGCTGGGATTACAAGCACCCATCACCATGTCCAGCTAGTTTTGTATTTTTAGTAGAGACTGGGTTTCACCATGTTTGCCAGGCTGGTCTCAAACTCCTCACCTCAAGTGATCCATCCGCCTCGGCCTCCCAAAGTGCTGGGATAACAGGCATGAACCACCACGCCTGGCCTGGTTAGTTATCTTGTGTCCACTGAGTCCTGCTAGTAGAACGGGGGCTCCAGGAGAGCAGGGGCATCATCTTTTGTTTCCTGCTCTATCCAGTGCTCCAGGAATGGAGGGGTGCTCAGAAAACATTTTTTGAATGATAAAAGAATAAAGGAACTCAAAGAATCCTCACAAAACCCTCAGTTGCTGCTACGACCTCATTTTACAAAGGCTGGAACTGAGGTCCAGAGACGTGAAACTACCTGCCCAAGATGGCACAACTAGCCCAGTGGGGCACGGCCAGGGTTCAAACTCAGGCAGGCTGGCTCCAGAGCCCCACTGCTAAATCTGTGTGCCAGGCCTGTGCCAAGGGAGATACAGTGGTGACCTCCCCTGGGAGACAACTTTTTCTTTTGCTTGTTCACCACTGCGTCCTGGCTCATACACATCGGCTGAGGGAATGATTAAATAACTGCAAAGGCAACTATTCATTTTTGCTCCACCAGAAAACACCTCCACTTTTTTATTTTGACACAAGATCTCATTGTATTGCCCAGCCTAAAGTGCAGTGGCATGATCACATCTCACAGCAGCCTTGAACTCCAGGGCTCAAGCAATCCTCCCCCCTCAGTCTTCTGGGCAGCTGGGACCACAGGCATGTGCCACCACACCAGGCTAGCTTTTGTATTTTTTTTTTTTTTTTTTGATACGGAGTCTCGCTCTGTTCACCTAGGCTAGAGTGCAGTGGCGTGATCTCGGCTCACTGCCAGCTCTGCCTCCCGGGTTCACACCATTCTCCTGCCTCAGCCTCCCGAGTAAGTGGGACTACAGCCCGCCACCACGTCTGGCTAATTTTTTGTATTTTTAGTAGAGACCAGGTTTCACCGTGTTAGCCAGGATGGTCTCGATATCTCCTGACCTCACGATCTGCCCTCCTCGGCCTCCCAGAGTGCTGAGATTACAAGTGTGAGCCACCGTGCTCAGCCTAGTTTTTGTATTTTTTGTAGAGACAGGGTCTTGCTATGTCACCCAGGCTCACCTCCACGCTTTTGGTCTTGTCCTTCCCCTAGGCCTCTGTGAATGCTGCCTCTGGACTGCCTGGGTGTATGTCTTCCTCCCTTACCAGCCAGGGACTTCTGGATGGCAGAGCAAGCACTGACTCTCCTCTGGGACCTTAGCATCACCCAGCATAGGGCTGAGCCCCCAAGAGGCCTTAGGCAGTGTTCACTGCATGAAACTCCACTGCATCCGGAGACTTAGCTCAGGCTTAGCTCCTCCAAGCTGACCAGCTGCTCTTCAGGGTCCCCACAACGCCTTGTGCCACTTCCATTATTACATGTGTGCATGTAGAGCCGGGATCCTTTCAGCCTGTGAGCTTCTCGAGAAAAGGAGTCAGTGTCTTGCCCAAGTCGGTGTCTCCAGCATCACTCTGCACAGTGTCTGGTTACTTCAAGACATGCGAGTTCAGGCTGGGTGTGGTGGCTCACGCCTGTAATCCCAGCACTTTGGGAGGCTGAGGTGGGCGGATCACTTGAGGTCAGGGATTCGAGACTAGCCTGGGCAACATGGCAAAACCCTGTCTCTACTAAAAATACAAAAATTAGCTGGGCGTGGTGGTGCGCACCTATAATCCCAACTACTCGGGAGGAAGAGGCATGAGAATCACTTGAAGGTGGAGGTTACAGTGAGCCGAGATCGTGCCACTGCACTCCAGCCTGGGTGACAAAGCAAGACTCTGTCTCAAAAACCAAAAAAAAAACAGACATGTGAGTTGAAACTCCCTGTGAGTATCAACCACTCTGGTGAGTCTTCCCTGAGCACATAGGTTCTTCTCTTGGCTCCAAAGACTATCACTGCTCCACCATAGCTCAGCACACTCTGGACTGAGATCTCCGGTCCTTCCCCAACCAAACTGGATGATCATTGGCTCCCCAGTGCTCAGCAGAGGGCCTGTCCAAACAGCAGCTGTCAGAAACCCATAAGAGAGGGAAGAGCATTTCAGAGGAGGAAGGAACCTCTCTAGCGGGAAGAGAGACCTGTCGGGGGAAGTGCAGGAAGGAGAGGCGGCCAGGCGCGGTGGCTCACGGCTGTAATCCCAGCACTTTGGGAGGCCAAGGCGAGTGGATCACCTGAGGTCAGGAGTTCGAGACCAGCCTGGCCAATATGGTGAAACCCCATCTCTACTAAAAATACAAAAAATGAGCTGGGCGTGGCAGCGGGTACCCGTAATCCCAGCTACTCAGGGGGCTGAGGCACGAGAATCGCTTGAACCCGGGAGGCGGAGGTTGCAATGAGCTGAGTGCGCACCACTGCATTCCAGCCTGGGTGACAGAGCAAGTCTCAAAAAAAAAAAAAAAAAAAAAAGGGCCGGGCACGTTGGCTCAAACCTGTAATCCCAGCACTTTGGGAGGCCAAGGCGAGTGGATCACCTGAGGTCAGGAGTTCGAGACCAGCCTGGCCAATATGGTGAAACCCCATCTCTACTAAAAATACAAAAAATGAGCTGGGCGTGGCAGCGGGTACCCGTAATCCCAGCTACTCAGGGGGCTGAGGCACGAGAATCGCTTGAACCCGGGAGGCGGAGGTTGCAATGAGCTGAGTGCGCACCACTGCATTCCAGCCTGGGTGACAGAGCAAGTCTCAAAAAAAAAAAAAAAAAAAAAAAGGGCCGGGCGCGTTGGCTCAAACCTGTAATCCCAGCACTTTGGGAGGCCTAGACGGGCGGATCACGAGGTCAGGAGATCGAGACCATCCTGGCTAAACCGGTGAAACCCCGTCTGTACTAAAAAATACAAAAAACTAGCAGGGGAGGTGGTGGGCGCCTGTACTCCTAGCTACTCGGGAGGCTGAGGCAGGAGAATGGCGTGAACCCGGGAGGCGGAGCTTGCAGTGAGCTGAGATGCGGCCAATGCACTCCAGCCTGGGCAACAGAGTGAGACTCCGAATCAAAAAAAAAAGGAGCGCCGCAACAAGTTCCTTGAGTGGAAGGGCTGAGGCGAGGCACTGACATCGCCCTGCCCACTCCTGGTTCCGCTCTAAACCCTGCTCACTCACTCCCCCACTAATCTCTGCCTTCAGAGCGGCAACCCAACCTGCTTCTCCCTTAGCCTTCCCCATCCAGCCTGCTGCTCAGACTCAAACCCAAGAGTCATCCTGGACTCTTCCCCTCGCTCCCACGCCCAGTCCATCAGGCAGTCCCCGTAGCTCCACCCACAAAGGTAATCTGAGCCTGATTCCCTCTGCCTGCTGGACTCTCTCCGTCCTAACAGACCTCCCTCCTTCCATTCTTATTCCTGCTACAACCCAATTTCCAGTCAGTGGTGAGTTTTTCAAAACACGGGCGAATCGTGTTGTTTCCACGCTCAAACCCTCCCACGGCTCCCCGCTGAACCTGGAATAAAGGAGAAATTCCATACCAAGGTTTACAAGGCCCTATAGGATCTAGTTCCCCATCATGACTCCGACCTCATCTGTATTACTCTCGTCCCCTCGGCTCCTGCTACAAATACGCCGAGCTCCTTCCACCTCAGAGCCTTTGCACTTGAGGGTCCCAGAGCGGCCGATTCTGGCCCACTCCAGCGAAAGCAGCAGGCTCTTCGCTCATTATACCATGTTACCCTGCGTTAGTTCCCTTGTGAGAGCACCTCACAGCCCCAGAGCAGGGCTTTACTGGTGCTACTATTAACTCATCGCTTGTCTATCGTCTGTCTTCCCAAGGCAGGGACTTCTCTGACTTGTTCTTGCTTCCAGAATAGTGCCTGGCACAGAGTACTCAAACACCCAGCGAATCCAGGATGACACCAAGCCAGCATGTGCACCACCACCTAGTGGCCCCCGCTGCTCCCGGGCCACTTCCCGCCCCACGGTGCCCGGCGCATGCGCCCCCTGCCCGCCGAGGAATTCCACCCCCACCTCGGCCTTTTCCTGTGCGTCCCCGCGCCCTCCCCCAGGAAACCCCTGGCCGCTGCCCCCTTCTGCGCGCCCCCGGGCCAAACGGTGCCCTCGCAACCCTCTCTCAGGTCTATGTGCCTGGCTGGTCAAGCCCCGTCCCCTACCAGGCCCAGTGCCCCGAACTCCCCTTTTCCCCTCTACTCACCCGCTTCAAACAGCGTTTCCCGCCACAGCCTACGCCGCCGTGACCCCTGACTCCCGCGCGCGCAAGCCCAGAGCCGCGGGGCGCCGAGACGGGCCACGCCCCCGCCTGCCCAAGTGCGGGCGAGGCCACGCCCAACCAGGCAGCGGACCACGCCCCGCTCGTTCGACTGCAAGGCAGGCCCCGCCCCCTCCCTCAGCTTGCACAGTGGCCTCGCCCCCTTGCTGAAAAATTCCCTTAATTCCGCCTCCCCATGACGTGTCGGCCAGAAGCCACGCCCCTCCGTGCGGCAGCGTTCAAGACCTCGTGCAGTCTGTGCGCGCCGCTGCTCTATTCTCTCTCCTCCCACCCTCGTGTGTTGCGCGCGCATCCTCCGTGTCCCCCGCCCGCCTCTCGCCGGGGGTCGCGTGGAGAGCCCTGCCCCGTCGCTGCCCAGCAGCCAGCCGGTGACCTGACGCCCGAGATCCCCGCAGAGGCTGGCCGATAAGTGGTGGAGTCCCGGCCTGATCTGTTCTCCATCCTGGCCTGTTTCCCCACATGTAAACTAGACTCAACAACGCGTGATGGGGACACGTGTGGGGCGCCCGGTACACTACTCTTGGGATAAGGTGATCGTTTTTAACTACTCTCACTTCCGCTGCCCCCCGCCCCAAATAAATGTACCTTTAAGTTGCATCTCTCCATGTAACCCCCCCTTTCGCCCTCGATTGGAATTGCTCATTCAGCTCTTTTAGGGCTGGCACAGGGGCAAGAGGAATTGGAGGAACTTCGTCGCTTGCTCACTCCGAACTCGCAGCGTCCCTCACCTTTCAAACTTTGCACGTGCTGTTCCCTCAACTTGGAGTCCCAGCCCTTGGGCTCGTTTTAGGTCCCAGCGATTGCCTCTGTTGTGACACCTTGCCTGACTTCCTCTAGCCCCACCACAGTGCCACCCTCATTAACGTCCCTATCCCCTGACTCTTGGTAGGAGGGTGGTTATCTTGTTCACGGATGTTTCCAGTGCCTAGAATTGCGCCTGACTATAGTAAATGCTCCGGAAACATTTACTGGGTGAATGTCTTCACCTCTAGAATGGCCAACCCAGTGCCTGGCCCACAGGAGGCCTCAGAAAACACTTGTTGGGACGAAAGTCCAGGTCCCCTCATCCACTTAAGTCCTGTTTATCCTTCAAGGGTGAGTCCTGATTCACCCTGTCCAGGGAGGTGATCCTGAGGCTGTCAGGCCCCTGAACTTTCACAGCAGGCGACACACCACCCAGCACTGGGACCCTATGTGCCACCCCTCCCACCAGCCTGGGAAGACCCAGTCCCACATGCTCAATCAGGTTCAGGGACCCGGTGTCACTGAGGTCCCTAGAAGCCCACGCCCTCTCCATCTTGCACTCCAGCTCTGGGCTGGATTGTATTCATATTTTTATTTGCCTGTTTTTGTTTTTAGTTTTTATTAAATAAAAGGAGCAGAGGAAGAGGAAGGCCCCTGGTCTCCCAGCCTATGGGGAGAGCCATGGGTCCTCCCCTCCCTCTGTTCAAGGTGCACTGCGTGCTGGGCTTGAGGTGTAAGCTGGGGAGGGAGGGCAGCCGGGAAGGGTCAGCGGTCGGGACCTGTAACCCTTTCACCCTTTCTGGAAGACTTGGTGGGCAGGGAGGGAGCCTCCTGGACCCGGACTGGGGCTCATCCCAAGGGCTGAGGGCTGGGAGGTCTACAGGCTCAGCCCAGGGCCCCTTCCACCCGAGGAGAAGAAAGGGGTGCCGGCGTCTATCTGCTGGAGGGTGGTCAGGCAAGGCTGTGGGGCTGGGTGGCCGGCCCCTCACTCGTGGACGTCCCAGATCTCTGACAGCAGAGGTGGTAGCTTCTTGTCCTGGAGCCGCAGGGCAAAGACCTGCTCCGAGTGCACGGAGCTCAGCGTGCGCAGGCTCACCAGCTTCATGAGCATGCGCGGGAAGCGCAGCTGGTCCTGAGGGAGGAGGCAGGTGGGCACTGAGTTCCTGCCTGGCCAGGCTCTGGGCGGCCCACCCCAACAGAAAGGAGGGACCCTCTCCGGTCAGGCGTGGGAGCCAGCGTGGGGCCCGGCCCTGTTCCTGCACTAGACCTGGCTCCCAGTCCAGCAGGGTGGGGCCTGAGGAAAGACTGCCGGAGGGGACAGCAGCCAGGCAGAGCCCAGCCTGGACGGACCAAGTGGGCCGCCGGACGTAGCTGGCTCTGCGCAGAGGCGCTGCGGGGCCCTACCTGCGGCCTCTTGATGCGCGTGTAGGACAGCAGCGCCTCCACGTAGGGCTGCTGCAGCGCCTCCACGCGGCCCGGCTCCTGTACGTTGGGCCGGTCGGCCGAGAAGATGTTGATGGCGATGAGCAGGGCGTACTCAGCGTCGTCCAGGCCCAGCCGCCGCATGGCCCTCGAGAACTCAAAGATGGGGTTGATGAACTCCACCTGCAGGCCTACGGGGCGGGAGGCAGCCCGTGACTCCCTCAGCCTGAAACCGGGCCCCACAGCCTCGCCCCTGGCACCGCCCACAGTCACTGGGGCTGGGAACACAGCAGTAATCACAGCGTTCTTGTCATTTCTGTCCACCTGTGCCCCGTGCCCATGGGAGTGCTGGCACGTAGCAGGTGTGCCACACATCCCGCCTAGTGAGGGGATGAATAATGAGGGTGCATGTTTCCTCAGTATTTTCTATCCTGTCACCACCCTCCCTTCCCACCTGGCGGTGGTTGCAGCTTCCCCGGGTCCTATCCTTGCCCCTTCACGAAGGCAAAGGGAAGCTTCTAAAACCATCGTGTCGGTCCCTGCACTGGTTTCCACTGCTCAGGTAAAGCCCAAACTCATTCCCACCACTGATTTGTTCGTTCATTCATCGAACATCACTGAGTACCTGCCACGTGCCAGGCCCCAGCACTTACATTTGAGGGCCTAGGGAACAGGTCATAGACAAATACATGAGGAAGAGGCCCAGCCAGTCAGAAGGCTGAGTTCTATGGAACCAGGCAGTGCAGAGAAGGGCGAAGGGCCCTGCTGAGCCACGGTTCTATTTTACACAAGGCGGGCAGGGAAGACCATGCTGTGGGTGACGCTGGAGCAGTGACCAACCCCAAGGAGGTGAGAGATTGTGAGGGTGACCAACTGTCTGCTGTTCCCAAGACTTGGGACAGGGGGCTACCCAGGCCATGGGACTTTCGGTGTTAAAACTGGGAAGGTCCTGCAAACCAGGACCAGTTGGTCCCCCTAGTTCTGGGCAAAGGAAACTCCCAAGTACAGCACGCCAGGTGGGTGCCAGGAAGAGCCCAGAGTGACTGGAGGAGGGGGAGAGGCTGGAAGCTGAGGGCAGAAAGTGAGCGAGTCCAGGTCCTAAAGGGCTTTGTGGGCCACAGAGAGGACTCCAGCTCTTCTCCTAGTGAGACGGGAGCTGTGGAGGGTTCTTAGCGGAGGAGGGATGTGGGCGGCCTCAAGTGCTGACAGGACCCTTCTGCCTGCCCTGTGAGCAGCTCCATCAGGCGGCGCTGGAGGCAGGGGCTCCTCAAGGGGACTCTGGCAGTGTTCCAGGGTGGTGGCAGAGGAGGGGCTGGGAAGGGGTAGGGTGGGATTCCCAACCTCTCCACCCCATCTCCTTGTGCTCCAGCTGCCTGGGCCTCCCGTAGTTCCTCCAAACCACTGGCTCTCCCTGACCTCAGGGCCTTTGCAATCGCCGATCCCCCCGCCAGAAACGCTTCCACGAAGCCCTGCTCTGCTAAGCTCATACTAAAAGGGTTACTGGGACCGTCTTGGGTGGTGAAAGGGCCAGGGTAAAAGGAAGGGGAAAGGGTGGGGCTCAGAGAGATGTCGGGAAATGCAGAGAGGTCCCACACAGATTACGGAACGATGAGGAAGCGAGGCCCCGGTGTATGCTCTACAGCACTAGCAATGCGCCTCCCACCCTTTTCCTAGGCAGTGCCTCTCACTCTCTCGGAGGGCAGGAAGCAGTGCTCCTGGACAGTAGGGAAGACTGCCTGCTTCACAATGGACTGAGCTCCAGCCTGCCTCCCTTGGGTGAGACCAGGTTTTGGGGTGGGGGGATGCTTTCCCTAGTGCCCACCAAGACGCCTGATATGGTAACAGGGCCTGTTTCAACTTCCACTGCAACCCACTGTACAGAGTCGGCACTCAATACATGCTTTTTTTTTTTTTTGAGACAGGGGTCTCGCTCTGTTGCCCAGGCTAGAGTACAGTGGCGCGATCTCGGCTCACTGCAACCTCCGCCTCCTGGATTCACGCCATTCTCTTGCCTCAGCCTCCCGAGTAGCTGGGACTACAGGTGCCCGCCCCCACGCCTGGCTAATTTTTTGTATTTTTAGTAGAGACGGGGTTTCACTGTGTTAGCCAGGATGGTCTCGACCTCCTGACCTCGTGATCCACCCACCTCAGCCTCCCAAAGTGCTGGGATTACAGGCGTGAGTCACCGTGCTCGGCCAATACATGCTTTTTTTGAAAAAAATAGAGACACGGTCTCTTCTGTCGCTAGGCTGGAGTGCTGTGGCACAATCACAGCTCACTGTAGCCTCAAGCAATCTTCCCTCCTCAGCCTCCTGAGTAGCTGGGCCTACAGGCACACGCCACCACGCATGGCATACACACTCTTGTCTTGCTCTCACCTTGGCTCAACCCTCACCCCAACTTTGGAGATAAAGAAACAGAGACTCTGACGAGGATGAATTAATTGGCCCCGATTGGCCCCAGGTCTTCCAGCCAGCAGGGGCGCTAAGCCTCCCACAGCCCCCGGCCTACCTGCGCGGTGGAAGTCGTCCTTGCTATAGGTGAAGTCCTTCAGGAAGGTGATACACTCTGTCTCGTGGTTGTAGCGCCTGGCTGTCTCCAACAGCATGATCTGAGGGTGGCAGTGGGAGAGGGCTCAAGCCCTGTGACCCTTAGGCTGCCAGTCCCTCCCCTGCTGGCCCAAATGGGGGTCTAATCTCACCAGGAATATCCCTCATCCTCGTCCCCCGTTCTCTCAGCCACACCAGCGTGCAGCCATCACGTGAGACAGCCCGAGCTCTTTCTTCGCTTTGGGCTTTCGCACACGTTGCATCCCCCTCCTCAGGATACTCCTTCCGAGGTAGGCACAAGGTATAGGGGCAGGAGGTTTGATCTGCTTTGTTCTTTGCCATATGCCAACACTTGGTGTAGAGCTTAGCATACAGTAGGTGCTCAATACTTACATGTTATCCCTACTTTGATTCAATGCTAACTCCTCTGAAAAGCCTTTTTGGCAACTTTTCTCTAAAATGCCTCTCTGGCCTGATCCTCAATTTTCTCAGCCTCAGACCCTTTTCCCTTTTTCTTCTTGGCTCATAGAAGACTCTGTTTGCCATGGAATGCCATCCTACAAGGCAAGGACTGGTCTTGCTTAACCCTGCTCCCAGCATCTGTCCTGGAGCTATCTCTGGGGTTCCTTGTGGGCAGATGGACCATTACCTCGATGGTGGACGCCTTCAGGAGGGCGATCTGGTCCTCCCGGCCCAGCTGCAGGAAACCAGGCACTTGCTTGGCAAAGTCCACGATCTCCTGGACTGAGATGATGGCCAGCTCCGTGAAGTGGGCGAAGCGCTGCTGGCGGGCATCTCGGGACTGGGGGTCTGCGCCCAGGGGCCAGGGCTGGAACACGGGACACCAGGGTCACTCCCAGGTCTTTGTGAGCCTAAGTTGGGGCGGCCACCTTGAGGCCAAGCCTGCACCCTGGGGGACCCTCCTCCCAAAGCCCCTGCCCTCTGGAGCCTCATTCTCCCACACCCTGGGCGATGGCCCAGCTGTCTCTACCCGATTGGGAGAGGCATCTACCATCACACTCAAGGTTGTGGAGAGGGCAGTACCGTGACTTTGGGCTGGTCGGAGAAGGAGCGTTTGTTGCACTGCAGCTGGGCCGCCACCAACTGCTGGATCATTAGTTCTTGAGCCGCTGTTAACTGGACACCCTCGCCTTCCCCGGAGCCCTGGCTGCCTGCCTCAGATCCACCAGGGGACGCCCCAGGCCCAGAGGCTGAGCTGCTGCTGCCCTGCGGCCCCGCAGGCGACTGTGACTGTGACTGTGACTGCTGCTGCTGCTGCTTCCGAATCTTCTTCTTCCGGATCTGTTCTTCAGAGAGGACGCCTGTAGGGGGATGCAGGCCTCAGCAGAACCCCAGGGCTGGGCCAGCGGGCCAGGCCGGCACCGCCCCCTCCCACTGCACTCACACTGCTCCCTCATCCCTGCCTCCTTGCACTTGCGCAGCCGGCACTGCTGGCACTTGCGCCGCATGAAAGCGTCCATCTGGCAGGTTCCACCGCCCCGGCAGGCATAGCGCCGGGCCCCACCACGGACCACACTGCGCCGGAAGAAGCCCTTGCAGCCTTCGCAGCTGAGCACATTGTAGTGGAAGCCGGAAGCCTTGTCCCCGCAGACTCGGCAAAGCTCGTGGCCCAGCATCTTTGGGGCTGGGCCCTTCTTTCGCTTGCGCTCTGGCTCCTCTTCAGGATCTGGGATGACTGGGGTGGGTAAGCAGAGGCCATGAGAGAGCCACAGGGAGAAACACGAACCAGAGGGATCGGCCCACAGGAGATCCCCAGGCAAAGCACCAGAGGATGGATAGAGAGAGGAGGTGCTACTCACATTCAGGGAAATTGCAATTCAGAAAGATGTATATATCAAGGAGAAAGCGAGAACAAAAAGCAAAGATCAGGGGCCTCCCATTCCCATCTCCATTTATTTCTCCCTCCCTAAGCCCCCACATCAACTCCAGAGCCCTGTCTCTAGGCCCTGTCTCACCCCAGTCCACGCTGCAGGCTGAGCCGGCCTCATCAGTGCCTGGGACATCAGGGTCCGGACCCCCGGGCCATGGCTCTGGACCCTCCTCCTTTACAGTGGGTGAAGAAGAAGGGGCGCCAGGCTGAGGGGGGCCATTTCCTGGAAGAGGGTGGAATCCGGGAGGGGTAGTACAGTGAGCTTCTGCTAGTGTGTGATAAGGGCTGGGTAGGGAAGAGAGTCACTCACCAGGCAGGGGGGTATCCAGGGAACTCGTGGTGGGAGAGGACATGGTGGGGTCACGGAGCAGCCTGTAGAATAGAGGGAATTGAGAGCCTTGTGGGGCTAAGAAGGGTTGGGTTAGGTCAGTTACAGGTCCTGACAGGGCTTCCACTGTTACTTCCATCTCTCCAGAGACCCTACTCTCAGCCACAGCCTTGGTTCCTGCTGGCCTACAAACCCTCCCCATCCTTCTAACAGGACCCGCCCCTTCTGTTCCAGGCCAGCCTTCAGCTTGGTCTTAAGCCCCGCCCCTGCTCTAGGCCCCGCCCCCTCAGGTCTGATCCACCTGCTTTCTAGGTAGGGCCCATTCTCCTTTAATCATGCTCTGCCTTCACGGCCTCCATCCCATGTAGTTTCTCCCCAACCTCCTCTTCATAAGGCTGCCTCACTTCTGCCCCATGCATCCCTATTTCTCAATCTGACCCCACCCCCTTCTATTATGCTCCGCCTTCAACCTTCCAGGTTCAGCCCCTACAGCCCCCCATCATGGGCTTCCCAACACCTTGCCCCGCCCCCTACGCATCCTTCCCTCCAAGCCTCATCCATCCCTCCAAGCCTCATCCATCCCTACAACCTCGCTCCAGGTCCCGCCCCATCTCCTCCCATCATGCCCCCCCCCACTCTACCTCTTCCCTTCCCGCTGCACCCCCACAACCTCGCTCCAGGCCCCGCCACATCTCCTCCCATCATGCCCCGCCCCCAGCCCCGCCTCCTCCCTTCATGCCCCGCCCTCGCACGGCGCTTCCAGGTCCCGCCCCATCCCCTCCCATTATGCCCCGCCCCCACCTCCTCCATTCATGCTCCGCCCCCGCACCTCGCTCCAGGTCCCGCCCCTCTCCGAGCACCAGCGGGGGGCGGGGCTCATGGCTGCGCGCGGGGGTCTCGTGGACGGCCTCTCGCGGAGTGAACTACTCCTGTTGCCCTGGAAACAGCCGCGGGAGGCGCGAGTTACGGAGGGGAGGAAATGGAAGAAGAGAACGGGGCTGAGCGGAGTACGCGGCGAGCGCCGAGAAGCCCCAGGTTCGGGGCTCCTCCCGCGTCTCCCCACTCTCGGGTGCACCTGCCTGTGTCCCCTTGCTCCGTTTCTCTTCGTCCTCCTCTTTAGCCCCTGACACACCGCCGCTACTCGAATACCCTCAAAAGTAACTTCGCCACTTCTTCCGGCAACCCCGCCCTTGCGTCACGTCCGGAAAAGAGGCGGAGCGTGAAAGTTGACGAACTTCCGGCCCGCTTAGGACCAGCCGAAGCTGCTGCCCCGCACGGAAGTTGGAAACATCGGAAGTTTACCGGGTAGATGTACTGGGACTTGGCAGAAGAGTTCCGAACCCATTTCCTCGCTTCTTGGATGAGAGGGGAATCTGGGAGCCAAACCTCCCGCCCCGCGCTTTGTGGCTTTAGCTCATTCATGCGCTTCTCTGAGCCAGCGACCAAACCCTAACTATAGCTGCTTGTCGCACATGACTGATTTAAGGCACGTTTGCACTTTTCTGGTCGTTACAAGTTTTCTGATTTTGGACTCGTGCTGCTTGTTGGTTTTATTTTATTCTTATTTATTTATTTGGAGAGGTCTCACTCTGTCACCCCAGGCTGGAGTGCAGTGGTGCAATCTCAGCTCACTGCAGCCTCCGCCTCCTGGGTTCAAGAGATTCTCGTGCCTCAGCCTCCCAAGTAGCTGGGATTATGGGCATGTGCCACGCCCGGCTCATTTTTTTGTATTTTTAGTAGAGATGGGGTTTCACCATGTTGGCGAGGCCGGTTTCGAACTCCTGACCTCAAATCCGCCCGCCTCGGTTCCCCAAAGTGCTGGGATTACAGGCGTGAGCCACGGCGTCCGGCTTATTTTTACTTTTTTTTTTTTTTGAGATGGAGTCTCGCTGTGTTACCCAGGCTGGAGTGCAGTGCCGCGATGTCAGCTAACTGCAACCTCCGCCTCCTGGGTTCAAGCGATTCTCCTGCCTCAGTCTCGCTTGTAGCTGGGATTACAGGCGCCCGCCACCACGGCCGGCTAATTTTTCTATTTTTAGTAGAGATGGGGTTTCACCATGTTTGCCAGGCTGGTATTGAACTCCTGACCTCAGGTGATTCACCTGCCTCGGTCTCCCAAAATGTTGGGATTACAGGCGTGAGCCGCTGTGCCCGGCCAGATTTGAGATGTCAGAATTTTCTCGTTAAAATTTTTGCAAAAATGGTTTCAATAACTTGGTGATTGGAAGAATTAAAAAAGCTCAGTCTCAGACCGGGCACAGTGGCTCAAACGCCTGTACTCCCAGCAGTTTGGGAGGCCGAAGTGGGCGGATCCCCTGAGGTTGGGAGTTTGAGACCAGCCTGACCAACATAGATAAACCCCGTCTCTACTAAAAATACAAAATTAGCCGGGCGTGGTGGCGGGCGCCTGTAATCCCAGCTACTCCGGAGAGGCTGAGACAGGAGAATCGCTTGAACCCGGGAGGTGGAGGTTGCGGTGAGCCGAGATTGCGCCACTGCACTCCAGCCTGGGCAACAAGAGCGAAACTCGGTCTCAAAAATAAAATTGGCCGGGCGCGGTGGCTCACACCTGTAATCCCAGCACTTTGGGAGGCCGAGGCGGGTGGATCACGAGGTCAGCAGATCGAGACCATCCTGGCTAACACGGTGAAACCCCGTCTCTGTTGGAAAAAAAAAAAAAATTAGCCGGGCGTGGCCGCGAGTGCCTGTAGTCCCTGGAGGCTGAGGCAGGAGAATGGCGTGAACCTGGGAGGCGGAGCTTGCAGTGAGCCGAGATTGGGCCACTGCACTCCAACCTGGGCAACAGAGCGAGACACTGTTAATAATAAAATACAATAAAAATAAAGTAAAGGAATAAAAGAATGGCTTCTCCAGGTAGAGCAGCGGCTTGGGCTTTTCACTGTGATTATACTTAGTTATTTCTTGATTACATGCTAAACAAGGGGTAGATTATTCATGAGTTTTCCAGGAAAGGGGTAGGCAATTCTCAGAACTGAGGGTTCCTTCCCCTTTTAGACCATATAGGGGAAATTCATGATGTTGCCATGGCATCTGTCACTGTGTTGGTGGGTGTGACTTTTAGCATGCTAATGCATTATAATTAGTGTATAATTAGCCATGAGGATGGCTAGAGGTCACTCTCATTGCCATCTTGGTTTTGCTGGGATTTGGCTGGCTTCTTTAGTGCATATGCTGTTTTATCAGCAGGCTCTTTGTGACCCGTATCTTGTGCCAACCTCCTATCTCATCCTGTGACTAGGAATGCCTTAACCTCCTGGGAATGCAGCCCAGTAGGTCTCAGCCTTATTTTACCAAGCTCCTATTCAAGACGGAATCTCTGTGGTTGGAATGCCTCTGACATATGTGTATGCCTTTAAAAAAAAAAAAAAAGAAATGGGACTATGGGATCCATGCTCTTTTGTAACTTATTTTGTCTACTCAGGCCCATCCTTTGAGATTGTGGAATTTTCCACCCAGGGATGTTAGAAGCGAAACAAATGGTTAACATGAGCATTGGAGACGGCAGAACCTGGCGTCTCTGTCACTTCCTTCCTGTATAACACTGAGCTCAGTTCCTTTACCTCCCTGCGCCTCAGTTTCCTTGCCTGTAAATTGCAAACAGGAGACAGCTGGTCATGGTGGCTCATGCCTGTAATCCCAGCACTTTGGGAGGCCAAGGTGGGTGGATCACCTGAGATCAGGAGTTCGAGACTAGCCTGACCAACTTGGTGAAACCCCATCTCTACTAAAAATATAAAATTAACCGGGCGTGGTGGCGGGCACCTGTAATCCCAGCTACTCGGGAGGCTGAGGCAGGAGAATTGAACCCGGGAGGCAGAGGTTGCAGTGAGCCAAGATCGTGCACTTGCACCCCACCCTGGGCAACAGGAGCGAAACTCCATCATAAAAATACAAATACAAATACAAATAAAAGACAGGAGGCCAGGCACAGTGGCTCACACCTGTAATCCCAGCACTTTGGGAGGCCGGGGTGGGCGGATCACGAGGTCAAGAGATTGAGACCATCCTGGCCAACATGGTGAAACCCCGTCTCAACTAAAAATACAAAAATTAGCCGCATGTGGTGGCGGGCGCCTGTAGTCCCAGCTACTCGGGAGGCTGAGGCAGGAGAATCGCTTGAACCAAGGAGTGAGAGATTGCAGTGAGCTGAGATCACACCACTGCAACTGCACTCCAGCCTAGCAATAGAGTGAGACTCTATCTCAAAACAAAAACAAAACAAAAAACAAAACAAAATGTGAGACAGGAATAACACAGGCTGGTCACGGGAGAATAGAAAATTCCAGGCAGCAGTTTCACATGACTAGCAAAAGGAAACTGTTGAAATAGTTGCAGCAGGTAGGGGCTGAAAAGACTCTTGAAAACCCTAGCGGACCAACCTGGCTAAGACACGCTGGATCCAACAAGGCCCTACATATGATCTAGGTCTCACCTAGGACCTCATTATATGCTCATTAACATAAACACACACCCACCAGCACCAGGGCAGTTACAGGAACACCCATAGTTGGTGTAAAACTGGGTGGCACCACCGTTCTCAAAAATCTCCTTTTTCTAGGAATCTTCATGAATATTCCACTCCTTGATTAAAGAAACCCATAGTGCATGCCTATAGTCCCGGCCACTCAGGAGGCTGAGGCAGGAGCATTGCTGGAACCTGTGAGGCAGAGGTTGCAGTGAACTGAGATCGTGCCATTGCACTCCAGCCTGGCGACAGAGCGAGACTGTTTCAAAAAAAAAAAAAGAAACCCATAAAGGTAGCAGCCCCAAACCCCCCTGCAGGAGACTCTCTCTCGAGTCCACCTGCACTCTTCTGTGTTGAGTGTGTACTTTTCACTTCGCAATACATCTTTGTACTTACAGTATTTTCCTACTTGTCCTTTAGTTCCTTCCTGAGATGGTGTCAAGAGCCTGGACATTGGCTGGGGTGGAGGTCCCACACCGGCATATGGGGACTTCCCCTAGCCCACCTCTATCAAGAGTACTGACCTTGTCGCCTTACTCTTACGACTAAATGAGGTAAAAGCATAAACAGGGTGGGTTTCAAATGAGGTGCCTGATATGGTGGAACTATATTTATACTTTTTTTTTTTTTTTTTTGAGATAAGATCTCACTCTGTCACCCAGGCTGGAGTGCAGTGGTACCATCTTGGCTCATTGCAGCCTTGACCTCCTGGGCTCAGGTGATCCTCCCACCTCAGCCTCCAGAGTATCTGGGACCGCAGGCATGAGCCACCACACCCAGCTAAGTTTTCATATTTTTGGTAGAGATGGGGTTTCACCATGTTGCCTAGGCTGGTCTTGAACTCATGGACTCAGGCGATCTGCCTGCCTTGGCCTCCCAAAGTGCCAGGATTGCAGGCATGAGCCTCGCATCCAGCCTGTATTGATTCTTGTAGATGTTAAAGTTGTTTCTAAGTTTCCACTATTAGAAAAGTGCAAGAGTCCTGACATAGGCTCAAGAGGAATTACAACACTTTTGAGGCAAGTCACATAGCACTCAGTCTCGGTTGATCTACTGGTAAAATAGGAGAAATCATTCTTCCTTTTTTCTTTGAGTTTTGCTCTTGTCACCCAGGCTAGAGTGCAGTGACCCAATCTTGGCTTACTGCAACTTCTGCCTCCCGGGTTCAAGTTATTCACCTGCCTCAGCCTCCTGAGTAGCTGGGATCATGGGTGTGCGCCACCTTGCCCGGTTAATTTTTGTGTTTTTAGTAGAGACAGGGTTTCACCGTGTTGGGCAGGCTGGTCTCAAACTCCTGACATAGGTGATCCACCCCCCTCGGCCTCCCACAGTGCTGGGATTACAGACTTGAGCCACCACGCCTGGCTTTGTTTTTATTATTTATTTGAGACGGAGTTTACTCTAGTACAGTGGCGTGATCTCGGCTCACTGCAACCTCTGCCTGCCGGGTTCAAGCAATTCTCCTGCCTCAGCCTCCTGAGTAGCTAGGACTACAGGCACCCGCCACCATGCCCAGCTAATTTTTTGTGTTTTTAATAGAGACAGGGTTTCATCATGTTGGCCAGGCTGGTGTCCAACTCCTGCCCTCAGGTGATTCACCCACCTCAGCCTCCCAAAATGCAGGGATTACAGGCGTGAGCTGCCGTGCCCGGCCTCTTGTTCTTATTTCTTATGAAGGGTGTGAGGATCCCGGAAACGCAGTGCGTGGCATACAGAAGCATTCAGTCACTGGCAGTTTTGTTGTCTGAACGTAGTTGTAGACCAAGGTTCTCATTTGTAAGTAATCCAATATCCTCTAATTGTTTTTTTTTTTTTTTTTTTTGAGACGAAGTCTCACTTTGTCGCCCAGTCTGGAGTGCAGTGGCCAGATCCACCCGTGTGAGCCACCGCACCCGGCCAATATCCTCTAATTTTTTTGGTAATAGCTTTATTGAGATTTGGTTCACATACCAAACAATTTACCACTTCAAAGTACAATTGAATGGTTTTTAGCATGTTCACAGGGTTGTGCAACCACCACCATAGCCAATTTTAGAACATTTGGTCACTCCACAAAGAAACCCCATTCCCATAAGCAGATATACCTGCTGGACGCGGTGGCTCACGCCTGTAATCCCAGCACTTTGGGAGGCTGAGGCGGGCGGATCACGAGGTCAAGAGATTGAGACCATCCTGGCTAGCATGGTGAAACCCCGTCTCTACTAAAAATACAAAAATTAGCCGAGTATGGTGGCGGGCGCCTGTAATCCCAGCTACTCAGGAGGCTGAGGCAGGAGAATCGCTTGAACCCGGGAGGCGGAGGTTGCAGTGAGCCAGGATCGCGCCACTGCACTCCAGCCTGGCGATAGAGTGAGACTCCGTCTCAAACAAACAAAAAACAGTTATACCCAATTCTTCCACCCTTTTTCTCTAGCTTGAGGCAGCAATTAATCTATGTCTGGCTGAGCGAGGTGACTCATGCCTGTAATCCCAGCACTTTGGGAGGCCGATGCTGGAAGACTGTTTGAGCCCAGGAGTTTGAGACCAATCTGGGCAACACAGGGAGACCCCCCCACCCCCGTATCTACAAAAAATTAAAAACTAAGCCATGCATGGTAGCGAATGCCTCTAGACACAGCTACTCAGGAGGCTGAGATGGGAGGATCACTTGTGCCCAGGAGGCTGAGGTTGCAGTGAGCCATAATGGCACCACTGCACTCCAGCTTGGGTGACAAAGCAAGACTCTGTTTCAAAAAAAAAAAAAAAAAAATTCTATGACTTTATGGAATTTTCCTATTCTGGACATTTCCTATAAATGGATCCTTGGAATATGTGGCTCTTTGTGACTGGCATCTCTCACTTGGCATAAAGTTTTCTAGGTTCATCTACATTGTAGAATGTATCAGTATTTCATTTCTGTTTATGGCACAGTGATAGTCCATGATACGGATATACCACCTTGTACTTACCCATTGGCTAGTTAATGGACAGGTGGGATGTTTCTATTCCTGGCTGCAACGCTGCTATGAACATTCATGTACAAGTTTTTGTGTAGACATATGTTCTCATTTCACCTTGGAGTAGGATTGCTAGGTCATGCAGTAACTCTATGTTTAACTTTTGTTTTGAGACAGTGTCTTACTCTGCGACCCAGGCTGGAGTGGAGTGGTGTGGTCACAGGTCATTGCAGCCTTGACTTTCTGGGCTCAAGTGATCTTCCCACCTCAGTCTCCAGAGTAACTGGGACTACCAATATGCACTAGCAAGCCGGCTAATTCTTTCAGAGAAACAGACTCACTGTATTGCCCAGGCTGGTCTGGAACTCCTGGGCTCAAGCAATCCTCCCACCTCAGTCTGCCAACGTGCTGGGACGACATGCATGAGCCACCACTCCCGGCCTGTGTTTAATATTTTGAGTAGGCCAGGTGCAGTGGTTCACACCTGTAATCCCAGCACTTTGGGAGACCGAGATGGGCAGATCACCTGAGGTCAGGAGTTTGAGACCAGCCTGGCCAACATGGCAAAACCCCATCTCTACTAAAAACACAAAAATTGGCAGGAGAATCGCTTGAACCCAGGGGACGCAGGTTGCAGTGAGCTGAGATCACAGCCACTGCACTCCAGCCTGGATGACAGAGGGAGACTCTCCCTCAAGGAAAAAAAAAAAAAAAAAAAAAAAAACTAATGCGAGACCTCGGGAAAGTGCGATATAAGATCATAGAGGGAACGCGGGTCCGAATTTGAGACCCTGTTGGGTCAGATGTGGCCCACAGTGGCTGAGAGTCACACAAAGTGTCCCTCACGCTTAGACATACAACTGGACTACATTTCCGGGTCGTCCTTGCAGCCAGGAGCAACCACGTGACAGATTCTCGCCAATGGAACAGGGGCAAAGGTAATCCTGGCAGAGACAATGAGAGGCATCTGGGCTGATTACTTGGTGTCTGCAGCTTCAAGAACCAGGTTCAATTCCCCTCCAAGTGCACCTGGGCTGCCTCCTTTTAACCTTTCTGCACCGCAGCACCCCCCCAATCCCGTAAAATGTGGGCGATAATTCCTTTATTACAAGGTTAGTTAGTAAATAAAATGACAGGTTTAAAAATCTGGCAATCCTTTACCTAATCACCTCCTGAGGGGCTTCGGGAAAGATTGTGTTGGGCGATTCTGGAGACTGTGCTCCTCTGATGGTGGAGGCCGAACCGGTCACAACCCCCTGAGAGAGAAGACATGGGGAGATCCAGGTCCCATTGGCCAGGCCGTGTTCGGCAGGAGATGTCCCAGTAACCTCGGGCAGGGGAGTCAGGGAGGAAGCTTCTGTTCTGCTCCTTTTCCCGTGGGGTGCAGAGAGCGAGCAAGTCGGCATTCCAGGGTGGGGAAGCGCCGGAGCAGAAGCAGGGAGCTGGAAAGAGCCTGGTGTTCCAGGAGTCTCGCTCTAGAAACAGGGGTGGCGGCTGGGGAATCTTGGCTGGGAAAATAGGCCCACACCTCCACCTTGTGGCCAATTGGGAATTTGCAGGCACGGCCTCTCAGAAACTACTTAAGGGCGCTTTGGGTGAAGTTGGATGGGGTGCTGCAGACGGAAAGCGTGGGGGGCGACTTGAAGGGTGCTCTGACTGAGAAAACAAAGTGGGTGGTGACAGTTATCAGAGACACGGTCGACTGTTTCAGGAAAATCCCCCAGAGCAAGGAGTGCACAAAGTGGATCTTTAGCATTATTTTTGCATTTATTTATTTCTATCGAGACAGTGTCTCACTCTGTCGCCCGGGATGGAGTGCAGTCCCGTGATGACGGCTCACTGCAGCTTCAGCCTCCTGAGCTCAAGTGATCCTCCTGCCTCACCTTCCCCAGTAGCTGGGACTACAGGAGTGTGCCATTAAGCCCAGATAATTTTTAAATTTTTTTGTACAGACAGGGTCGCCCTTTGTTGCCCAGGCTGGTCTCCAACTCCCAGGCTCAAGCGATCCTCCTGCCTCAGCCTTCCAAAGGGCTGGGATGACACCCCCGCCTCCCAAACGCACCCCCACCGCACCTAGTCTTTCTTTTCTTTCTTTCTTTTTTTTTTTTTTTGAGATGAAGTCTCACTCTGTCGCCCAGGCTGGACTGTAGCAGCGCGATCTCAGCTCACTGCAACTTCCGTCTCCCGGGTTCAAGCAATTCTCCTGCCTCAGCCTCCCGAATAGCTGGGATTACAGGCGCCTGCCACCACGCTCGGCTAATTTATTTGGGTGTTTTTAGTAGAGACGGAGTTTCACCATGTTGGCCAGGCTGGTTTTGAACTCCTGACCTCAAGCGATCTGCCCGCCTCGGCCTCCCAAAGTTGCTGGAATTATAGGTGTGAGCTACCGCACCCTGCCACCTTTTCTTTAGAAATTACCCCGCGTTCGGTATTCCTTTATTGCAGTGCAAAATGGACTAATACAGATGCTATGGAATAGATGTGCAGAAAATATCTATAAGGATATTACTGCATTGTTTATTACATTAAAAGGGGGAAAACAATCTATGCAGAGAATCAGTTCTGGAAGTGGTGTTGTAGTGTTACATTAATACTCTCAAATACTATGTAGCTATTTAAAAGAATGGGCTTGGCCGGGCATGGTGGCTCATGCTTGTAATCCCAGCACTTTGGGAGGCCAAGGTGGGCGGATCACCTGAGGTCGGGAGTTTGAGACCAGCCTGACCAATATGGAGAAACCCGGTGTCTACTAAAAATACAAAATCAACTGGGTGTGGTGGCGCATGCCTGTAATCCCAGCTACTCGGGAGGCTGAGGCAGGAGAATCACTTGAACCCGAGAGGCAGAGGTTGCGGTGAGCAGAGATTGTGCCACTGCACTCCAGCCTGGGTGAAAAGACAAGAGCGAAACTCCGTCTCAAAAAAAAAAAAAGAAAAGAATGGGCTTTAGCCAGGCATGGTGGTGCGGCTGTAGTCCCAGCTACTCGGGAGGCTGAGACAGAAGAATCGTTTGAATCTGAGAGGTGGAGCTTGCAGTGAGCCAAGATCGCGCCACTGCACTCCAGCCTGGGCGACAGAGCGAGACTCCCTCTCAAAAGAAAAAAAAAAAAAAAAAAGAATGGCCTTGTGGAAGTATATGCACTGAAGAATACTCATGTCTGTAGGTTATTCTGAAATCAAGAAAATGCGATGGGCTGAGGAATGAATACAGCAAGGTTTCTCAACCTTGCCACTGTGACATTTGGGGCCAGATTTTTTTTTTTTTTCCACTTTGCCACCTAGGCTGGAGTGCATCCTGGACCTGCTGGGCTCCAGCGATCCCCACACCTCAGCTTCCAGAGTAGCTGGGATGGCAGGTGCATGCCACCATGCCTGGCTAAGTTTTACATGTGTTTGTACTGGCTATGTTTCTCAAGCTGGTCTTGAACTCCTGGGCTTAAGTCATCCTCCCACCCCAGCCTCTCAAAGTCCTGGGATTACAGGCATGAGCCACCATGCCCTGCCTGGGGCTGGATAATTTTTGTTGGGGGGCTGTCTTCTGCATGGCAGGAAGCTTAGCAACATCATTGGCCTCTACCCCACTACATGCCAGAGCACCACCCCCACCCACCACAGCAGGTGAGACAAAAATGTCAGCAGACTGGCCGGGCGCGGTGGCTCAAGCCTGTAATCCCAGCACTTTGGGAGGCCGAGACGGGCGGATCACGAGGTCAGGAGATCGAGACCATCCTGGCTAACACGGTGAAACCCCGTCTCTACTAACAATACAAAAAACTAGCCGGGCGAGGTGGCGGGCGCCTGTAGTCCCAGCTACTCGGGAGGCTGAGGCAGGAGAATGGCGTGAACCCGGGAGGCGGAGCTTGCAGTGAGCTGAGATCCGGCCACTGCACTCCAGCCCGGGCGACAGGGCGAGACTCCGTCTCAAAAAAAAAAAAAAAAAAAAAATGTCAGCAGACAATGCCAAACGTCTCCTGCAGGGAAAACAGCCCCTCGTTGAGAACCACTGGGATACAGGGTAGGCTAGACAGATTGAAACAGGATAAATCGGCCAGGCGCAGTGGCTCACACCTGCGCCTCAGCACTCTGGGAGGCCGAGGTGGGCGGATCACCTGAGGTCAGGAGTTTGAGACCAGCCTGACCAACATGGTGAAATCCTGTCCCTACTGAAAAATAGAAAAATTAGCTGGGCATGGTGGCAGGTGCCCAGGTAATTCCAGCTGTGGCTGGAGAATGGCTTGAACCCAGGAGGCGGAGTTTGCAGTGAGCCGAGATCATGCCACTGCACTCCAGCCTGGGTGACAGAATGAGACTCTGTCTCAAAAGACAAAAAAAAAGAAAAGAAACAGGATAAAGCAAACACAGACAAATGTTAGTGGTGGAAGCTGGGTAGGAGGTATATGTGGGTTCACTGTAAAATTCTTTCCACTTTGTCTTATGTTTGAGTGTCTGAATTTTCTTTCTTTACTTTTTTTTTTTTTTTTTTTTGAGATGGGGTCTCACTCTGTCACCCACGCTGGAGTGCAGTGTCACAATCGCAGCTCACTGCAACCTCCACCTCCTGGGCTCTATCGATCCTCCCACCTCAGCCTCTCTACTACTTGGGACCACAGGTGCACACCACCATGCCAGACTAATTTTTAGTATTTTTGGTAGAGGCGGGGTTTTGCCATGTTGCCCAGGCTGGTCTTGATTCTTGACCTCTATTGATCTACCCGCCTTGGCCTCCCAAAGTGCTAAGATTACAGGCATGAGCCACCACGCCTGGCCTGAATTTTCGTAATAAAATCTTTTGGGGAAAAATAAAGTAAATCTGTATGCTCTGACTTTTCAAGACATGCAGAGACAGGATATTGAGGGATAAAAACTGAACCCAAAAGAAGTCCTGTGATGTCTTGCATGTGACACTCAAGAACAGGCAAAACGAAACTGTGGTCGCAGGGTACTCATTCCTTTTGCGGGACACTGGCTGGCAGGCAGTGAGACAGGACCTTCTGGGAAGCTGGAAATGTTTTTTTGTTGTTGTTATTGTTTGTTTTTTTTTCTGAGACAGTCTCGCTCTGTTGCTCAGGCTGGAGTGCAATGGCGCGATCTCAGCTTGCTGCAACCGCTTTCTCTCAGGTTCAAGTGATTCTCCGGTCTCAGCCTCTCAAGTAGCTGGGATTATGGGTGTGCGCCACCACACCTGGCTAATTTTTGTATTTTTAGTAGACACAGGGTTTCACCATGTTAGCCAGGCTGGTCTCAAACTCTTGACCTCAAGAGATCTGCCCGCCTCGGCCTCCCAAAGTGCTGGGATTATAGGCGTGAGCCACCGAGCCCTGCCTGGAAACGTTCTATGTTTTGGTCTGCGTGGTGCTGTACACCTATGTGTAAATCCACCAGGCTGATGATGTAAATGCTTAAGTGTTTAGGGGTGAAGAATGGATGTCTGCAACTTATCTGAGAGATTCAATTAAAAAAACATAGGCTCCTGGATGATAAGAAAGGTAGAGAGCTGGACAGATGTGTAACAAAGACAATTCTGCAAAATACATTAATTATAAATTCTAAGTGGTGGGAACAGGGACCTTCTCTCTATAATCCTGTGAACTTTTCTCTAAGCTTGAAAATCTTCAGACTAAAATGTTGTGGAAAAAAAATAAAGTCATAGTGCTGTACACTTAAGATTCATGTGTTTTGCTATAGATAAGTTATATCAAATTTTCTGATGTCCAGGGAATATGGCTAAGTGAAAAAAAAATCACTTCCAGATCAATAAGTAAAGCGGCTTTTGTTTACTAAAAAAATTAAAAATGGCCGGGCACGGTGGCTCACGCCTGTAATCCCAGCCCTTTGGGAGGCCGAGGCGGGCGGATCACAAGATCAGGAGATCGAGACCACCCTGGCTAACACGGTGAAACCACGTCTCTACTAAAAATACAAAAAAATTAGCCGGGCATGGTGGCAGGCACCTGTAGTCCCAGCTACTCGGGAGGCTGAGGCAGGAGACTGGTGTGAACCCAGGAGGCAGAGCTTGCAGTGAGCTGAGATCGCGCCACTGCATTCCAGCCTGGGCGACAGAGCGAGACTCCGTCTCAAAAACAAAAAAGAAAAAAAAAAAAGAATGAAAGAAAGAAAAGAAAAGAAAAAAAATAAATGCATGCTGATATTGACTTGCAAATCTATCTCAGAAACCCAAAGAACTTGAATAGGGTTTCTCAGACATGTTTATGGCTCCATGATCAGTGGGTTTGTTGGAAAATGCAGATTCTTGGGCCCTCTTCCAGGCTTCCTGAACTAGAATTTCTGAGGGTGGTGCCAAGGAATCTGCGTTTTAACCAGATTTCTGATGCCTGTTAAAAATTGAGACGCTTAGTCAGAGACAAGGGGGGCTGGCGGACAGAGGGATATTGCAATTACTTGTATACATTTTGGCGGGGCTCACGTCTGTAATCCCAGCACTTTGGGAAGCTGAGGCAGGTAGATCATTTGAGCTCAGGAGTTCAAGACAGCCTGGCCAACATGGTGAAACCCTGTCTCTACTAAAAATACAAAAAAAAAAAAAAAAAATTAGAGGAGTGTGGTGGTGGGCACCTATAATCCCAGCTACTCAAGAGGCTGAGGCAGGAGAATCACTTGAGCCCAGGAGGTAGAGGTTGCAGTGAGCTGAGATTGCACCACTACACCCTAGTCTGGGTGACAGAGTGAGACTCCGCCTCAAAAAAATAAAATTATTATTTTTATATGTTTTGAATGATGGTAGGCCTACAGGTGATTTGTATTTGTGTGTGTGTGCGTTTTAGTATTTTCCAAATAAAACAGAGAGGCTGGGTGCAGTGGCTCATGCCTGTAATCCCAGCACTTTGGGAGGCCAAGGCAGGTGGATCACTTGAAGTCAGGAGTTCGAAACCAGCTTGGCCATCATGGTGAAACCCTGTCTCTATTAAAAGTACAAAAAATACGCTGGGTGTGGTGGTGCGTGCCTGTAATCCCAGCTACTCGGGAGGCTGAAGCAAGAGAATCACTTGAAGCCGAGAGGTAGAGGTTGCAGTGAGCCAAGATCGTGGCACCGCACTGCAGCCTGGGTGACAGGGCGAGACTCCATCTCAAAAAAAAACAAAAAACAAAACAAAACAAAAAAAACAGCAATTAGAGAAAGTCTAGAGAGGCAGCAGAGCAAGCTGGCCAAACGGAAGTTTCCGCTGATCATCCCCTCTGCAGGAACACCAAATTTAACAAAAATCTACCAAAAAAAAAAAAAAACCTTCAAAAATCATGGCCTCAGGTGAGCACTCAGAGAGAGAGAGAGAGAGTGAGAGAGAGAGAGAGAGAGAGACAGAGACAGAGATACTCTGGGAGAAAGCAAGGGAAGAGAACAAGAGTCTCTGCCTGGTAATCCAGATAATTCTTCTGGATCTTATCCACGACCACTAAGGCAGTACCTCCATGAGTTTGCAAGAACCACAGCATTAATGGGCTTGGGGAGCCCGCTAATGCAGACACGGCTTACATCACAACACCCAAGTACTTTTGAATACCTGGAAAGCCTCCCCAAAAAGGACAGGTACAAACAAGCCTTGTCTGCAAAGACTACAATAAATACTTAACGTGGCCAGGCGTGGTGGCTCATGTCTGTAATCCCAGCACTTTGGGAGGCTGAGGCGGGTGGATCACCTGAGGTCAGGAGTTTGAAACCAGCCTGACCAATATGATGAAAACCCCGTCTCTACTAAAAATACAAAAATTAGCTGGGCGTGGTGGCATGCGCCTATAATCCCAGGTACTGGGGAGGCTGAGACAGGAGAATCACTGGAACCCACGAGGTGGAGGTTGCAATGAGCCAAGATGGCGCATTACACTCCAGCCTGGGCAATAACAGTGAAACTCCATCGCAAAAAAAAAAAAAAAAAAATTAGCCAGGGTGGTGTCAGGCGCCTGTAGTCCCAGCTACTTGGGAGGTTGAGGCAGGAGAATTACTTGTACCTGGGAGGCAGCGGTTGCAGTGAGCTGAGATCACGCTATTACACTCCAGCTTGAGCAACCAGAGCAAAACTCCATCTAAATAAATAAACACCTAACTTGTCAGTGCCCAGCCACCAGTGAACATCTATAAGCATCAAGACCATTCAGAATAAATGACCTTACCAAACAAACCAAATAAGCCACCCAGGACCAATCCTCGAGAAACAGAGATACGTGACCTTTCAGAGACAGAATTTACAATCGCTGTTTTGAGGAAACTCAAAGAAATTCAAGATAACACACAGAAGGAATTCAGATTCTATCAGATAAATTTAACAAAGAGATTGAAATAATTAAGAATCTGCTGGGCGTAGTGACTCACCCTGTAATCCCAGCACTTTGGGAGGCCAAGGCGGACGGATCACCTGAGGCCGAGAGTTCTAGACCAGCCTGACCAACACGGAGAAACCCTGTCTCCACTCAAAATACAAAATTAACTGGGCGTGGTGATGCATGCCTGTAATCCCAGCCTGGGCAACAAGAGCAAAACTCAGTCTCAAAAAAAAAAAACAAAAACAAAACAAAAAACCAAAAACAACAACAAAAAATACCCAATGATCTGTTGTCTACAAGAAACATACTTCACCTACAAATAAAAGAGTAAGAGTCTGGGTCCTGAAATGCAGGCAGTCCCACTTCATACATGAGGGAGGGTGTCTAATCATTTCCTTTCTCCCTTCCCCCAGGCCCTTCACAGGTGCCTGCTGGTTTCTCCCACTTGGCCAAGGAAACACTTGTGGTTAATAAGTCTCAGAAAAGTTATATGAAAGTTAAAAGTAAAACTGACAGCAGCTGAAGGATGGGGGGTGGGAGGTGGTCACGGTGGAGGAGACCCCACCACCACTGCCACTCGAGTAGGCAATGAGGAGCACCACGAGCACAGGATGCTACTTCTGCTGACCCTCCAAAAATACTCTGCATAAACCTTCAAGAAACATCCTTGGCCACTGTATCACCTGCTGACAGATTTCATGTCCTGGTCTCCTTCTAAACCTGGAGGTGGGGCATGAACAGGGTGGAGTCACCAGGGAAAGAAAACGAGGCCCCAGGACACCTGGGTTCATACCCAGGTCCCCAGCAATGTCTCCACTACCACTGCTGCTACCCCTGCTGCTGCTGCTGCTGCCTCTGCTGAATATGGAGCCTGCCAGGGCCACACTGATCCGGTATGGCGACCCCACCTACCACCCCCAAACTTGGGAGGGATTCTCTGCCTCTTGCCCTTTAAGTCTAGGACTCCCAGTTCAGTGATTCCCAGGCACCCAGGATCCCTAGCACTTCTTTCTCAGCTTCCCAGATCTCTAAACCAGGCTGTCACCCCTAAGGGCTCCACTCTGACATCTCTTAAACCAGATTTTTTTTTTTTTTTTTTTTTTGAGATGGAGTCTCACTCTGTTGCCCAGGCTGGAGTGCAATGGCGTGATCTTAGCTCACTGAAACCTCTGCCTCATGGGTTCAAGCAATTCTCCTGCCTCAGCCTCCCAAGTAGCTGGGACTACAGGCGCCCGCCACCATGCCCGGCTAATTTTTGTGTTTTTAGTGGAGACGGGGTTTCACCATGTTGGCCAGGCCTGTCTGGAACTCCTGACCTCATGATCCACCTACCTCGGCCTCCTAAAGTGCTGGGATTACAGGTGTGAGCCACTCCACCTGGCTGACCAGAGCCCTTTTATTATTATTATTATATTATTTTTAAGACGGAGTCTCGCTCTGTCACCCAGGCTGGAGTGCAGTGGCGTGATCTTGGCTCACTGCAAGCTCCGCTTACCAGGTTCACGCCATTCTTCTGCTTCAGCCTCCTGAATAGCTGGGATTACAGGCATCCGCCACCACGCCCGGCTAATTTTTTGTATTTTTAGTAGAGACGGGGTTTCACCATGTTTGCTAGGCAGGTCTTGAACTCCTGACCTGATGATCTGCCTGCCTCAGCCTCCCAAAGTGGTGGGACTACACGCGTGAGCCACTGCGCCTGGCTAGGACATGTTTTTGAGAGGTCTCTGCAGACCCCACTATAAGCTCTGATGATTAGGTATTATGGTTTCCAGACCTGTGACACACTCCTCCCATCTCAGAGCCCCAGATATGTGACATTTAAACTGAGACTCCTCCACATCACACCCATCAAACTGTTTGGCCTGAAGAAGTCATGTTTTTGGCCAGAGACATGGCTCACACCTGTAACCCAGCACTTTGGAAGGCAAAGGTGGGAAGACCGTTTGAGGCCAACAGTTTTGAGACCAGCCTGGACAACTTGGCCAGACTCCCAGCTACTCAGGAGGCTGACGAAGGAGGATTGCTTGAGCCCAGGAGCTTAAGGCAGTGAGCTATGATCTTGCATGATCCTGCTACTGCACTCCGGGCAGGGCAACAGGGTGACACCTTGTCTCAAAAAAAAAAAAAAAAAAAAAAAAAAGCCAGGTGTGGTGTTTGTGCCTATAGTCTCAGCTACTCCAGAGGCTGAGGTGGGAGAATCACTTGAGCCCTGGAAATCAAGGCTGCAGTAAGCCCTGACTGCACTACTGAACTCTAGCCTGGGTGAAAGAGGGAGACCCCGTGTCAAACAAAAAGTTTTAAAAAAGAATAAGAAATCCAATGTTGAGGACCCCATGCAAGACGTCTTCTCACTACCTTACCTCTGATGCCTCCCCCAGTCTCTCCCTTTTTCTCCTCTCTTCTCATCCCCTGGAACTCCTGGTAGGGGGAGGGGTGTACACTTCCAGGAAGAGTTTTCCCCACTTCACATTCTTGTGCCTCTCAAAGACTGACTCATGCGGGGTGGGGGGAAAGGTGGGAGTGAGGCAACAAGTGCTTCGAGAAGTGACTAAAAGCAGGAATGAAGATACTACCGCACATGGTGCTTGTTAACCTGCTTTTTGAACCTAATGTCTCATGGCCATTTTCTAAGTCAATGCAAAGAAAAGTGGGTCTCCAAATGTTGTATCAACAGCATCATCAAGACCTGGGAACTTGTTCGAAATCCAAATTCTTGGGCCCCATGCTAGACTTACTTAATTAGCAATGAAGATATCTGAATTGTAACTGGCCCTCTAAGTCAAGGGTTGCAAACACTCAGCTTCAGGGCCAAATCCTGTTTGCCTCCTGCTTTTGCAAATACAGTTTAAGGGAACCCGGGCAGGGCATAGTGCCTCTCCTCTGTAATCCCAGCACTTTGGGAGGCTGAGGCCAGGAGTTTGAGATCAGCACGGGCAACACAGCAAGACAGTTAAGACTTGACGCTTACATTTTTCTCCCCAAGGGTGGGGAAAATAGTACCTAAACTCATGAACTGAAGCATGCAGGGGCCACCACCCAAGGGCTTTTGCAAAGGTTAGGTTTTCTGTTAGGGTCTTGGGAAACCTTTGAGAATGTCAATTCTTTGGGAATGGCTTATTTTAAGGGATTTGAACATGGAAAGGTCTTTGGGAAGGTGTTTGGGATGCGTTGCTCTTGTAAAGTATTTGGGGACATCTGTCATCATGGCATCTTTGATAGGTTTTTCTGGAGGTTGTTATTGTAGGGTTTCTGGTACTGACTACTATTGTAGTGCCTAGGAGATGTTGAATTTGTCATCATATCCTATTTGGGTAAGTCTATTTAGAGGATCTCCAAGAAGGGCAGCTTCCTGTCAATATCCTCTTTCCTTACAGCATCCCTCTTCATCGAGTCCAACCTGAACGCAGGACCCTGAACCTACTGAGGGGACGGAGAGAACCAGCAGAGGTCCCCAAGTTGGGGGCCCCATCCCCTGGGGACAAGCTTACCTTTGTACCTCTCTCGAACTACAGGGATGTAAGTCACAGCCCCACACAGCCCTCACCCCTGCGCCTTTGAGCCAAACTCATTTACTCTCCTCTTTTGGTATCAGGTCCAGTATTTTGGGAAAATTGGGCTGGGAACGCCTCCACAAAACTTCACTGTCGTCTTTGACACTGGCTCCTCCAATCTCTGGGTCCCGTCCAGGAGATGTCACTTCTTCAGTGTGCCCTGCTGTGAGTTTCTATGCAGGAGAACAAGGCTGAATGGGGGTGAAGGGAGAAGGCGGGGCTGGACCTCAGCTTCTCAGAGGATTTTGAGGAATTGTTCTTTCATGATGCCCTCACAGGTCAGAAAGTCAAAGGGGCAGTAGGCATTGGGGAGATTCCCTCCCCCAGTGACACCTTTCTGACCTCTAACCTAGGGTTACACCACCGATTTGATCCCAAAGCCTCCAGTTCCTTCCAGGCCAATGGCACCAAGTTTGCCATTCAATATGGAACTGGGCGAGTAGATGGAATCCTGAGTGAAGACAAGCTGACTGTGAGTGACCTTTGACTCTCAGAAGTCTTCAGCCTAGGAGAACCCCATGGTCTAAGATCATCTGGCTTAGGGAGGGGCTTGAGGAGGAGGAGCTCCCCAAATGAATGGATGGGGCTTTTCAAGTGGGGTGGAGGGCCTGCCTATTGGAGTGAAGGGATGGTGCATCACAAGGAAGGGGAGGGGCTTCCTGGGTGAAGAGGTGGGGCTTCTCAAGCAGGGGGAGGAGCTTCCTGGGTGAAGAGGTGGGGCTTCTCAAGCAGGGGGAGGAGCTTCCTGGGTGAAGAGGTGGGGCTTCTCAAGCAGGGGGAGGAGCTTCCTGGGTGAAGAGGTGGGGCTTCTCAAGAGGCAAAGTTTCCTAGGAAGTTGGGGCTTTCATCCAGATGTCCCCAGAACTAGGATTCATGCCTTGGTTTGGGAGCCCTCAGGACATGTGGTTATTGTCATCCAAAAAGTAACTGGTCACATCTCAATCTACCCCTAGATTGGTGGAATCAAGGGTACATCAGTGATTTTCGGAGAGGCTCTCTGGGAGCCCGGCCTGGTCTTCACTTTTGCCCATTTTGATGGGATATTGGGCCTCGGTTTTCCCATTCTGTCTGTGGAAGGAGTTCGGCCCCCGATGGATGTACTGGTAGAGCAGGGGCTACTGGATAAGCCTGTCTTCTCCTTTTATCTCAACAGGTACTGGGAAGGGTGCACCTATCTATGAGCTCTATCCCCAAGAAGGAAGTGAGTCTTCCTTCAGGAAGTCTCTTACTCCATAAAGAAAGTCCCACCTCCACTCAGGAAGTCACTGACCCCAATGCAGGAAGTCTCACTCTCAGAGTCACCCACTTATACTCTCCATTCAGGAAGTCAGCCATCCAATACAGGAAGTTACATCCTCCATGCAGGAAGTCACCTACCCTATAAAGAAACACCTCAACCCTATTCAAAGTCCCAGAGCTTAAGTGACAACTTAAGACATACTAAGGAAACTCACCATCAGTTCAAAATGCTCCATGTTTCAAAATCAAACAAGGAAATTCCATGCCACACCCAACAAAATACTCAGGAGCTTTCTCTTCCTTACCAAGAAAGCTCAAATCCCATTTGAGAACACTGACCAGAAGTCAGGAATTGCCTGATTTAATCCAGGAAGTCCTACTGACTTGCTAGGAAGTTCAATATTATGCTCAGAAGTCCCACCCAACATCCAAGAAGTTTCCAAGAAGTCTCCACTTTCCCTCCCAGAGGCCCATCACACACAGTCAGGAAATCCTGTGCCCACTCAGTTACCCTGACATCCAACCCACTCTAGCAGTTCTACCAACCACTTAGTAGATCCCGCTCTCCTCTACCTTCCAGGAAGTCTCCATCCCCGTTCCCATCCCTCTCAGCCAACTCAGGAAGTCTAACACCTCTCTAGATATCACAACAGGCAATTCAGAAATTCTCTCCTCCTACCCAGGAAGCCACCCCACCCCTGCACAAGTCACACCTTCAAGAGCCAATTCCAAGACGCCGCTGCTCTACTTGGTTACTATGATATTCAGCTCAGGAAATTCCCCCAAAACTCTACCTTCCACAGTCAAATGAAGTCTCCTCTTCACTTCAGGAAGTCCCCAACAGCCTAAAGTGCCATGCTTTTCTTGCCTGGCTTCCAGTCCCAACATCTAGGCCCTTCCTGCATCTCACTACCCCGTGGGAACCCCAGAAACAACCCATCTGGTGGGAAGGGCCTCCCCTGGCCATACCTAGGGCTGAGGGAAGGCCAGTGACACTGACATCTACACTTTCTATACTCTGCCCCTGCAGGGACCCCGAAGAGCCTGATGGAGGAGAGCTGGTCCTGGGGGGCTCAGACCCGGCACACTATATCCCACCCCTCACCTTCGTGCCAGTCACAGTCCCTGCCTACTGGCAGATCCACATGGAGCGGTGAGGGACTTGGTCTCCTGGCTCTGGAGCTGGAGGCTGGGGGCCTGGACTCCGAGGACCCTGCCTCTGATGACTGCCTACTTCCCCCTCAGTGTGAAGGTGGGCCCAGGGCTGACTCTCTGTGTCCGGGGCTGTGCTGCCATCCTGGATACGGGCACGTCCCTCATCACAGGACCCACTGAGGAGATCCGGGCCCTGCATGCAGCCATTGGGGGATATCCCTTGCTGGCTGGGGAGGTGAGGTACCAGTCTCTGGTGGGTATGGGCTGAGGAGGCTGATGGCAGTTTGACAGTGAACATCAAAGGGTCCGAGGGTGGGAAGCAAGTATTTAAGGGGCATTCCAGGGCAGGAGGCACCGGACTTCGTGACCGATAGTCTGGAGGGTGGTGGGAGGAATTGAGGACACTTTCCAAGTGTCTACGCTGTGACTCTCTGGATGGTGGTGGGGTGGAGGGAGACGATAATGCAGGTTTGCTTGGGACTGCGTAAGTCTAGGCAGCAGGGCCTCTGCACACAGGACGCTGAATACCCAGGTGCTCAATACGGAAGTTACCCCATGGCACTGGGGAGCCACGGAAGGGATTGAGCAGAGCAGGAATCTCTCATCTTCACTGGTTCCTCTTCTCCCCCAGTACATCATCCTGTGCTCGGAGATCCCAAAGCTCCCCGCAGTCTCCTTCCTTCTTGGCGGGGTCTGGTTTAACCTCACGGCCCAGGATTACGTCATTCAGGTAGGTGGCCATCACCATGACGCCATAGGGACGTCATACGACGGTTTGAGAGGGTAGAGCTGAGAGACGTCTCTAGGAAGGGAAAGGGCCGCAGAAACATTTCTTGTCCCTGTGATGGCAGTTTGTTGGTGAACACTAAAGAGCCCGAGGGTGTGGGGGAGGGGGGAGCGCGGGCTCCCAGGGAAATGGCCGTCCCTGTGGCCGCGACACCCAGTCGTCTTCTTGTCGCCTTGCAGACTACTCGAAATGGCGTCCGCCTCTGCTTGTCCGGTTTCCAGGCCTTGGATGTCCCTCCGCCTGCAGGGCCCTTCTGGATCCTCGGTGATGTCTTCTTGGGGACGTATGTGGCCGTTTTCGACCGCGGGGACACGAAGAGCAGTGCCCGGGTGGGCCTAGCGCGCGCTCGCACTCGCCGAGCCGCCCTGGTATGGGGCGAGACCGCGCAGGCGCAGTTCCCCGGGTGACGCCCACGTGAAGCGCATGCGCAGTGGGTGGTCGCTGAGGTCCCGCTGCCCAGTAAAAATCCACTATTTCCATTGAGCGATGCTGCCTGGGTGGCTTCTTTTCATAGCGTACTTGTTAAAGAGAAAGCTTTGTGACCGGGCGCGGTGTCTCACGCCGGTAATCCCAGCACTTTGGGAAGCCGAGGCGGGTGGATCACCTGAGGTCAGGAGTTCGAGACCAACCTGGCCAACATGGTGAAACCCCGTCTCTACTAAAAATACAAAAAAATTATCCGGCCATGGTGGTGCATGCCTGTAATCCCAGCTACTCGGGAGGCTGAGGCAGGAGAATGGCTTAAACTTGGGAGGCCAAGGTTGCAGTGAGCCTAGACCGCACCATTGCACTCCAGCCTGGGCAACAACGAAAATCCATCTCAAAAATAAATAAATAAAGAGAAGGCCGGGCGCGGTGGCTCAAGCCTGTAATCCCAGCACTTTGAGAGGCCGAGACGGGCGGATCACAAGGCCAGGAGATCAAGACCATCCTGGCTAACAGAGTGAAACCCCGTCTCTACTAAAAAAATACAAAAAACTAGCCGGGCGTGGTGGCGGGCGCCTGTAGTCCCAGCGACTGGAGAGGCTGAGGCAGGAGAATGGCGTAAACCCGGGAGGCGGAGCTTGCAGTGAGCTGAGTTCCGGCCACTGCACTCCAGCCTGGGCGACAGAGCGAGACTCCGTCTCAAAAAAAAAAAAATAAATAAATAAATAAAGAGAAAACTTTGTGCCTGTACCCACGGAGTTGAGGAAGTGGGAGGCGAAGGGTATCACCCGTTTTCTCCAGGACGCACCCTGGTGAGGGATTTCGTAATACGAATCCCATGAAGCCCCTCGACTACGCTGCCTTTCGTCAAAAGCTCCCAGCGCCGTGGAGCATCACGGTCGTTGTAGTCCACGCCGTGGTCACGCCCTGACGGAGGCGGGCGCAGCCACAACATGCGTGGGAGGTGACAGGTCGCGACGGCAGCGACAGGTGGCAGTGGGTGGGGGGTGACTGTAATTGGTAAGGGTTTCCCAGTTCCTGGTCAAGGGGGCAAGGATGCTATTCCCCCGGATCTCATTTCCTGTTTCCCCTCTCTCCCTCTGGATTCTGAGACCCCGGGGGAGCTCTGAGCCTCTGGGTTCGGGGAGCGGTGCTGCGCCATCCGTGGAGGTGACGTCACTCCCCCCTCCTCAGCCTCTTGCTATCCAGAGCTAATTGGATACGGGTACATATCCAATTGATTCTAAAAAACGACTGGTCGAAAAATCTGGCAATCCTTTATCTAATCGCATCCTGAGGCTTCTGGAAGAATTGTGTTGAGCGATTCTGGGGACCCCGAAAAGTCAGGCCTGAGCCCCATCTCGAGAGTGTGCTCCTCTGATAGTGGAGGCCGACCTGATCACAAACCGCTAAGCGACTAGACACGGGGAGATTCAGGACCCAGTAAGCTCGGGCAGGAGAGTCAGGGAGGAAGCTTCTGTTCTGCTCCTTTTCCCGTGGGGTGCAGAGAGCGAGCAAGTCGGCATTCCAGGGGGTGGGAAGCGCCGGAGCAGAAGCAGGGAGCTGGAAAGGGCCTGGTGTTCCAGGAGTCCCGCTCTAGAAACAGGGGTGGCGGCTGGGGAATCTTGGCTGGGAAAATAGGCCCACACCTCCACCTTGTGGCCAATTGGGAATTTGCAGGCACGGCCTCTCAGAAACTACTTAAGGGCGCTTTGGGTGAAGTTGGATAGGGTGCTGCAGACGGAAAGCGTGGGGGGCGAGTTGAAGGGGCCCCAGATGGAGTGCTCTGAGAAAACAAAGCGGGGATGGTGGTGGTGGTGGTGAGAGTTATCATAGAGACACTGTCCGCTGTTTCAGAAAAATTCCCCAAAGCAAGGAGTGCACAAAGTGGATCTTTACTATTATTATTATTATTTTATTGTTATTATTATCGAGACAAGGACTCACTCTGTCGCTCAAGCTGGAGTGCAGTGGCGCGGTAATGGCTCACTGCAGCCTCGAACTCCCCGGCTCAAGCGATCCTCCTGCCTCAGCCTTAGGTGTAGCAGGGACCACAGGCATGGGCCACCACGCTTGACTAATTTTTAGAAGTTTTGTAGAGACTTTTTTTTTCTTTTTTTTTTTGAGATGGAGTTTTGCTCCTTTTGCCCAGGCTGGAGGGCAGTGGCACCATCTCGGCTCACCACAACCTCCACCTCCTGGGTTCAAGCGATTCTCCTGCCTCAGCCTCCCAAGTAGCTGGGATTACAGGCATGTGCCACCACGCCCAGCTAATTTTTGTATTTTTAGTAGGGACGGGTTTTTTCCATGTTGGTCAGGCGGGTCTCTAACTCCAGACCTCAGGTAATCCTCCCACCTTGGCCTCCCAAAGTGCTGGGATTACAGGGGTGAGCCACCGCACCCGGGGTTTTACCATGTTGTCTTGGTCATTATTTATTATTCACTATGTGCCAGGCTCTGTCCTAGGTGCTGGGGCACAGTGGATAATTAAACGGATGAAGATCTTTGCCCTCATAGGGATTACACTAGAATGGGGAAATAGGCATTAAGATAGGAAGTAAATTACCAACATTGTGGGCTGAAGAGTGGCCCCCAAAAGATATTCACACCTCAGTCCCTGGGGTTGTGAATACTACCTTATGTGAGGAAAAGGATTTAGCAGATGTAATCAACTGAAGGAGTTTGAGAACAGGGTCATCCAAGAGGACCCTAAATGTCATCACAAGGGTCCTTATAAGAGGGAGGCAGAGGGAGACTGATTCAGAAGTTCACGTGAAGACGGAAGCAAGACGCCAGGATGCTGGCTTTGAAGAAGGAAGACGGGGCTCCTGCAGAGCTCCTCCAGAAGCTGGAGAAGGCGAGGACGTGGATTCTCCTCTAGAGCCTCCAGAGGCTCTGCAAACATGGCTCTGCAAACACGGCACTGCAAACACGGCTCTGCAAACACGGCTCTGCAAACACGGCTCTGCAAACACGGCAGTTTCAACACTGAAATCATTTTGGGCTTCTGGCTTCCATAATTGTAGGACAGTGAATGTGTGATTGAGTGATTGATTTTGTTGCCCAGGCTGGAGTGCAGTGGCACAATCGTGGCTCACTACAGCCTCCACCTCCCAAGCTCAAGCAATCCTCCTGCCTCAGCCTCCCAAGTAGCTGGGACCACAGACATGCACCACTAAGCCCAGATAATTTAATTTTTTTTCCCCTAGAGACAGGGTCTCCCTTTGTTGCCCAGGCTGGTCTCCATCCAACTCCCAGGCTCAAGCAGTCCTCCTGCCTCAGCCTCCTGAAATGCTGGGATTACCGGCATAAGGCACCCACCTGGCCTTTTCTTTATGAATTACCCAGCCTCAGGTATTCCTTTATTGCAATGCAAAATTGACTAATACAGATGATATGGAACAGATGCACAGAAAATATCTATAAGGACTGTGATGATTCATACTGAGTGTCAACTCGATTGGATTGAAGGATACAAAGTATTGATCCTGGGTGTCCTGAGGGTGTTGCCAGAAGAAATTAACATTTGAGGAGGGGAACATCGCACACTGGGGCCTGTTGGGGAGTGGGGGGTAAGTGAGGGGGAAAGCATTAGGACAGATACCTAATGCATGTGGGGGTTAAAACCTAGATGACGGGTTGATAGGTGCAGCAAAGCAGCATGGTACACGTTTACCTATGTAACAAACCTGCACGTTCTGCACATGTATCCCAGAACTTAAAGTAAAATAAAATAAAATAAAACAAACAGAAACGTTTGAGTCAGTGGGCTGGAAAAGGCAGACCCACCCTTAATAAGCTGCCATCCTGGCTAGAATATAAGCAGGCAGAAAAATGTGAAAAGAGAGACTGGCCTAGCCTCCCAGCCTCCATCTTTCTCCCGTGTTAGATGCTTCCTGCCCTCGAACATCAGACTCCAAGTCTTCAGTTTTGGAACTCGGACTGGCTCTCCTTGCTCCTCAGTGTGCAGACGGCCTGTTGTAGGACCCTTGTGATTGTGTGAGTTAATACTTAATAAACTCCCATATATATATATATTCCATTAGTTCTGTTCCTCTCGAGAGCCCTGACTAATACAAGGACATTACTGCATTCTTGTTTATTACATTCAAAAGGGGAGGCCGGGCGCAGTGGCTCATGCCTGCAATCCCAGCACTTTGGGAGGCTGAGGCGGGTGGATCACAAGGTCAGGAGATCGAGACCATCCTGGCTAACCTGGTGAAACCTCGTCTCTACTAAAAATACAAAAAAATTAGCCGGGCGTGGTGGCGGGCGCCTGTAGTCCCAGCTACTCCAGAGGCTGAGGCAGGAGAATGGCATGAACCCGGGAGGCGGAGCTTTCTGTAAGCCAAGATCGCGCCACAGCACTCCAGCCTGGGTAACAAAGTGAGACTCCGTCTCAAAAAAAAAAAAAAAAAAGGAATTATAGTTCCTTGCCAGTCTCCATGGAACACCCCCCCTCACCTGTTCCCAAGCCAGGGACTAAGGACTATCGACCTGTACAGCACTTATGCTCGGCTAACCAAGCTACAGTGACTCTGCACCAACAGTTCCCAACCCTTCCACACTGTTAGGATTGCTGCCAGCTGAGGACAGCTGGTGCGCTTGTCTGGACTTGAAGGATGCCTTCTTTAGCATCAGACTGGCTCCTGAGCATCAAAAGCTGCTTGCCTTTCAGTGGGAAGATCCGGGGTCAGGTGTCACCACTCAGTACACTTGGACTTGGCTTCCCCAGGGGTTTAAAAATTCCCCCACCATTTTCAGGGAGGTATTGGCTCGAGACCTCCAGAAGTTTCCTGCTAAAGACCAAGGCTGCGTCTTGCTCCCGTACGTGGATGATCTTCTGCTAGGACACTCCATGGCAGACAGGTGTGCAAAAGGGACGGATGTCCTGCTTCCACACCTGAAGGACTCTGGGTATAAGGTGTCCAAGAAGAAAGCTCAGATCTGCAGACAGCAGGCATGCTACCTGGGATTCACTATTCAGAAAGGGGAGCGCAACCTGGGGTCAGAAAGAAAGCAGGTCATCTGCAGCTTACCAGAACCTAAAACCAGAAGGCAAGTAAGGGAATCTCTAGGAGCTGTGGGGTTTTGCAGATTATGGATTCCAAACTTTGCGGTGCTAGCCAAACCGCTGTATGGGGTTACAAAGGGGGGCGATCGGGAGCCTTGGGAGCCTTTTGAACGGGGACCTCTGCAACAGCAAGCCTTTTGCAAGTTAGAGGAAACACCTATGTCAGCCCCAGCCCTAGGACTACCGGATTTGACAAAGCCCTTCACGCTCTGTGTGTCAGAAAGAGAAAAAATGGCAGTCAGAGTTTTAACCCAAACTGTGGGGCCCTGGCCAAGACCAGTGGCTACCTCTCAAAACAGCTAGATGGCGTTTCAAAAGCCTGGCCTCCTTGTCTGAGAGCCCTGGCAGCTACAGCCCTGTTAGCACAAGAAGCAGACAAGCTAACCCTTGGACAAAACTTAAGTATAAAGGCCCCCCATGCGGTGGTAACTCTGATGAATACCAAAGGACACCATTGGCTAACAAATGCCAGATTAACCAAGTACCAAAGCTTGTTATGTGAAAACCCCTGCATAACCAGTGAAGTCTGTAACACTCTGAATCCTGCCACCTTACTCCCAGTATCAGACAGCCCTGTCGAACATAATTGTGTGGAAGTATTGGACTCAGTCTATTCTAGCAGACCCGATCTTCAAGACCAGCCATGGGTATTAGTGGACTAGGAGTTATACGTGGATGGGAGCAGCTTCATCAAGCCACGAGGAGAAAGATGTGCAGGATATGCGGTGGTAACCTTGGATGATGTTATTGAAGCCAAACCATTGCCTCAGGGCACTTTAGCCCAGAAGGCAGAGCCCATTGCTTTAACTTGGGCCCTAGAACTTAGTGAAGGTAAGACTGTAAACATTTATACTGACTCTCGATATGCCTTTCGAACCCTTCAAGTACATGGAGCATTATATAAAGAAAAAGGCCTGTTAAATTCTGGGGCAAAGGACATAAAATACCAACAAGAGGCCGGGCGCGGTGGCTCACACCTGTAATCCCAGCATTTTGGGAGGCCGAGGCGGGCGGATCACAAGGTCAGGAGATCGAGACCATCCTGGCTAACACGGTGAAACCTCTTCTCTACTAAAAATGCAAAAAATTAGCCGGGTGTGGCGGCGGGCACCTGTAGTCCCAGCTACTTGGGAGGCTGAGGCAGGAGAATGGTGTGAACCCGGGAGGCGGAGCTTGCAGTGAGCCGAGATCGTGCCACTGCACTCCAGCCTGGGCGACTGAGTGAGACTCCGTCTCAAAAAAAAAAAAAAAAAAATCAACAAGAAATTCTGCAATTATTAGAGGCAGTATGGAAACCCCAAAAGGTGGCAGTCATGCATTGCAGGGGACACCAGCACGTTTCCACCTCGGTGAGCCAACGAAACTCCCGAGCAGACACAGAGTCACGAAAGGCAGTATCTCCTTTTTCTTCTTCTTCTTCTTCTTCTTTTTTTTTTTTTTTTTTTTTTTGAGATGGAGTCTTGCTCTGTTGCCCAGGCTGGAGTGCAGTGGCCGGATCTCAGCTCACTATAAGCTCTGACTCCCGGGTTTACGCCATTCTCCTGCCTCAGCCTCCAGAGTAGCTGGGACTACAGGCGCCCGCCACCTTGCCCGGCTAGTTTTTTGTATTTTTTAGTAGAGACAGGGTTTCACCGTGTTAGCCAGGATGGTCTCAATCTCCGGACCTTGTGATCCTCCCGTCTCGGCCTCCCAAAGTGCTGGGATTACAGGCTTGAGCCACCGCGCCCGGCCAGTATCTCCTTCTTACTGGGCATGCGTCACAGCCCCCTACTCCCTCAAATACCTGATCTGGTGCCTACTCATTCTAAAGAGGAAAAAGACTTTCTTCAGGCAGAGGGAGGACAAACAATAAAAGCAGGATGGATAAAGTTACCAGGTGGGAGAATAGCTGTGCCACAGCGGCCAGGAGCCGCAGTCGTACTGGCTGTACATGAAACTACCCATTTAGGCCAGGAGTCACTTGAAAAGCTGTTAAGCTGCTACTTCTATCTCACACTTGCCAGCTCTTGCTGAAACAGTGCTGCAGCAATGCGTTACCAGTCGACAGCACAGTGCAAAGCAAGCCCCCTCTGTGCCTCCTGGCATACAAGCCTATGGAGCAGCTCCCTTGGGAGATCTTCAAGTGGACTTCACAGAGATGCCCAAATGCGGAGGTAACAAGCATTTACGGGTTCTAGTGCGTACTTACTCTAGGTGGGTAGAGGCTTATCCAACATGAACTGAAAAAGCTCATGAAGTAACCCGTGTGCTTCTTCGAGATCTCATCCCTAGGTTTGGACTTGCCTCTGCGGATTGGCTCAGATAATGGGCCGGCATTTGTGGCTGACTTAGTACAGAGGATGGCAAAGGTATTGGGAATCACTTGGAAGCTACATGCCGCCTACCGACCTCAGAGTTCCGGAAAGGTGGAGCGGATGAATTGCACTATCAAAAACAGTTTAAGGAAAGTAGGTCACGAGACAGGATTAAAATGGATACAGGCCCTTCCTATGGCATTGTTCAAAATTAGGTGCACCCCCTCTAAGAAAACAGGATACTCTCCTTACGAAATATTATATCACAGGCCTCCTCCTATACTGCGAGGACTTCCGGGTACTCCCCAAGAGTTGGGTGAAATTGAACTGCAGCAACCAGCCTGGCCAAGATGGTGAAACCCCGTCTCTACTACAAATACAAAAAAATTAGCTGGGCGAGGTGGCACGCGCCTGTAATCCCAGCTACTCCAGAGGCTGAGGCAAAGAATTGCTTAAAAACCTGGAGGGGCGGAGGTTGCAGTGAGCCGAGGTCGTGCCACTGCACTCCAGCCTGGGCGACAGAGGGAGACTCCGTCTCAAAAACTAAAAAAAAAAAGAAAAGAAAAGAAAAGAAATTGAATTGCAGCGACAGCTACAGGCCTTGGGGAAAATTACCCAGACAATCTCAGCCTGGGTAAACGAGAGGTGCCTGGCCAGCTTCTTCTCCCCAGTTTACCCTTTTTCTCCAGGTGACCGTATGGTGTGTGGATCAAGGACTGGAACGTAGCTCCCTTATGGCTAACGGTGGAAGGGACCCCAGACGGTTATCCTGACCACTCCCACGGCTGTGAAGAGACAAGGAATTCCAGCCTGGATTCACCACAGCCGCATAAAGCCTGCAGCCACCGGAACCGGGGAGGCCAAACCAAGCCTAGACAATCCCCGCAAAGTAACCCTGAGGAGGACAACAAGCCCTGCTCGAGTCACCCCCGGAAGCTGACTGGTCTATGCTCCGCCGAAGCATGAGGAAAATCGCTGTGGGACTTACTTTCCTTATAACATGGACTTGTGTGGTAAAATCTTCCACTGCTTCTTCCCACACAGAGGACTGCCTTCAGTGCATACATCAGGTCACTGAGGTAGGACAAGTTAAGACAATCTTTTTGTTCGATAGTTATGATGAATGCCTAGGAATTCCAAAAGGAACATGTTTGTATAATAACACTCAGTACAAAGTCTGTAATCCAGGAAGTGACCAGCCCGATGTGTGCTATGACCCCTCTGAACCTCCCATGTCCACAGTTTTTGAAATAAGATTACGGACTGAAGACTGGTGGGGACTCATAAATGAGACAAGTAAAGTATTAGCCAGAACAGTAGAAAAAGGAGTGCCCAAATGCATAATCTTAAAATTTGATGCTTGTGCCATCATTAATAGCAATAAGGAGCAGGATGTGGCTCTTTTAATTAGGAGGAAAAAAAATACATGTCCGAAAATAAGTACATCTGTCATGAATTAGGATTGTGTGAAAACGAATGTGGGTACTGGTCTTGTGACATTTAGGCTACTTGGAAAAAAAAGAAAATGAAAAAGATCTTGTTTGGCTCCAAAACCGGAAAGGCAGACCCTCCTGCAGGAGTGGAAGCTGCAACCCTTTAGAATTAGTCATCACAAACCCCTCGGACCCAAAACAGGAAAAAGGAAAATACGTTCTCTCGAGGCATTGATGGAAAAGAACTAGACCGTAAGGTCAACATTTTAATCAAAGGAGAGATTTGAAAATGCTCTCCAGAGCCAGTATTTCCGACTTTCTATGATGAACTAAATGTGCCAGTACCTGAAATTCCAGGAAAAACTAGAAATTTGTTTTTGCAATTAGCCGAGCAGGTAGCCCAGTCTCTAAAAGTCACTTCATGTGATGTTTGTGGAGGAACCGTCACAGGAGATCAATGGCCATGGGAACCCGAGAATGAGTTACTACAGACCCAGTTCCTGATGAATTCCTGGCCCAAAAGAACCACTCTGACAATTTCTGGGTTCTAAAAGCCTCAATTATTGGACAACATTGCATAGCTAGAGAAGGAAAAGAATTCACTCATCCTGTAGGATGGCTTAGTTGTCTTGGACAAAAACTGTATAATGGTACCACAAAAACAGTTACATGGTGGAGTTCCAATTACACAGAAAAAAGATCCATTCAGTAAATTTCCAAAATTGCAGACTGCTTAGGCCCACCCAGAATTCCACCAGGACTGATCTGCCCCCACCGGGTTATACTGGATATGTGAACACAGAGCCTATGCTAAGCTACCTGATCAGTGGACAGGTAGCTGTGTAATGGGCACTATTAAACCATCTTTCTTCCTACTGCCCATAAAAACAGGTGAACTCCTAGGATTCCCTGTCTATGCTTCCCGCGAAAAACGAAGCATAGTCATAGGTAACTGGAAAGATGACGAATGGCCCCCTGAAAGAATTATACAATACTATGGGCCCACCACTTGGGCACAAGAAGGCTCATAGGGATATCGGACCCCCATCTACATGCTCAACCGAATCATACGGTTGCAAAGCTGTTTCAGAATTTATTACTAATAAAACCGGTCAAGCCTTCACTCTTCTTGCCCGGCAAGAGACTTAGATGAGGAATGCTATCTACCAAAATAGACTAGCTCTCGACTACTTGCTGGCAGCTGAAGGAGGAGTTTGTGGAAAATTTAACCTTACTAATTGCTGTCTACACACACATGATCAAGGGCAAGTAGTTGAAGACATAAAGATATAACAAAACTGGCACATGTGCCCGTGCAAGTGTGGCACAGATTTGATCCTGGGGCCATGTTTGGAAATTAGTTCCCAGCAATAGGAGGATTTAAAACTCTTATAATAGGAGGTATAATAGTAATAGGAACCTGCTTACTACTCCCTTGTTTGCTACCTATACTTCTTCAAATGATAAAAAGCTTCATCGCTACCTTAGTTCACCAGAGTGCTTCAGCACAAGCATATTACATGAACCACTATCAATCTATTGCACAGGAAGACATAAGTAGTAAAAATGAAAGTGAGAACTCCCACTAATAAAATGAGTGAGAGTCTCAAAGGGAGGAAATGAGAGAAGCGAGAAAGAGACCCCCCCCCCATACTGTTATATACTATTTTATACTCGGTACCTGTTTTAAGAAGAAACATGGAAGCAAAACCAAAGGCAGGCAGCCCGGCACCAGGCACCAGACCCAAAACCAGGCCTGGACCTGCCTGACTTTAGCCTGACAGTTAAAATTCAACCCATGACTTAGCAACCAATGTTATCCATAGATTCCAGACATTGTATGGAAGGACACTGTGAAACTTCTCGTTCTGTTCTGTTTCACTCTGATTACTGGTGCAGGCAGCCCCTGTCACATACCCCCTAGATTGCTCAATTAGTCACGGTCCTTTCATGTAAAATCTTTAGTGTTGTGAGCCTTTAAAAGGGACAGAAATTGTGCAATCAACAAGTTTGGATTTTAAGACGCTAGTCTGCCAATGCTTCCAGCTGATTAAAAGCTACTTCCTTCACTATCTCAGTGTCTGTGGGGTTTTGTCCACGGCTCGTCCTGCTAGACTAGAATAGCATATCCAGTGAAAATATCCTTCAAGCATGAAGGAGAAATAAAGACTCTCCCAAAACAAACAAAGCTGAGGAATTTCATCAACACCAGATCTGTCCTACAAGAAATGCTAAAGGGAGTACTTCAGTCAGAAAGAAAAGCATGTTCATGAGTGATAAAAAAATCATCTGACGGTACAAAACTCACTGCTAATAGTAAGCACACAGAAAAACATGGTGTATTGTAACAGTATAACTATGGTGTATGAACTACTCTTAAGTAGAAAAACTAAAGGGTGAACCAATCAAAAATAATAACTACAACAACTCTTTAAGACATAGACAGTACAATAAGATATAAATACAAACAACAGAAAGTTAAAAAGTTGGGGACAAAGTTAAGGTGTAGAGGTTTTATTAATTTTCTTATTGTTTGTTGGTTTGTTTATGCAAACAGTGTTAAGTTTATGCTGTCAGCTTAAAATAATGGGTTATAAGATAGTATTTGCGGCAGGACGCGGTGGCTCACACCTGTAATCCCAGCACTTTGGGAGGCTGAGGCAGGCAGATCACAAGGTCAGATCAAGGCCATCCTGGCTAACATAGTGAAACCTTGTCTCTACTAAAAATACAAAAAAAAAAAAAAAAAAATTAGCCCAGCACGGTGGTGGACTCCTGTAGTCCCAGCTACTCTGGAGGCTGAGGCAGGAGAATGGCATGAACCTGGGAGGCGGAGCTTGCAGTGAGCCGAGATAGAGTCCATTGCACTCCAGCCTGGGTAACAGACTCCATCTCAAAAAAAAAAAAAAAAAAAGACAGTATTTGCAAGCCTCATGGTAACCTCAAATCAAAAAACATACAACAGATACAAAAAAAAAAGGAAATATTAAATCATATGACCAGGGAAAATTACCTTCTCTAAAAGGAAAACAGAGGCCAGGTGTGGTGGCTCATGTGTATAATCCCAGCACTCTGGGAGGCTGAGGCGGGTGGATCACCTGAAGTCAGGAGTTTGAGATCAGTATGGCCAACATGATGAAACCAAATCTCTATTAAAAATACATAAATCAGCCAGGTGTGCTGTCACGTACCTGTAGTCCCAGCTACTCAGGAGGCTGAGGCACAAGAATCACTTGAATCCAGGAGGCAGAGGTTGCAGTGAGCCGAGATTGCACCAGGGCACTCCAGCCTGGGCAACAGAACGAGATTCTGTCTCAAAAATAAATAAATAAATAAATAAATAAATAAATAAATAAATAAGGGCAAAGAAGGACAGAAAGAAGAGAATACCATAAAACAACCAGAAAACAAATAACAAAATGGCAAGAAGATGTCCTTATCAAGGACAACATTGAATGTAAATGGACTAAACTCTCGAATAAAAAGATATAGAATGTATGAATGGATGAAAAAGAGGACCCAATGTTTTGTTGCTTACAAGAAACATACTTCATCTACAAATAAAATAATAAGAGTCTGGGTCCTGAGATGCAGGCAGTCCCACTTCATATGGGAGGGCAGGCTTATAACCAGTTCCTCTCTCCCTTCCCTAGACCCTTCACAGACACCTGCTGGTCCCTCTCACTTGGCCAAGGAAACACTTGTGGTTAAAAAGTTGCAGAAAAGTGATGTGAAAGTGAGAAGTAAAAGTGACAGAGGCTACAGGATGGAGGGTGGGAGGCAGTCCTAACAGAGGAGACCTCACCACCACCACCCCCCAAGTAGGGAATGAGGAGCACCAGGGACACAGGATACAACTTTTGTTGACGCTACACAAATACTCTGCACAAATCTTCAAAAAGCATCCTTGTCCCCGTGTCACCTGCTGAGAGATCTCGTGTCTTGGTCACCTCCTAAACCGGGAGGTGGGGCATGAACAGGGTGGAGTCACAGGGGAGAGAAAACTAGGAAGCCTGGGTTCACACCCTGTTCCCCAGTGATGTCTCCACCACTGCTGCTGCTACCCCTGCTGCTGCTGCTGCCTCTGCTGAACGTGGAGCCTGCTGAGGCCACACTGATTCGGTATGGTGACCCCATTTGCCACCCCCAAACCTGGGAGGGATTCTCTGCTTTTTGCCCTTTAAGTCTGGGGCTCCTGGTTCAGTGATTCCCAAACCCGACACCCAGGATCCTTGACTCTTCTTTCTTGGCTTCCCAGATCTCTAAAGTGGGCTTTCACTCTGAGGACTCCACTCTGACATCTTGTAAGATCAGAGCTCCCCCACCCTTTTTTTTTTTTTTTTTTTGAGAAAGAGTTTTGTTCTTGTTGCCCAGGTTGGAGTGCAATGGCATGATCCTGGCTCACCACAACCTCCACCTCCCAGGTTCAAGTGATTCTCCTGCCTCAGCCTCCCGAGTAGCTGGGATTACAGGCATGTGCCACCACCCCAGCTAATTTTGTATTTTTAGTAGAGATGGAGTTTCTCCATGTTGGTCAGGCTGGTCTCAAACTCCCAACCTTAGGTGATCTGCCCACGTTGGCCTCCCAAAGTGCTGGGGGTTATAGGCATGAGTCACCACACCCGGCTCAGAGCTCCCTTTTTAATTTTTTTTTTCCTTTTATTTATTTATTTGTTGAGACTGGGTCTTGCTCTGTCACCCAGGCTGGAGTGCAGTAGTGAGATCATGGCTCGCTGCAGCCTCAAACTTGTGGTCTTAAGCCATTCTCCCACCTCAGCCTCTGAAGTAGCTGGGACTACAGGTATGTGTCACCATGCCAAGCTAGTTTTTGAAATTTTTTTGTAAAGAGGAGGGTATCCCTGTATTTTCCAGGCTGGTCTCCACCTCCTGGGCTCGAGCAATCCTCTCACCTTAGCTTCCCAAAGTGCTGGAATTACAGACATGAACTACCATGTCCAGCCCAGAGCCCCTTTAAGATCCTCCAACACTGAGAGTTTTTTTTTTTTTTTTTTTTTTTTTTTTTGAGACAGAGTCTCACTCTGTTGCCAGGCTGGAGTGCAGTGGCGTAGTCTCGGCTCACTGCAACCTCCGCCTCCTGGTTCAAGCGATTCTCCTGCCTCAACCTCCCAAGTAGCTGGGATTACAGGCACGTGTCACCACGCCTGGCTAATTTTTGTATTTTTAGTAGAGATGGGGTTTCACCATGTTGGCCAGGCTGGTCTTGAACTCCTGACCTTGTGATCTGCCTGCCTCAGCCTCCCAAAGTGCTGGGATTACAGCCATGAGCCACCGTGCCTGGCCTTCACTGAGACTCTTGAGTGAGGAACCCTCCCCTTCTTCTCTGGATATGTTTTTTGGGAGGCCTCTGCAGATCCCACGCCGAGCTCTGATGACCAGGTATGGGGGTCTCCAGACATGTGACACATTCCCTCTATCTTGGAGACAAAGGCATGTGACATTTAAACTAAGCCTTCCCCACATTCACACCCTCCAAATTGTTTAGGCCTCAATAAGTCTATTTTTTGTCTGAGCACAATGGCTCACCGCTGTAATCTCAGCACTTTGGGAGGCCAAGGCAGGAGAATTGCTTGAGGCTAGGAGTTCAAGACTAGTCTGGGCAACATAGTGAGACTCTAGTCTTTACAGAAAAAAAAAAAATCAGCTGGGCATGGTGACAGGTGCCTGTAGTCTTAGCTACTTGGGAGGCTGCGTGGGAGTGCCATTTGAACCCCACTGCACTCTAGCCTGGGCAACACAGTGAGGTCCTGTCTCAAAAAAAAAAAAAAAAAGAAGTCCAGTTTTGGGGCCCCACCCAAGAAGTTCTCCCCTACCTTACCTCTGATGCTTCCCCAATTTCTCCCTTCCCCTCTTCTCTTCTCCTTATGCCTTAGAGTTCTTGGCAGGGGGAGGGGTGTATTTTCCAGAAAGTGTTTTCCCCACTTCTCGTTCTTGTGCCTTTCAAAGACTGAGTCATGAGGGGTGAGGGCAAAGGTGTGAGTGAGGGTGTCATGTTCCAAGGAGTGACTAAAATTGGGTACGAAATATTACTGCAGGCCGAGCGTGGTGGCTCATGCCTGTAATCCCAGCACTTTGGGAGGCTGAAGCGGGTGGATCACAAGGTCAGGAGATCGAGACCAGCCTGGCTAACATGGTGAAACCCCGACTCTACTAAAAATATGAAAAAATTAGCCGGGCGTGGTGGTGGGTGCCTATAGTCCCAGCTACTCAGGAGGCTGAGGCAGGAGAATGACGTGAACCTGGGAGGATAGAGCTTGCAGTGAGCCGAATCATGCCACTGCACTCCAGCCTGGGTGACAGAGCAAGACTCCGTCTCAAAAAAAAAAAAAAAAAAAAAAAAAAAAAAAAAAATTACTGCATGAGGCCAGGCATGGTGGCTCACACCTGTAATCCTAGCACTATGGAAGGCAGAGGCCTGGAGGATTGCTTGAGGCCGAGAGTTCAAGACCAACCTGGCCAACATAGTGAGACCCCATCTCTTTCTACAAAAAAATCATTAAATATAAAATTTATTTTAAAAATTAGTGCACACTGGCCGGGCGCGGTGGCTCAAGCCTGTAATCCCAGCACTTTGGGAGGCCGAGACGGGCGGATCACGAGGTCAGGAGATCGAGACCATCCTGGCTAACACGGTGAAACCCCGTCTCTACTAAAAAATACAAAAAACTAGCCGGGCGAGGTGGCGGGCGCCTGTAGTCCCAGCTACTCGGAGGCTGAGGCAGGAGAATGGCATAAACCCGGGAGGCGGAGCTTGCAGTGAGCTGAGAACCGGCCACTGCACTCCAGCCCGGGCGACAGAGCGAGACTCCGTCTCAAAAAAAAAAAAAAAAAAAAAAAAAAAATTAGTGCACATTATGTTTGTTAACCAGCTTTTTTTTAAGCTTTTTTTTTTTTTTTTTTTTTTTGGTAGAGATGGGTGGTCTTACTACGTTTCCTAGGCTGGTCATGAACTCCTAGCCTCAAGTAATCCTCCCACCTCAGTAAGATCTTTCAGTAAGTAAGGATTTACAATCTGAAATTCTCCCAGGACTCAGAGCATAGATGTTGCTTGCTGGTGTACGATTCAATGAATTCACCATTCCCCATTAATCTGCTTTGCAAACCTAATATATCATGGACATTTTCAAAGTCAATGCAAAGAACAGTCAGTCTCAGAATGTTGTCTCAAGACCAATAGCATTAGCATGGCCCAGGAACGTGTTAGAAATGCAAATTCTCAAGCCCCATCCCAGATCTACTTAAAAATTAAGAGATCTGAATTTGAACTAACCCTCTGAGTCTGGGCTTGGCAGACACTGAGCCTGAGGGTCAAATCCTGCCTGCTATTTCCCTTTTACAAATAAGCTTAAGGGAACCTAGGCCAGATGTGGTGGCTCATGCCTGTAACCCCAAAACTTGGGGAGGCCGAGGCAGGAGAATTGTTTGTGGCCAAGAACTTGAGACCAGCCTGGGCAACTTAGCAAGAGCTTATCTCTACAAAAAATGAAAAAAATTAGCTGGATGTGGTGGCATACACCTGTGGTCCCAGCTACTTGGCAGGCTGAGGCAAGATGATCTTTGAGCCTGGGAGTTTGGGACTGCAGTGAGCCATGATCGTGCCACTGCTCTCCAGCCTGGGCAACACAGTGAGACCCTGTCTCTAAAAAAAAAAAATGGAGTCAGCATGCACATTCATTTCCGCAACGTCTGTTGTCTGCAGCCGCTTTCATGCTATCTTGGCAGAGTTGAATAGTTACAACAGAGACCGTCTGGCCTGCAAAGCTTCTACACAAAGATTTGCCCAACACCACTGCTGTAGGTGATTTGGGGTCATGCTAAAGTTTGAGAATGACTGGTATAGACAGCTACTTCCTCCTTCTTCGCGGTCGAATGGGGTTCCATTCTATGTATGCTCCAAAGCAGAACTAAGCTGTACCCATCGTTGGCCGTTGTAACTGCCCAGCTGGTTCTTTTTGCCTGCTGTCCAGATACAGCCAATTTATCAAGAAGGGAAAATGGCAATAGAGAAAGAGTTTAATTCATGTCGAGCCATCGGCTGAACAGGAGACCAGAGTTTTATTATTACTCAAATCAGAGGTGGGCATGGCAGCTCACACCTGTAATTCTAGCACTTTGGGAGGCTGAGGCGGGTGGATCAGCTGAGGTTAGGAGTTCAAGACCAGCCTGGCCAACATGATGAAACCCTGTCTGTACTACAAATATAAAAACTAGCCGGGTATGGTGGTGGCTGCCTGTAATCCCAGCTACTTAGGAGGCTGAGAGAAGAGAATCACTTGAACCCAGGGGGCAGAGGTTGCAGTGAGCTGAGATCACGTCAGTGTACTCCAGCCTGGGTGGCAGAGTGAGACTCCATCTCATAAAAAACGAAACAAAAACAACAAATTAGCCTCCCCTAACATTTGGAGGCTAGGGTTTTTCAAGGATAGTTTGTCAGGCCTGGGAATGGGTGCTGCTGATTGGTCAGGGAGGTAATCATTCGTAGGGGCCCGGAAAATAGTCTGCTTCTGGGTGGAGCCACAGGACTGGTTGGCAGGTCTGGGTGGCATCATCAGAAATGCAAAAACCTTTAGTCTCAAAAGGCCAGTCTTAGGTTCTACAATAGTGATGTAATCTGCAGGAGTAATTGGGGAAGTTGCAACTATTTTGACCTCTGGAATAATGACTGGTAATCATTGATGTCTGCACCTTAGCAGAATTTAATGCTCCTCTCATCCTCCTATCCTGGTGGTACTTCATTAGCTTTACAAAGGTGGTTTAGGTTTGGGGATGGACTATTATCATTTAAACTATAAACTGTCTCCTAAAGTTAGCTTGGCCCAAGCCCAGGAACGACCAAGGGTAGTTTGGAAGTTAAAGGCAAGATGGCGGTTATTTAGATCGGATCTCTTTCACTGTCCTAATTTTCTCACTTATAGTTTTTGCAAAGGCAGTTCATCATTGGTCTATCTCCAGTTTCCAAAATTAGGCACAGCCTCGTAAACACACCTTTATGCACTCATCCAAGGATCTCCTATAGATGAAATTCTGGTTTGGGTTAAATGGTGGGTATAATTTTCGAGCATTTGATACACATTTGCCAAACCTGATCAATGGTAAGTATTCTCAGTTCTTCGCCAAAAGGTTTCTCACTGTTGTCATTTGTATTTTTTTGATGACTATTCTGGACATCTTTCCATGTATTTAGAATTTATTTGTACTTCTTTTGCAAATTATGTCCTTTCTTCATTTTCCTAATGAGTGTCAAGAACTATGAAGTTAGTTTGCCATAGTTTCATGGCTGCTCATAGGAGATCCAAGACTCCCAAGTCAGAGACAAAGGGCAGTTTATCACTCCCAGCAATAGTAGTAGCAAGAGTATTAGTATTTGTGCCAGTTTTTCTTTTCCTTTTTTTTCTGTCTTTCTTTTTGTTTCTTTTTTGAGACAGGGTCTTGCTCTGTTGCTCAGGCTGGAGTGCAGTGGCATGATTATAGCTCACTGTAACCTTGAATTCCTGGGCCTCCCAAGTAGCAGGAGAATCACTTTAACCTGGGAGGTGAAGGTTGCAGTGAGCCGAGATCATGCCACTGCACTCCAACCTGGTGACAGAGCAAGCCTGTGTCACAGCTGGGCGCGGTGGCTCACACCTGTAATCCCAGCACTTTGGGAGACCGAGGCGGGCAGATCACCTGAGGTCGAGTTCAAAACCAGCCTGGCCAACATAGTGAAACACCGTCTCTACAAAAATACAAAAATTAGCCGGGCATGATGGTGATGCCTGAAGTCCCAGCTACTCAGGAGGCTGAGGCAGGAGAATCGCTTGAACCCAGGAGGCAGAGGTTACAGTGAGCTGAGATTGAGCCACTGAACTCCAGCCTGGGCAACACAGCGAGACTCCATCTCCAAAAAAAAAAAAAAGAAAGAAAAGAAAAAGAAAAGCTGTCCTCTTTCCAGAGTTAAACATTTTACTTGCTTCTTCTTTTTTTTTTTTTTTTTTAATTTTTTATACAGAGTTTTGCTCAGGTGGGAGTGCAGTGCCATGATCTCAGCTCACCGCAACCTCCACCTTCCAGGCTCAAATGATCCTCCCACCTCAGCCTCCCAAGTACCTGTGACTAAAGGCTTGTGCCACTACACCCAGCTAATTTTTGTATTTTTTGTAGAGATGGGGTTTCGCCATGTTGGCCAGGCTGCTCTCGAACTCCTGGGCTCAAGCAATCTGCTTGCCTCGGTCTCCCAAAGTGCTCTTATAATTTTACTTTTCCCATTAAGTGTTTGATATCTCAGATGTATTTTAGTGTAAAGAGTGAAATTAAGGCTGGGTGTGGTGACTCATGCCTGTAATCCCAGCACTTTGGGAGGCCAAAGCGGGTGGATCACCTGAGGTCAGGAGTTCAAGAGCAACCTGGCCAACATGGTGAAAACCCATCTCCGGCCGGGCGCGGTGGCTCAAGCCTGTAATCCCAGCACTTTGGGAGGCCGAGACGGGCGGATCACGAGGTCAGGAGATCGAGACCATCCCGGCTAACATGGTGAAACCCCGTCTCTACTAAAAATACCAAAAAACTAGCCGGGCGACCTGGCGGGCGCCTGTAGTCCCAGCTACTCGGGAGGCTGAGGCAGGAGAATGGCGTGAACCCGGGAGGCGGAGCTTGCAGTGAGCTGAGATCCGGCCACTGCACTCCAGCCTGGGCGACAGAGCGAGACTCCGTCTCAAAAAAAAAAAAAAAAAAAAAAAAAAAGAAAACCCATCTCAACTAAAAATACAAAATTTAGCTGGGCGTGGTAGTATGCGCCTGTAGTCCCAGCTACTTGGGAGGCTGAGGCAGGAGAGGAGAATCACTGGAACCTGGGAAGCAAATTAAGATCTGATGCTTACATTTTTTCCCCCAAGGGTGAGGAAAATAGTCTCCAACATCACGAACTGAAGCATGCAAGGGCCACCATCTGAGGGCTTTTGCAAAGGTTAGATTTCATGTTAGGGTCTTGGGAAACCTTTGAGAATATCAATTCCTGGGAATGGCTTATGTTAAGGACTTGGATACCGTTGGGAAGGTCTGTTTGGGATGGTTTGTCCCTGTAAAGTCTCTGGGGATATTTGTCATCATGGTATCTGTGCTAGGGTTTCTGGTAATGACTCCTATTGTAGCCCCTGGAGATGTTGAATCTGTCATCGTATTCCATTTGGGCAAGTCTATTTTAGAGGGTCTCCAGGAAGGGCAGCTTCCTAATTCTCATCATCTTCTTACTCTACAGGATCCCCCTTCGTAGAGTCCACCCTGGACTCAGGACCTTGAACCTACTGAGGAGATGGGGAAAACCAGCAAAGCTCCCCAGGTTGGGGGCCCCATCCCCTGGGGACAAGCCTGCCTTGGTACCTCTCTCCAAATTCCTGGATGTGAGTCACAGCCCTACACAGCCCCCACCCCTGTGCCCTCAAGCCAAACTCTTCACTGACTCTGTCTCCTCTTTTGCCTCATCAGGCCCAGTATTTTGGGGAAATTGGGCTGGGAACGCCTCCACAAAACTTCACTGTCGTCTTTGACACTGGCTCCTCCAATCTCTGGGTCCCATCCAGGAGATGCCACTTCTTCAGTGTGCCCTGCTGTGAGCTTCTATGCGGGAGAACACGTTTGAATGGGGGTGAAGGGAGAAGGCGGGGCTGGACCTCAGCTTCCCACAGGTTTTTAAGGAAATCTTTTCTGACACCCTCAAAGGTCAGAAGGTTAAAGGGGCAGAAGGCATTCGGAAAGCTCCCCTCCCAAAGTGACCCTCTCTGACTTCTGACCTAGGGTTCCACCGCCGCTTCAATCCCAATGCCTCCAGCTCCTTCCAGCCCAATGGGACCAAGTTTGCCATTCAATACGGAACTGGGCGGGTAGATGGAATCCTGAGTGAGGACAAGCTGACTGTGAGTGGGCTTTGACTCCAGGAAGCCTCGAGCCTGGGAGAACCCTGTTGTCTAAGATCATCTGGCTTAGGGGGGTGCTTGAGGTGGAGGGGCTTCCCGAGCCAATGGATGGGGCTTCTCAAGGAGGCGGAGGGGCTCCTGGGTGAAGGGATAGGAATTCTGTCAAGTCCAGAGGCAAAGTTTGCTAAGCAGTCAGGGAATTGGGTCCAGATGTCCCCAGACCTGGGATTAATGCTTTGGTTTGGGAGCCCTCAGGACAGGTGGTTATTGTTCTCCCAAAAGTAACTGGTCACATCTCAATCTACCCCTAGATTGGTGGAATCAAGGGTGCATCAGTGATTTTCGGGGAAGCTCTGTGGGAATCCAGCCTGGTCTTCACTGTTTCCCGCCCCGATGGGATATTGGGCCTCGGTTTTCCCATTCTGTCTGTAGAAGGAGTTCAGCCCCCGCTGGATGTACTGGTGGAGCAGGGGCTACTGGATAAGCCTGTCTTCTCCTTTTACCTCAACAGGTACTAGGGAGGGTGCACCTATCTATGACTCCTATTCCCCAGAAGGAAGTGAGGCTCTCCTTCAGGAAGTCTCTTACTCCATAAAAAAAAGTCCCAGTTCAGGCATGGTGGCTCATGCCCGTAATCCCAGCACTTAGGGAGGCCAAGGCAGATTGATCACCTGAAGTCAGGAGTTCCAGACCAGATTGGCCAACATAGCGAAACCCCATCTCTACTAAAAATATAAAAATTAGCTGGGTGTGGTGGCACATGCCTGTAATCCCAGCTACTTGAGAGGCTGAGGCAGGAGAATTGCTTGTATCGGGGAGGTGGAGGTTGCAGCAAGCCGAGATCGCACCACTGCTCTCCAGTCTGGGTGACAGAGAGAGATTCTGTCTAAAAAGAAAAAAAAAGGCCGGGCGCAGTGGCTCAAGCCTGTAATCCCAGCACTTTGGGAGGCCGAGACGGGTGGATCGCGAGGTCAGGAGATCGAGACCAACCTAGCTAACACGGCGAAACCCCGTCTCTACTAAAAAATACAAAAAACTAGCCGGGCGAGTTGGCGGGCGCCTGTAGTCCCAGCTACTTGGGAGGCTGAGGCAGGAGAATGGCGTAAACCCGGGAGGCGGAGCTTGCAGTGAGCTGAGATCCGGCCACTGCACTCCAGCCTGGGCGACAGAGCGAGACTCCGTCTCAAAACAAAACAAAAAAAAAGAAAAAAAAAAATCCCAACCTTCATTCAGGAAGTAGTCACCTACCTAACAGAAGAAACACCGCAATGCTATTCTTAAGTCCCAGAGCTTAAGTGACAACTTAAGATACTAAAGAAACTCACCATCAGTTCAACATGTGTTCAGTTTCAAAATCAAACTAGGAAATTCTATGCTCCACCCAACCAAATATTTAGGAAACTTCTCTTCACCATAAAGCTCAAATCCCATTTGATAACACAGACCAGAAGTCAGGAAATGCCTGATTGAATTCATGAAGCCCCACCCACCTGGTAGGAAGGTCAATCTTATGCTCAGAAGTCCCACTCACCATCTGAGAAGCCTTCATTTTCCCTCCCAGGGCCCATCACACACAGTCCAGTGTCCACTCAGTTACCCTGACATCCAGCCCACTCAAGAAGTTCCACCCTGGATCTCTTGGTAGATCCCACTCACCTACCTCTTCCAGGAAGTTTCCAGCCCCATTCCCATCACTCTCAGCCAGCTCAGGAAGTCTAACACCTTTCTAGATACCACAACAGGCAATTCAGAAAGTCTCTGCACCTTCCCAGGAAGCCACCCCACTCCTGCACAAGTCACACCTTCGAGCCAATTCTGAGACTCCACTGGTCTGCTTGGTTACTATGATATTCAGCTCAGGAATTTTCCCCAAAAGCTCTACCTTCTACGGCCAAACGAAAAGGTCTCCCCTCCACTTCAGGAAGTACCCATCATCCTAAAGTCCTAACTTCCATCAAGAAAAGCGCCATTTCCCTTCATTTCTTGTTTCCAGTCCCAACATCTAGGCCCTGTCTGCATTCCACTGCCCCAGTTATAACCCTAAAAATGACCCAAGTGGCAGGAAGTCTCATCCCTGGCCATTCCTAGGGCTGGCGGGGGAGGGCCGGTGACACTGACCTCTACACTCTGCTCCTGCAGGGACTCTGAAGTGGCTGATGGAGGAGAGCTGGTCCTGGGGGGCTCAGACCCGGCACACTACATCCCACCCCTCACCTTCGTGCCAGTCACAGTCCGCGCCTACTGGCAGATCCACATGGAGCGGTGAGGGACTTGGTCTCCTGAGTCTGGAGCTGGAGGCTGGGGGACTGCACTCCTAGGTCCCTGCCTCTAATGACTGCCTCCTTCCCCCTCAGTGTGACGGTGGGCTCAGGGCTGACTCTCTGTGCCAGGGGCTGTGCTGCCATCCTGGATACGGGCACACCCGTCATCATAGGACCTACTGAGGAGATCCGGGCCCTGCATGAAGCCATTGGGGGAATCCCCTTGCTGGCTGGGGAGGTAAGGTCCCAGTCTCTGGTGGGTGTGTCCTGGGGAAGATGATGGCAATTCGATGGCGAACACTGGGGCCTGAGGATGGGAAGCAGGTAGCTAGAGCATATCCAGGACAGAGGGGACTGGGATTCTTTTTTTTTTTTTTTGAGACAGAGTCTCGCTCTGTCGCCCAGGCTGGAGTGCAGTGGCCGGATGTCAGCTCACTGCAAGCTCCGCCTCCCAGGTTTACGCCATTCTCCTGCCTCAGCCTCCCGAGTAGCTGGGACTACAGGCGCCCGCCACCTCGCCCGGCTATTTTTTTGTATTTTTTAGTAGAGATGGGGTTTCACCATGTTAGCCAGGATGGTCTCGATTTCCTGACCTCGTGATCCGCCCGTCTCGGCCAAAGTGCGGGGATTACAGGCTTGAGCCACCGCGCCCGGCCTGGGACTGGGATTCTTAAGTGACATGCCGGATGGAGAGTGGTGTGAGGATGCAAAGATACTTCCCAAGTGTCTTTGTTAAGTGGCTCAGTGGATAGTGAAGTAGGGGTGGGAGTGGGAGTGGGAGTGGGAGTGGGGGGAGATGATAATGCAGTTTTGTTTGGGGCTAGATGAGAGAAGCCTAGGCAACAGGGCTGTCCACACAGGACGCTGAATACCCAGGTGCTCAATATGAACATTACCCCATGGCACTGGGGAGCCACGGCCGGGATTTGAGCAGAGCATGAATCTCCCATCTTCACTTGTTCCCCTTCTCCCCCAGTACATCATCCGGTGCTCAGAAATCCCAAAGCTCCCCGCAGTCTCACTCCTCATTGGGGGGGTCTGGTTTAATCTCACGGCCCAGGATTACGTCATCCAGGTAGGTGTCCATCACAATGATGCCACAGTGATGTAATATGACTGGAGTTGGGAGGGTGGAGCTGGGAGTTAGACATCACTAGGGCTGGAAGGGGCCACAGAAACATTTCTTGTCCCCGGGGCTGGGGGCAGAGAGAGCACGGGCTCCCAGGGAAATGGTGGTTCCAGCCGCCTGGACACCCAGTTGCCGTCTTGTCGCCTTGCAGTTTGCTCAGGGTGACGTCCGCCTCTGCTTGTCCGGCTTCCGGGCCTTGGACATCGCTTCGCCTCCGGTACCTGTGTGGATCCTCGGCGACGTTTTCTTGGGGGCGTATGTGGCCGTCTTCGACCGCGGGGACATGAAGAGCGGCGCACGAGTGGGCCTGGCGCGCGCTCGCCCTCGCCAAGCGGACCTGGGAAGGCGCGAGACTGCGCGAGCGCAGTACCGCGGGTGACGCCCAGGTGATGCGCATGCGCAACGGGTAGCAGAGCTAACGCTACCCAGTAAAAATCCAGTATTTCCCTTGAACGAACCTGCCTAGGTTGCTTCTTTTCAGAACGTACTTTTTGAAGAGAAAACTTTGTGCATGGACCCACGGAGTTGAGGAAGAGAGGGAGGCGAAGGGTATCACTCCTTTTCTCCAGGGCGCACCCTTGTGAGGAGTCTTGTACTACGAGTCCCACGAAGCCCCTCGCCTACGCTGCCTTTCGTCAAAGGCTCCCGGCTCCGTGGAGCATCACGGTCGTTGTAGTCCACGCCGTGGTCACGCCCTGACGGGGGCGGGCGCAGCCACAACATGCGTGGGAGACGACAGGTCGCGACGGCAGCGACAGGTGGCAGTGGGGGGGGGTGACTGTAATTGGTAAGGGTTTATCAGTTCCTGTTCTAAGGGGCGGGGATAACGTTCCCTCGGACCTCATCTCATTTCTCCTCTCTCCCTTGGGATTCCAGGACCCCGGGGTCCGCCATAAAGGCGGAGCTTGAAGCCCCTGGGTTGGGGGAGCGGTGCTGCCCCTCCTCCGGCGGTGATGTCACTCCCCCCTCCGCAGCCTCTTGCTGCCCAGAGCTGCCGGAGCTGGGTCACCCCTCCCCCCATCTCGAGCCCCGGATTCCCCCATCCCCGCCTCGCCTCGACTTGGGGTGAGTACGGGGGAGGGGGCGAAGGTCCAGGGTCCGGGGGCGGTAAGACAGCCTGAATCCTAGTTTTGGAGACGGGGGACTTGGGATCCAGGGACCCAAAGATTATAGCGGAGAGATTTCCCCTCGACTCGGAGCTTTTGGGGGCCAAGGTACTTGGAGCGTTATAGGGGACGAAGGATTGTAGGCAGAGAGTGCTCATATTTTCAGCTTTGGTGTCCGGAGACCAAGGCTCCCAATGGAACCGGGTGGGAATGGGGGCAGAGGAACAAGGAAGGGGTCCTAGAAGTCAGGGAGAGGAAGACTCTTCCCCAATTCCAGGGCCTGGGGTAATGGGGAAAGGAGGGTTGTCAGGGGACGCCGAGGATGACAGAGATGGGAGTTGCAGCTTTCACGAATTGTCTGCCTTGAGTGCCTGGGAACGGACGGACTGGGAGGAACAGGGGTAGGGAAAGGAACTGAAGACGTAGACAGACGTTGGCCTCTCCCCTCCTGGTGTCCCTAGTCAAGAGTCGAGTCTACTTCCCCCTGGTCTGTGAACGTAGCTGAGTGTCCAGTATTTGGAGCCCTCATGAGGCTTCCAGAAGCCCCCTCCTCTTTAATGGGTGGGTGGAGACTCCAGACTCACAAATCCTCCCATAGATCCTGGTGGGGTCTGTGGAGGCCCTGAGGGAGTGCTGGCATCCAAGTTTCCCAGGGCCTGATGGAGTGTGGACCAGCCTGCTACTCTCGGCCCGCTGCCTCTTCCCCTCCTATGGCCTCTAATCCTGAGTCTAATCCTGGGTCGCATCGCACATTCCTCCTTATTCCAGCCCCCTTTTCCCACAGCCCCCACCTTCTCCCACACTTCTGACCTCTGCAAAACAAAACAAAACAAAACAAAACAAAACAAAACACGCTGACTTGGTCACTTAATACCATGCCTGGCTGCTGTCAAAAGCAGAGGGGAAAAGCAGGGTTGAGGGGAGAGTGTGGAGGAGCATGGCTGACCGAGGTCCTTACCTAGCCCATAGTGCCTACCCAGCCCTCGATCCTGCCTCCACCACCCCACCCCCAATTGCCCAGGAGCCTCATCCAGTCCCAGCCCGGTCCCTCACCTCAGGATTCGCTGCTTCTGCCTGGGGGTGCACCAGAATTCGGGGAAGGGGTAGGAAGTACCTATGTCTTTTCTCTGCCGTCTTGGATTCCATCAGAAGCTGAAGGACATGATGGATTGGGTGCAATGGAGAGCCCTGGGTCTGGGGAGTGAGGGCAACGACCTTCCTGGGCTGCAGGACAGGCCCCACTTCTGCAACTCTCTCTGCAGTGACGCAGTCCCAGCCAGGACGGGGGTTAGAGAGGGTGATGGTGGGTCTGAGAGAAAGGCACGGAGACCCAGAGAGAGGGGGACAGGGTCCCCAGGAAGTGGAGACAGACCTAGAAAGAGAGAGACCCAGAAGAAGGTGAAACATAGGAGGAAGAGAGATCCAGGGAGGGGACAGAGGGAAAGTGAAGAGGCAGAAACTTAGAGCGAGAGAGAAGACAGAGAGCCAGCAAGAGAAAGAGCAGAGATAGAGGAGGGAAAGAGACGGAAGAGGGGGAAATACACCAGAGATGGGGAGAATGGGGAGGGGAAAGAGGTTGTCAGAGAGAAAGGAGGAGACAGATTCAGATGAAAAGGCAGAGACCCAGAGAGGAGGCAGGACAGAGCGGGTTGGGGAGAGGGAGTAGAGGACAAGGACACAAGACCCAGGGAGTGGGATACAGAGACCCAGGCAGAGAGGCACACTCCTGATAAAACGGTACAGAGACTAAGAGAAAGAGACTCCGGGGAGCTGGGGTGGGGGGCGGGGACTGAGACACCGAGGAGGAGAGACTGAGGCCTAGAGAGATGAGGAGTAAAGACACAGAAGGAGGGGGACGGAATCAGAGACCCAGGAGGGCAGATTTACAAACGAGGGGCCGGAGACTCAGACGGGTGGTAACAGAGACGGCGGCACAAATACTCAAGAAGGGAGAAAAAGAAACGCCAAGAAACCCAGAAACGGGAGCGAGGGGTGGGATGGGGTAGGGAGGCGATACGAACCAGCCGCCGCACCTGCAGCAGGAGGCGGTGGGCCGGAAACTGTGCGGCCCGAGGGCGCCCGCAGCCCCCTGACCCGACCCCTTCGCTTCCGCAGGCGCCGCCTCCTCCCTCCGCAGCCCCAGCCGCAGCCGCTGGCCCCGCCCCAGCCCCCTGAGCCGGCGCTCTGCCTCCCGGAGCCTAGGACCGCCCTGGGGGCGGGGACGGCCCGCTCCGAGGCGGTCCCCTTTTTCTGGCCCCGCCCCTCAGCATTCTTCCCCAGGACCTGACCTCTCAGACTCCTAGCCCACCCCGTTTTTTATTGGTCCTGCCTATTGCTTCAGTCTTGACGGTGCTTCCTGGAGCTTTGGCCTGTCCCCTCTCCCGTCCTCTCTGCCTCCTTGCGTGTCCCCTCCTCACCAGTCCTCATCTACCGTTGGCCCTCCAATCTGCAGTCCGTCGCGGTGTAGCCTTCGTTAGAAATTTTCGCCCCGCCCTTTGAGGACCCTGTGACCGTTAGGCAGTGGCCTCTCCCAGGTCTTCCGATCCCCAAGACTCCCCGTTCCAGGTGCCTCCCCTCCATCCAGCCCAGTAGCTTTGTACTCTTCGTAGTCTCATTGTTCCCCTGGGACCCACCTCTACCGTTCCTCTACCCTCCCTTAGCCCTGCCCTGCCCTCTCCTACCCTGGTTGCTTTCAAGCCCCTCACAGCCCCACTCCTCCCTAGTCGCTACTTCCTACCGCCCATTCAAGACTTTTTTTTAATTTTTTTTTTTTTTTTTGACACAGAGTCTCGCTCTGTCGCCCAGGCTGGAGTGCAGTGGTGCGATCTCGACTCACTGCAACCTCTGCTTCCCAGGTTCAAGCGATTCTCCTGCCTCAACCTCCCGAGTAGCTGGGACTACAGGCACCCACCGCTACGCCCGACTAATTTTTGCTTTTTTTTTTTTTTTTTGAGACGGAGTCTCGCTGTGTCGCCCAGGCTGGAGTGCAGTGGCGCGATCTCGGCTCACTGCAAGCTCCGCCTCCCGGGTTCATGCCATTCTCCCGCCTCAGCCTCCGAGTAGCTGGGACTACAGGCGCCCGCCACCACGCCCGGCTAATTTTTTGTGTTTTTAGTAGAGACGGGGTTTCACGTTGTTAGCCAGGATGGTCTCGATCTCCTGACCTCGGCCCGCCTCGGCCTCCCAAAGTGCTGGGATTACAGGCTTGAGCCACCGCGCCCGGCCAATTTTTGCATTTTTAGTAGAGGCGGGGGGGGGGTTCCACCATTTTGGCCAGGTTGGTTTCGAACTGCTGACCTCAAATGATACACCCACCTCAGCCTCGCAAAGTGCTGGGATTACAGGCAGGAGCCACTGCGCCCCACCTCAAGACGTTTTCTACTTGTCGACCCCACTCACCTTCCTCAGTACCACTCATCCATCCGGACACTCATTCTTCGAGCCCAGTCCCGACTAACCAGGCCCACCTTGGAGGCTCAGCCCCGCCCCCTCCCTTGGGCCTATCCAGGTCCTCTCGGGTTTCCAGGCTTCTCAAGTCTCCACGCCTTCACACCGAGTCTAAGTCTCTGTTTCCCTCCCCGCGTCCCCTTTCAGTCCAGTCTGTTCCCCTTGCGCGGTAAAGTCCTCCATCTCTAGTTTCACGCCCCAGTGCAGTCTCATCTGGACTGTTTCTGCTTTACTGCAGCCCTGTCTTTTGCAAGCAATGCTCCTCCTCACCAGGTCCTGCCTAACAGTGTTTTAGGTGAGGGCGTGCGATCTCTTTTGTTTCTCTCCGCCCCTTCCTCAGCCCAATCAGGACAGCCTCTCTCATGGTGGCCCCGCCCCTCCAGGCCAGTCGGGCATCTTTAAATAGCTTGGACGTATCCCCTCCTCCGTCTACCCCGCCCGCACTTTTTTCAGTTCAATCAGGTCTCTCTGTCATATCTAGCCCCGCCTTCCCCTAGCTCCCAGTGCAGCCGAACACAATCAGTAGTAACCGGTCCCGCCTCCTTTGACGCCCCGCCCCGCCCCTCCGCCCTGCTCTCTAAGAAAGAGCCAATCGCTGTGTCTCATTGGCTACCCGGCCTCGTCCAGCTGGGTCGCGTTAGAGTGCCCGCCCCACTTCTCCCGGCCACAGCCCCGCCCCACCTCCCCCAGGCCAATCAGTTTGGTTTCTCTCCCCTAAGCTACGCCCCCGTCACCTCGCTCCTCCTCCCACCCAATCCCGTCAGTCTGTCCCCCTGCGTCCCCGCCCCCTGCGTCCCCGCCCCTCCCGCCCCGCCCCCCGTCCAATGCTGAGCTCAGTCTGCGTCTCGTCCTTCCGCGGGCGCCAGGGGGCCAGCAAGCAGCAGCCGGCGCCACCGCCGCAGCCGCCCGAGTCCCCGCCGCCGCCACTGCTGCCGCCGCAGCAGCAGCAGCCTGCGCAGCCCGGCCCCGCCGCGTCCCCGGCGGGCCCCCCGGCACCCCGCGGGCCCGGGGGCCGGCGCGCCGAGCCATGCCCCGGGCTGCCGGCGGCGGCCATGGGGCGGCACGGCGGCGGCGGTGGCGACAGCGGCAAGATCGTGATCAACGTGGGCGGCGTGCGCCATGAGACGTACCGCTCGACGCTGCGCACCCTGCCAGGGACGCGGCTGGCCGGCCTGACGGAGCCCGAGGCGGCGGCACGCTTCGACTACGACCCGGGCGCCGACGAGTTCTTCTTTGACCGGCACCCGGGAGTCTTCGCGTACGTGCTCAACTACTACCGCACCGGCAAGCTGCACTGCCCGGCCGACGTGTGCGGGCCCCTGTTTGAGGAGGAGCTCGGCTTCTGGGGCATCGACGAGACCGACGTGGAGGCCTGCTGCTGGATGACCTACCGGCAGCACCGCGACGCGGAGGAGGCGCTCGACTCCTTCGAGGCGCCCGACCCAGCGGGCGCCGCCAACGCCGCCAACGCCGCGGGCGCCCACGACGGAGGCCTGGACGATGAGGCGGGCGCGGGCGGCGGGGGCCTGGACGGAGCGGGCGGCGAGCTCAAGCGCCTCTGCTTCCAGGACGCGGGCGGCGGCGCCGGGGGGCCGCCAGGGGGCGCGGGCGGCGCGGGCGGCACGTGGTGGCGCCGCTGGCAGCCCCGCGTGTGGGCGCTCTTCGAGGACCCCTACTCGTCGCGGGCTGCCAGGGTGAGCGCGCTCTCGGGGCCCCCATCTATCCCACCCCCGCCTCTCTAGGCGCCCCCAGTCTCCCAGGAGCGCCCCGGCTCCACCCCTCCGGGTCTCTCTAGGCTTCTCAGCCTCCTGGAAGCCTCTTCCTCAGTCGAGTCTCCTGGGCTCCTCCGAACACACCCCCCTCTCGCAGCCATCCCCCAGATCCTCCACAAACAGATCTCCAACCCTCAGGCTCTTCCAGACCCCTCCAAAGCCCCTCCCGCCGCCCCACCGCCAAGACCAGCCTAGACCCTTAGACACTTCCTCCAGACCGTGAATCTCCCGTGCTTCTCTGAACAACCCGGTCCCTACCTTTCCTGGGCTCCTCTGAGACCCTCCCCAACCCTCACATCTCCTGGGCCCCTGCAAATCTCTTCTCACTACTCTTGGTCACCGTCCAGCCCTCGGTTTCTTGGACCTTCCCCAAGCCCTTAGAAGACATCCCTTCTCAGCCCTCAAATTCTCCTAAGCCCTGTGAATACTGTTCCCCACTTCCCCCCCCCTCCCCGACTCTCTGGGGCCCCCTCTTCAACTCTCAGTCTCTCCCGGCACCTCCCTGATTGACCGCGTGGCCCCTCTCCCAGAAGACCTCTCTCCAAGTTTGAATCTCCTGATTATTTTTTCCACCCACTTCCTGCGGTATCTTCTGCTCTCAAAGTCTCAGAAAACTCTCCCACCCCAATCTCACAGCCTTCCGGACTCCTCTGAACCTCCACTTGTTCTTGCCTGGACATTTTCACCTTCCCCTCACTGCAATACTGAGTCTTGGGGCATCTTCTCCGCTGGAACCTCCCGGCCCCCTCTGTGTTCACTCTGTGTTCAACACTCTTCAACCTCCACGCCAACTCCCATCCCAAGGACTTTCTCCATAAAGCTCCAGACTTCCCCCAAGACTTTCACACTCCTCCTCAGTGTCTCCAGAAGCATCCCATGCCCCCATCATATGCCTTTCCTCTCCAGAACCCTCACATGTCCTCCAGGATTGTTCTTCCTCCTCCATAGATCCTCGCAGCTTCTCCCCTCCATCATTTTAACCGCACAGTACACTCTCTGTCCCTGGGACTCCCCCTATCCAAAGCCCCCACGGCCCCTTTCCTAGTCTAAGTGACTTTCCCTGCTGCTCTAGAACTTTTTCTAACCTAAAACCCTGGGACGCCCCTCAAGTCATCAGCCCTGAAACTTTCATCTCAAAATAGCTTACAATTATTTCTACCTTGCCCTCGGATTCCTTCCACCTGCCCTCTTCCTTTCTGGAACCCCACCTGTGCAAAACCCAGAACCTAGCCCCTCAGTCTGTCCCCCTTCATCGAACTGAACCAAAGAGCCTTCTCTCTCTCCAAATTACAGATTTTCCCTAAAGCTGTCTCCATCGCTCCCAGAAAACTTTCCTCAAGCATTCATATACTTCCTAGGCTAAATGACTACCCTCCCCCTGGGTTCTCTCCTGAACCTCTTCCTCCTACTAACTTCCTCCCTGTCCGGGCGACCCCAGAGGGAGAATGTGGTGGAAAAGGGGGGCAGTGCAAAATGGGAGCAATTGGAAATGGGGGAAATAAGAGCGATCCCAGGACCCCCTCTGGGGCTCCTGGGGACCCAAACACCCAAAGGAGCAGGTCTTGACCCCCTCCCCCCACCGTGCCGCGTCCTGAGCCTGGAAGGACGCGGAGCCGCAGTGCCGCATTCGCGCCGGGGGAGTGGGGGGGGGCGCCTGGAGCCACCGCATAAAGTTTGGTCCCCAGAAAGCGCTGAGTTGGCGAGATTTGGGGTTGGATGGGGGGAAGTGGGGAAGAGGAGGTGCGGAAGGGACATGGCCCTAGATGCCCCCTCAAGACACTGAGCGGCTCCTTCCCCCATGGCCTGCCGGGGCGCCCTTCTCTCCTGTGACCCCATTGAAGGGTGCTGAGGTGAGGGGCGGGATGAAGGTAGAGTTCTGTGATGGTCAGGCTAGGTGTTCGGGACAGCTACAGGAGATACTCATTTACTCCACAAATGTGTTTTGGGTGTCCACGGTGTGCCGAGCCCTTTCCAGCCTCCCAGTGAGATGGCATGAGAGAGTTGGGAGCTGAGGCCAAAGCAAAGTGGAGGGTCCGACCCTACAGCGCCCTGCCCCCGCCCCCTTCCTCGTAATCACTCCTTTCCTTTTTACAGAGACTCCATGCCCTCCTACCCCTTCTGCTTTTGACACACCCTGCAGTAAGGGGTTAAACCAGCCCGACGCTGTCCAGCCTCTGCAGCTGCGCACTGCGGCGGGTGCCCACCTTCCCCTGTGCCCTAGAAGGGAAGGAGTTAATTAGACTTGTGGCCCGCGGCCTCCCGCCGGAAAGCAGCAACACTGCGGCTGCGCGTTGATTACTAGGCTCCGGCCCGGAAGGGGTTAAGATGGCCCCGAGCCGCTGCGGCTGCGCACTGCGGCGGGGGAGCTGTCCGCGGTACTGGCCGCCGTGCGCCCCGCCCCCCGGCCCGGCCGGCCCGCCCCCACTGCGGTGCTGCAGCTAGTGCCGAGCGCCCGGCTCGGAGGGGGCGGGGAGGAACCAGGCATGCGCTCTGCGGAGGCCTCTGGCCTCTTAAACCACTGCAGAGAAGCGAAGGTGGGGGTGGGGGGAGTGCAGAGAGGATCTGCGCCGGCCCCCAGCCCACCCCAACGTCCAGGGTCCTCTCTGTGGCCCTGAAACTCTCCATCCCCTACTTCTCAGCTCTGCACCTCAGTGAAGTCAAGCCCAGAGCCCAACCCCTGTGGAGGAAGTGGGGTGCACAGAGGGAGAGTGCTGGCCTTTGGCCCACCCCAAAGTCCAAGGTCCTCTCTGTGGTCCGGCAGTGGCCTCCCCGTGCTCTGTGCCCCTGAATAGAAGCAAAACTCCCCATGCCCTCCCTCCTCCACTACCCACAGGATTAAAACCCTCTCTTTACTATAACACCTGTCTTCCTTCCCTCTCCAATGCACTCCTCTCCCCTCCCACCCCTCTGCGTATCTGATAAAGCCCATGACATCTCTAGGGGCCTGGCCCATTGCTTTCCTTCTCCGAGACCCTGACCCCACTCCCTCCTCTTCTAGGCCTTCATCAAAACCCACATCACTATGTGGCAGGACTCTGGTTATCCCCCATCTTGAAATGGCTCAGGACCCTTCATCCCTCATTCTCTGCCCCTTTGGCAAATGCCCTAACTTCTCTTTGGCCCTGGCTCTGCCTTCTTCCACAATGTCCAGGCCAATGACTCTCCCTTCCTCTGCGGGGCCCTAAACCCTGCCTGACTCTCCTTTTTTATCTCTTCTTCCATTTTTGCAGGCTTAACCCTTCAACCCCTCCTCCCTTAAGGGCCCTGACCCCCAGCTCCCCTCTGTGGCACCACCCCTGCCCTGTCCTCTCTGGGTGAGGCCTTGACCTTGCCCCCCAACTAACTGCTGCCTGCATACCCTAACAACAGCTCAGGTCTTCTTACTGTGTTCCAGGCACTGCTCCAAGCACTGTGTTTGGAGCCAAGTCCTTCGTACACTTATCTAATTTAATCCTCACAACAATCCCACTACAAACTTCTGGTTCAGAAAGCTCAATTTCCATGCCCAGTTTTGACAGGTTAAAAGCCAGATTCATACCCAGGCTCTCTGACTCTTAACTACCTCATGATTCTGCCTCCCTGCCCACCTTTTCCCCTTCCCCTCTGCTCAGCTCCAAGTTGAGCCCTAAAGCCTCCGAGACACACAGGATGTGTGATCTTAGGCCCTGTGGCTCCCGTCCTACAGCAGAATCCATGGACCCTGCTGGGGAGCCTTGAAATAGGACACAGGGAACAGGAGGGTGGGGGGAGGTGGTCTAGGAAACAGCAAGGGGCCAGAAATGTTTCCAAGGAAAGAAGCTGCCCATCTGCTGCGTCTGCTGGGGCCAGCTCTTCTCCAACTGTCTCTGTTCCTTTCTCTCCCCTTTTGCTAGCTTTAGAGGGGAGAATGGGATTCTGGAAGTGATGGAGCCACAGGGCTGAGACACCTGGATTTTGCCCAGTGTTTGGGCCCAGGAGGCTGGGGAAGGGGTCACTGGAAGGGTCTTCTGGATGTTATGGCCAACCCGATGCCTAGGTCACCTCTTCCTCTCTCTCCCTCCCTGCCCTGCAGTATGTGGCCTTCGCCTCCCTCTTCTTCATCCTCATCTCCATCACCACCTTCTGCCTGGAAACCCATGAGGGCTTCATCCATATCAGCAACAAGACGGTGACCCAGGCCTCCCCGATCCCCGGGGCGCCTCCGGAGAACATCACCAACGTGGAGGTGGAGACGGAGCCCTTCCTGACCTACGTGGAGGGGGTGTGCGTGGTCTGGTTCACCTTCGAGTTCCTCATGCGCATCACCTTCTGCCCAGACAAAGTGGAGTTTCTTAAAAGCAGCCTCAACATCATTGACTGTGTGGCCATCCTGCCCTTCTATCTCGAGGTGGGCCTCTCGGGCCTCAGCTCCAAGGCCGCCAAAGACGTGCTGGGCTTCCTGCGGGTGGTCCGCTTCGTCCGCATCCTGCGCATCTTCAAGCTGACCCGGCACTTCGTAGGGCTGCGCGTGCTGGGACACACGCTCCGCGCCAGCACCAATGAGTTCCTGCTGCTCATCATCTTCCTGGCCCTGGGGGTGCTCATCTTCGCCACCATGATTTACTACGCCGAGCGCATCGGCGCCGACCCCGATGACATCCTCGGCTCCAACCACACCTACTTCAAGAACATCCCCATTGGCTTCTGGTGGGCCGTGGTCACCATGACGACCCTGGGCTATGGAGACATGTACCCCAAGACATGGTCGGGGATGCTGGTTGGGGCGCTGTGTGCCCTGGCGGGGGTGCTGACCATCGCCATGCCCGTGCCCGTCATTGTCAACAACTTTGGCATGTACTATTCGCTGGCCATGGCCAAGCAGAAGCTGCCCAAGAAGAAGAACAAACACATCCCCCGGCCCCCGCAACCAGGCTCACCCAACTACTGCAAGCCTGACCCACCCCCGCCACCCCCGCCCCACCCGCACCACGGCAGCGGGGGCATCAGCCCACCGCCACCTATCACCCCACCCTCCATGGGGGTGACTGTGGCCGGGGCCTACCCAGCGGGGCCCCACACGCACCCCGGGCTGCTCAGGGGGGGAGCGGGTGGGCTGGGGATCATGGGGCTGCCTCCTCTGCCGGCCCCCGGCGAGCCTTGCCCGTTGGCTCAGGAGGAGGTGATTGAGATCAACCGGGCAGGTGAGCCTGGGTGTCAGGGGTCGGGGACACAGGTGGAGACCCGGGGAGGACTGGGGAGATAGCTGCCGGGGTTCAGAGAGCCTGGGGTGGTTGGCGTCAAAGAGGTGAGGGAGAAGAAAGCCAACAGCAGGAGCTCAGGCCAAGGAGGCACAGATAATCACACAGAGACATAGGTTTTGTGTGAAAGAGTTTTTTTTTTTTTTGAGACGGAGTCTTGCTCTGCCACCCAGGCTGGAGTGCAGTGGCCGGATCTCAGCTCACTGCAAGCTCCGCCTCCCGGGTTTACGCCATTCTCCTGCCTCAGCCTCCCGAGTAGCTGGGACTACAGGCGCCCGCCTCGTCGCCCGGCTAGTTTTTTGTATTTTTAAGTAGAGACAGGGTTTCACCGTATTAGCCAGGATGGTCTCGATCTCCTGACCTCGTGATCCGCCCGTCTCGGCCTCCCAAAGTGCTGGGATTACAGGCTTGAGCCACCGCGCCCGGCCGTGAAAGAGTTTTGAGGAGAAATAGATTTGCAAGGTATTCAGAGGGGCTGGTGAGGCAGAGGCAGTGTTAGAGTGTACTCTCTGCTGTACAGAGAGAGGGACCCGGAGGAGAGTGGGGCTCAGAGAGAGGGTCTCACATGAACCACAGGCAGACCCAGAGCAGAACCCCAGGGATGGTGGCAGCATCTGAGCATCCGGGAGACAGCCCTGAGGGAAGAGAAACTGAAGCCGATATGGTTTGAGACGGAGAGTCAGAAACCGAGAGATTGTCATGGAGACCAGAGAAAGAGATGGGATGTAGATTTTGGGCGGAGGTGGGGGCGGTCAGTGGCAGAGTTTGGGTTCTAATGACAGCGAGCTCAAGAGGCGGACAGACTTCAAAACAGAGTCAGGCCAGGGTACAGCCCCCAGGGCAGAATGGAAACCAGGGCCTGGTCAGTCGGCTTTGCTGCTGGCAGCCTGGGAGAGTCCCGGAGAGCGATCCAGAGAGGTGCTGCTCAGAGGAAGAGAGATGAGGGAGAAGAAAGTTCCCTGTGGTTCTGTGTGTGTTCCTCCCCCAGGGGGTGTCTATGCCTCAGGCAGTGGCTTGGGAGTTTAGGAGGAAGGAGAGGCTGGCGGCTCCCGCTGCATCGCCCCGCCTTAAGTAGGTCAAGAAAGGGAGCTGGGCCACCTGGCCCCCATCTTGCTCCCTCAGCTGCTGACCCAGTTTCACACCAATTAAAAATAGCTGGAGTCAGAGCCTAGGGGACCCCCACGCCCCACCTCCCATCTCTGACCTTCCGCAGCCCTTCCCCTTGGTGCCCTTCCCAGAGCCCAGCACTGCTCCCTAAACAGCCACTTCCTAGCCTGCCACATCCTCTCCAGTCATCCCTCCACCCCCTACCCCTACCCCAGCCAAGCCCCCTGAAGTTCGCTCCAGCCAACCGCCCCCCAGCACTGCCTCACCTCCCCAACACCAAGCTTGCTTCATCCACAACCATCTCCTTTTTCTTCTTCTTCTTCCAAGACGAAGTCTCACTCTGTCTCCCAGGCTGGAGTGCAGTGGCAACATCGTGGCTCACTGCAACCTCCGCCTCCCGGGTTCAAGTGATTCACCTAACTCAGCCTCCAGAGTAACTGGGAATACAGGCGCCCGCCACCGTGCCTGGCTAATTTTTGTATTTTTAATAGAGACAGGGTTTCACCATGTTGGCCAGGATGGTCTCAAACTCCTGACCTTAAGTGATCTACCCACCTCGGCCTCCCAAAGTGCGGGATTACAGATGATGCCACCACGCCTGGCATCTTTTATCTTTTTTGGAGACAGGGTCTCACTCTATCACCCAGGCTGAAGCAGTGAAACTATCATGGCTCACGGCAGGCTGACCTCCCAGTTTCCAGTGATCCTCCTGCCTCAGCCTCCAGAGTAGCTGGGACTATAGGCGTGTACTACTATACCCAGCTAATTTTTCTATTGTTTGTAGAGATGGGGTTTTCCTATGTTGCCAGGGCTGGTCTCAAACTCATGGCCTCAAGCAATTCTTCCGCCTCAGCCTCACAAAGTGCTGGGATTATAGGCATGAGTCACCGTGCCCAGCTCCAGACCATATCTTTAAACAGCACCCCGCCCCAGTCCTGCCCTTCCTGGCACCCCACACCTGGCACCACCACCACACCCCAGCTCTCAACACCTCCCTGCACCACCAGAATCTGTCCGGCTCCCTGTCCAGACCACCCTTCCCGACTGCAGTTGCCCTTCCCAGCACTCAACACCCTCCCCTATGATCACCCCCCAGCCACACCCCCTTGACACCCTCTCCCAGCTGTGCCCCCTGCCACCCTCCTGGCCACTCCTTCCCATCACCCTGCCCTTGAATCTCCACTTCCAGTGCCAAACATCCTCCGGCGCTCCCAGCATCTGCTCCGCGCAGACATCTCGCCCCACCACGTGTCCACCGCACCTCACAGTCTCCTTTATTTCTGTCTGACCCCCTCGGCATGCAGATCCTCGCCCCAATGGGGATCCGGCAGCAGCTGCGCTTGCCCACGAGGACTGCCCAGCCATTGACCAGCCCGCCATGTCCCCGGAAGACAAGAGCCCCATCACTCCTGGAAGCCGTGGCCGCTACAGCCGGGATCGAGCCTGCTTCCTCCTCACCGACTATGCCCCTTCCCCTGACGGCTCCATCCGAAAAGGTGAGGTGTCCCCCCACTGGCCCCTGGGACCCTCCCTCTCTCTCCCCTGCCCAGGGGAGGGAGGAGAAGGGGATGGGGGAGGAGGCGCTGGACTTCCCTTCCCCCTTCCCTTGACCCCAAACTGCCTCCATCCCAGATCTTCCCTATACCCCCTGCCCCAAGTTTCCTCACCACTGACCCTTCACCTGTCTATTCCATGTCCATCCCCCCAACCCTCTGGCCTCTCCCCCACGCCCAGCCACTGGTGCTCCCCCTCTGCCCCCTCAAGACTGGCGTAAGCCAGGCCCCCCAAGCTTCTTGCCTGACCTCAACGCCAACGCCGCGGCCTGGATATCCCCCTAGTGGATGAACCCCCTCCCCCCGGGGTAAGTAACCCCACCCTCTGATTCCCCCAACCCCCAGACTCCCCACTCCTGCCCGACTAACCCCTCTGAGAACATGTGGCCCCCACTGACTGAGACTCCGGCCCCTCACTGCAAGCAGCTGCACCCAGTTAACCCCCAGCTCCTGACACTGACCCCACACCCACCTACCCAGGACTCACCCTGCTCCTCACTAACCCCCGAACTAACCCAACCCTGCCTCCCACACTGCGCCTGCCCTCACGACTGACCCCCTCCTCACCCCCATCACCATCTCTGCCTCCCTCCTTGGCCCCAGGGTTTTTTTTTTTTTTTTTTTTAATTCAATCAGGAAAAGGGGGGGTGGGGGGCATACCCAGAACACTTCTGGGTAGAGAATGGGGAGAGAAAGGCTTAGCCATCCGTCCATGCCTCTGTGAATTCGGCCAGCACTTAGACAGCACCCACGCGTCCTAGGTACTAGGCATGGGGAGTTCAACCATGAACAAAATCCATGCCCCCAGGAGCTCCCGCTTTGGAGCAGGAGGCAGACACAGACCTAGAAAGTCATGGTTTGAGGCGATATGTGCTAAAATGGAGGGAGCACAGACAGTAAGAGGAACACTAGAAACTCCCAGGGGGTGGGGCCGGGCATCAGGGAAGACTCGGTATCTGCAATGGGGCCTTAAGGTTGAGCAGGAGTTCTGGCCACATGCAGAGGAAGCAATCCCGTCAACAGGAATGGCTGGAGGGAACTGCAGGAGAGAACCTAGGAGACTAGACCCTGGAGGGAGGATTCTCAGGTAGAGATGAGGCAGGCGCCAGGCTAAGAGGCTGCAGCCTTGTCTAGGGGCCTGGGGAGGAGGCAGGTGAGCTGGAAGGGGCAGCTCTGGGGTCTTGCGAGGACGGACTGGAGGTGGGAGGCTGGAAGTCAGGAGGCTGGAGAGGAGGCTGAGGTGACAGGTGGAAGCCTGAGCTGGGGCCAGGGCTGTGAGGATGGAGAGGAAGGGACGAGGCAGAGAGTCAGGGGTCAGGGATCAGAAAGGATAGGCTGGAGGCTGCCGGCCATGCAGAAGTGAGGGGGATAGAGGGTGGTGCTATTTCGTAGAGGAATCATTCAGCAAACATCACCAAGTTCCTAGCATCACCACACGCTAGGAATTTAACATATATTATTTAATCCTCGTAACAACTCGAGCCAACTCCTGGCTCCTTTCATTCATGTATTCAATCCATTCACTGTTTCAGCAACTGATTCTTTTTTTTTTTTTTTTTTGAGCGTGTCTTGCTCTGTCACCCAGGCTGGAGTGCAATGGTGCAATCTCGGCTCACTGCAACCTCCGCCTCCTGGATTCAAGCAATGGGGTCTCGCTATGTTGGCCAGGTTGGTCTTGAACTCCTGGGCTCAAGCAATCCTCCTGCCTTGGCCTCCCAAAGGGCTAAGATTATAGGTGTGAGCCACCACCCATGGCCACAACTGATTCTTGAGAACACAGTTGCAGGCACTACAGATTTGGGATTAAACAAAGCATGAATCTGCCATCACAGTTTACAATCTCTAGATTGTAAGGGGTCAGCAAACTAACTCCAGCCTGAGGGCCTGATCTTTCAGCCATCTGTTTTTGTAAATAAAGCTTTATTGGAACACAACCATGTGAAGCTACAACAGCAGAGTGGAATAATTGGGACAGAGACTATACAGCCCCCATGCCCAAGAGATTTACTATGTGGCCTTTTACAGGAAAAGTTTCCAGCCCCTCATAGGAGGAAGCAGAAAATAAGCAATTAAGGCTGGGTGGGGTGGCTCACGTCTGTAATCCCAGCACTTTGGGAGGCCGAGGAGAGTGGATCACTTGAGGTCGGGAGTTCGAGACCAGCCTGGCCAACATGGTGAAACCTCATCGTCTCTACTAAAAATACAAAACTTAGCTGGGCATGGTGGTGCACGCCTGTAGTCCGAGCTACTCAGGAGGCTGAGGCAGGAGAATCACTTGAACCAGGGAGGCAGAGGTTGCAGTGAGCCAAGATCACACCACTGCCCTCCAGCCTGGGCTACAGACAGAGTGAGACTCCCTCTCAAAAAAAAAAAAAAAAGAAAAAAGAAAAGAAGCAATTAAGATAAAGATAAAAGAACAAGACTATTACTCTGGCCACTTCAGTTAAAGAGGTGTGGCTGGGCACAGTGGCTGCTGCCTATAACCCCAGCACTTTGGGAGGCCAAGGTGGAAGTATTGTTTAAGCCCAGGAATTTGAACCCAGCCTGGGCAACATAGCAAGACCATTTCCTCAAAAACAAAAAACTTAGGTGTGGTGGTGCATGCCTTTAGACCCAGCTACTTGGGAGGCTGAGATGGGAGGATTGTCAGAGCCCAGGAGTCTGGGAGGCTGCATTCAGCCATGATTGTGCCATGGTGCTCCAGCCTGGGGGTACAAAGTAAGACCCTGTCTCTGGGGAAGAAAAGGAGTTCTGCAAAGGACTTTTTGAGGAGATGACACAGAACCTGGAGGTTGAAAATGGTCAGGCAGGCAGAAGGAACAGCAAGTGCAGACCCTGAGCTTCCCCGCAGGAGGGGGTGGAGGATGAGCTTTGCTTGTTCAAGGGACAGCAAGGAGCACAGTGAGGCTGATCCCAGTGGCCAAGGGGAAAGGGCTGCTGGAGTCCAGGGAGAAAGATCAGGACGGTTTCCGCCATGCTGAGGAGACTTTATCTTAGATGCGAAGGGAAGCCACCTGAAGGTATGTGATTCATCACGCATTCATTCAACAACTGTCTATGGAATCTTCTTTAGAAATGCAGAGACACATCCTAAAGAATCCCTGTCCACAGCCTAAGGAGATGCCGTAGGGGAACCTGGGGGGCCTCACCTAAACCCCTGTGTTTCACAGACGTTCAGGGAAGGCCATGACCAACCCACCACCCCAGGCCACAGAGCACAAGGGCTGAGACCCCAGGCTTCCAGACTCCTAGTCCAGAGTGGGGACTGTCTGGCTCCTCTTGTTCCATCCCCCCTCACCTCTCCTTTTTGCAACCCCACCCCCCATCATTGTCCATTTCCATCTCATTACCCCCCGAATCCCCTCCCTGCTCCTATCTAACTCCTCCCCCTGCTTGCACCTACTCCCAGTCCTTTACCTCCCTTTGTTCCCCATCCCCAGGTCTGGAGGGGCCCCTGTGGGATTGAGGGGGAGGGGGTGTGGGGAGGGTGTGGGCCTATGGGTGAGGGAGGATTGGGGTGGGGTGGCTGGGTGGGGGAGGTTCCTGCTTCTCTTGCCTATGATGCCAAAATCCATTCATTGAACTCAAATCATGGCTGGAGCTGATGGGGTTGGCTGAAGCCTCTATCCCTGGTGCCCTGGATCCTTCCCCCTCCAGCCCTCTCAAAGCCTTTTCCTTGCTGTCCTTCAGCCCCACAACCCTCCCTCCCACAAGACCCCTTTGACCTATTGTCCCCCATGCTCCTTCCCCCAAGAGTCTCTCCCACCACAACCTTTCCTTCACAACCTTTTTGTTTTTTGTTTTTTTTGAAACGGGGTCTCGCTCTGTCGCCCAGGCTAGAGTGCAGTGGCGCAATCTTGGCTCACTGCAGCCTCTGCTTCCTGGGTTCAAGTGATTCTCCTGCTTCAGGCTCCAGAGTAGCTGGAATTACAGGTGCTTGCCACCACGCCTGGCTAATTTTTGTGTTTTTAGTAGAAATGGGGTTTTGTTGGCCAGGTTGGTCTCCAACTCTTGGACTCAAGTGATCCGCCTGCTTTGGCCTCCCAAAATTCTGGGATTACAGGTGTGAGCCACTGCGCCAGGCTCCTTCCCTCCCTAATTGTTCCCTACAGTCCTCCCAAGACCCTCCTTCCCTCCAGGCTTGTCCTCCACCATGCTCCTCCCTCCTACATCTGCCCTCACCTGATCACTGGCTCCCACTCCTCCCCAGCACTCTCCCTCCTCCCATCCTTCCCCCTCCCCTACCCTAGCCACCTCGGAAGCTCCTTTCATATTTGATGTCTCAGCTGCCCCCCCATTTCACTGCTCCCCTCCCCCGGAAAACACCAGAGAGGAGGAAGAGATCCCGGCGGCGTTTCTCCGTCCCCCCAACAGTGAGGCTGTGTTGGGGGGTTTCCCCTGACCATCCTCTCTCCACCCCCGTGACTCTGTGTATTTCTGTCCCCAGCTCTTGTCACCGCCTGAGACCTCGTGAGACCCTCCGTCCCCCCCTGTCCCTTCCCCCCAGGTTAGCAATTGGGAATGGCTGGGAGGGGGTGTCCCCAAGACACCGGGCTTCAAATCCACCCCCAAGCCCTCTCTGCTATGATCAAGACACCTTTGTCCAGACAGCTCCCTTAGCATTGCCTGGAAAAGCCACAGAACTCCCTGCGGGGACGCAGAACCTTGCAGGCAGACCCCGGCTTTGTAGAAACCACACACACTGCTGCTGGATCTTGAGTCCCATTAGCTGTGAGACCCCCGTGAGAGCCTTCCCGCACCCGTCAGAAGCCCAGAGCCTTCTTGGACCTTTTAAAGATGTCCCTCCCCCCAGCACCGCTCCTAGCGCTCCCCCTCGTCCTTAGAATCTTCTGGAGGAGCCTCCCTCCCCCCCACCCCCCCACCCCGCTCCTGGCTCCTGGAGTTCTCATCTGATTCCCCAAGGGCACTGCCAGCTTCGCTCCACTCAGCCCCCTCGCAGACCCCACCCCCTGCCTGCCCTCTTTCCCTACAACTAGGTCAGCCCCCAGCCACGCCACAGCGGCCGCACAGTTCCCTGCCCTCTCCGCTGGCTGCTCCCACGTGCATTCCACCCAGCCCCTCCCCACGCCCCTGCCGCCCACCATCCCGCCTTGCTGCCCCCAGCCTTTTGCCTGAGATGAGGGGACCAATGGAGGGGGGAAGGGGGGCGGACTGTGGTGGGAGTGGGGCGGGGGAGGCTCGGTGGGCACCAACCTGCCTCCTAATCTGGAGTCTCTCCCCCCTCCCCATGTCTCCACCTTTCTCATCGATGTTGACTGACTCCCCGATTTGTTCACTTTCTCTCTCCATCTCCTTGGTCCATCTCTGTCCATCTCTTGTCTCTTGCCATCCGTCCTTTGTGTCTCTGTGTCTGCCTGTCTCTGTCTCTCTTGCCTTCTTTGTCTCTCTGGGTATCTCTTGTCCTCTTCTTCCATTTCTCTCTCTATCTCTTTCTCCCTGCCTTGGGTCTCTCTATCGGACCCTTCCCTGCACCCTCATCTTCGTGCTTCCCCCCTGTTTCTGCACACCTCCCCACCCCCCAGGTTACGAGAAATCCCGCAGCCTGAGCAGCATCGCGGGCCTGAGCGGGGTGTCCCTGCGCCTCGCGCCCCTTGCCACCCCCCCTGGCTCTCCCCGGGCCGCCCGCCGCGCTCCCCCGACCCTGCCCTCCATCCTCTAGCGCTCCCCTCCCCCCTGTGGGGGGACTCGGGGGTGACCAGGAAGAAGGTCAAAGGAGCTGGGGGTGGGGGGTGGGGAAAAGGGTTTTTTAAAAAAAATCAAAAAGTCATTAATAATATGCAACCGAGATGACGATGCCAGCAGACACCCCCGGGCCCCTCACCCCCAACCTGGGCCCCCAGGATGGAGAGAGGGGCCACAGCCCGTCCCCCCAACTCTTCCCCCCCCCAAAAAAAAGCCTTCTCAGGTCTCCACGAGCCATAGAACATCCCCCCCTCCCATCAACTTGTGTAAATAAGTCCAAATTATGCCAGTTACATCTTGGGGCACCTCCCCCCACACACTGCATGCCTTCCCTAACCTGGAGCCCCCACTTCAAAGTCCACCTCAGCAATAAGCCGCCAGGGGCCGCATGCACCGGTTTGAGGGGCAGGCAGTCTGGGAAGGGGGCTGGCACCTCCCAGGGGTTGGGCTGGCCTTTAAGGTCTCCAGCCTTCCCAACCTTCACCCCCGGAGGACAACCAACCCTGTGTGTTGATTAGGAGAAAACAAACCAGAAACTAGAAACAATGTAGGGGAAGGAGGAACAGTTACCCAAGCCCCAAATCGGAGTTGAGCTCAGATGGTGGGAGGGCGGGGCAGGCTTCCGACCTGCTCCCTCAGCTTTTAGGAGGATTCCTCTGGTGAATTTCACCCTCTCATCCACCCCTTCCCCCAGGGACCTGCTCGCCTCTATTCTTGCTGCATGGACTCAGACCTCCTATCCCAGAATTCCTGGGATGATCTGGCCCTAGCACACGAAATTCCCCAACTATCCCCCTCCATTCCCAGGACATGAGACCTGCACCCAGAATTCTGAGACTGACCCTGGCACCCCACATCTCCCAATCCCCACACACTCCTGCGACTTAACCTCTGCACACAGAGGCTTCCCGCACCACCCGTCCCCCCACTCCCGCCACCCTAAACACCCCCACCAAATTTCCTGAACTGCATCCCAGCACTTCTTGAACCTCCAAGACTTGACCTAGCTCTTTTCAGCTCAAATTCAGCCTTTGGGATGCTCCAAATCCTTCCCAAAATGACATTTCCTGGACACCCCCAAATCCTCAGGCCTGTCCCCCACCCATACCCCCAAAGCCCCTTGTCCAGCCCAGGTTCCCTTGACGCTAGAACTTCCAAGATAGGCGCAACCTGTCTGCAATTCCAGGGAACCAGACCCTCCCAGACACCCTCTTTGTCTTCCGCCTAACCCTGAGTCCCCTCCCTGAGATGGTGCCCCAAAGGTACCCTCTTCACAGACATCAGTGTTTCCCAGAGGGTCGTATTTGTACCCTTGGTGGTGTGCTAAGGTTTGAGGCAGTATGAGGACAAATACTCGTTTTAAAAGTTTTGTTTCTAATACGCATTTTGTACAGAAGCCGGTAAGCGCAGGCAGCGCTGCTTGGCTAGGACACGGTTTATTTAGGTTCAGAGTGTTTCCATCTAAAGCAGTCCACAAACGATCACAGAGGCTGTTCCCGAAGGGAGGGACACTGGCATATCAGAAGATTGGGAACCGACCACATACCCAACTCGGCTGGGATCCCAGCCCCCCTTCCCCAGCGGTCCTCGCCGCGTCGCGCTCGCGGGTGGAAGATCATTTCCCACCTCCCATCCTGGCTCAAGGATGCGCTACCTCCCCCAAGCCCAGAGACCACACCGGTCCCAGACTCCTTAGCGGACCCCTCTTTTGGAGCCGGGGGCCCACGGAATTAGCCACCTCCCTCCCTCTGCTCCCACGGCCTCAGGAACCCCCCACCCGAGGGTGGATGGGGGGCGTCACTGAGCACGATTCTCGATGCAACGATTCCTATGCAAGGGGCATTTTGAGTCCCCCCCATCCTTCCCTCGGACCCTAAACCCTGGTGAATCAGGGGTGAGGGGTGGGGCGGGTTTTGGTGGGGGCGGGGCAAAGGGCTAGGGGCTCCAGACACCAGGGTACGGGGTGGGGACTGATTATATTGCCAAAGGGTTCAACTTCTTTAACAACCGCCCCCCTCCGTTTCCCCTGACCTTCACGAAAGCCGAAGGGGGCGGGGAAAGGGGGTGAGGGTCTTTTCCAAAGGGTACTGACCTCTTCCCAACGTCTCCCCCTGCTCGCCAATCGCCACACGTACCCAGCTTTTTAGTTCAGCTTTTCAAAATAACCACAATCATGATAAACTTCTACAAAACGTGATTCTCCTCCCCTCCCACCCCATCCCCCAAGTCAACAGTGTGGGATTCGGGGAGGGAGGGAGCGAGCTAAAGGGACTCTCTCCAAGTCCGGCTCCCCCTTTTCCCCCGGCCGCCAGGGTGCCTGCACCTACACGCATGCGCTGCATGACGCGCCCCCCACACGCATGTCGCACCCCTCCTGCGCTCCGGGAACGCACGGACACGGGCCAGGGGGCGGGGCGATTGGGGAGGAATGAATGGCGGGGGGGTTTTCCTGAGCTCCGCGGCTCACCCTCCCCAACACACACACACAGCAATAAGTTTCTCTCACTCAAATGTGGGCGGGGCGGGCCTAGCCTGTCGCTGGTGGGGGGAGTGGCGAGGGGGCGCTCTCAGGGATGGGGGCGGGGTTCGGAGACAGTGTGGGGAGGGGAGGTCTGCAAATCGTCCAACTCTGGTGCTAATGGCGGGTCTTCTCAGCCCACCCGCAGGGCAGGGAGGGAGGGGTCGGCACGGCCCCTTCCCCAAGCCTCCCCCACGCCCACCCTGGGTGCATGAACCGCCCAATGCAGAAGCTGCCGCATGTCACCCCCCTCTCCCCAAAGAAAAAGTGTCATGCCCCCTTCCCACCCACCCTCACTCCCCACCAAAATAAACGTTTCCTTTTCATTTAAAAATTGCCTCCTGTGTACCTGCTGGGAAAGTCTCCTGATTTGGGCTGGGGCGCACAGAGGGATTGGGACTTCAAGAGTGGGGCCCTATTGCTGGGCACAGTGGCTCAGGCCAGTAATACAAGCACTTTGAGAGGCCAAGGACGCAGGAAGATCGCTTGAGGCCAGGAGTTCAAGACCTGCCTGGGCAACACAGAGAGACCCTGTGCTTACAAAAAATAAAATAAAATTAGCCAGGTGTGGTGGCATCTGTAGTCCCAGCTACTGAGGAGGCTGAGGTGAGAGGATCACTTGAGCCTGGGAGGTCGAAGCTGCAGTGAGCCACGATTGTGCCACTGCACTCCAGCCTGGGTGACACAGTGAGACCCTTTCTCAATTTTTTAAAAAAGGGGAGGATGGGCTTTGGTGGTCCTGACATCCTCTCCATGGCTTGCACCTTATTTAGGGCAAGCACCTGCCTCAGTTTCCCTGATGGTAAAAATGGGGATCAATACCTCTAACTGAAAAGTCACTGAGGACTCAGTCTGAGGAACGTGAGCCCCCACACGAGGGTGCCTAGTTCCCAGGGGAGGGATAGACCTGGGTCCCCAGGGTTGGGTCAGGGGCTGAGGGCTCAGACTCTATATGTGCTGACTCTGAGGCCAGAGTGTCTGGGTTCAAACTGTTTCAACTTCTTGGTAGCTGTGTGTCCCTGGGCAAGTCACTCAGCCTCTCTGAGCCTGTTTCCACAACTCTAAAAGGGTAGGAGGGGCGTCACTTAGTTATTCAGCAAATACTGAGTGAATGCCTGCTGTGTGCTAGACACTGTTCTAGGCAACGGAGGGCAATGAAATCTCTACCTGTAGTGCTGTGCTAAGGGTTAAGCACAGCACCCAGCACAAACCACCACAGCTGCGTTTTTGTTTTGCTTTTGAGATAGGATCTCATTCTCACCCACACTACACTGCAGTGGTGCAGTCATAGCTTGCTGCAGCCTCCAACCCCCAGGCTCAAGTGATCCTCCCACCTCAGCCTCCCGAAGCACTGGGATCACAGGTATGAGCCACTGCAGCAGGCCTGTCATTTATTTTGCAAACACTTAAGAGTTGGCGTGAGTGCAACACCCCTTCTAGCACTCACTGGGGGCGTGGAGTGAGGGACGCTGCTGCTCTGAGACTGTTTGCTCATCTGTATAGTAGAGGGAATATTTCCATTATACACTGGGGTGGAAAGGAAAGGAGTTAAGAAGCGCCTGATCCACAGGAGGCCCCTGTAAACCCACGCAGCTGTGATCCGAACCAGCAGGCTGCCTGACCTGCTGCCCCAGCAGGCTGAAGCAGCCTGTGCCCAGCCTGCCCCATCAGAGACCCCCTGCGGGAACACACATAGCCACACAGACAGTCCAGTTGGGTTGGAGTTTATTTCTGCCAGAGCCTGGAGGCTGGGAGGATAACGGACACTCCTTCAGTCCCAGAGGGAGGCTCCAAACCCTCAGAGCAACCAGAAGGGAGGGCGGAGCATGGGCAGCAGCAGGAGTGAGAGGAGTCCCCTTGTCTTGCCCCTTTGCAAAGGTTCAAGGCTGCTGGAGGCCTGGGGTTTCTGCCACTCAGGAGTTCAGGGATGGACGCAGAAATGGAGGAAGGAGAGTGGCTACGTAGAGAGAGAGTGGGAGCGAGACTCCTAAAAAGATGCACAGAGAGACCCTCAGAGAAGCCAAGAAAGACGGTGAGAGGGGAGGGAGGCAGAGAGAGAGAGAAGCAGAGGGAATGGGCTGTACTGGCTGAGGACGGTGGAGGAGCCGTGTCACTCCCTTCCTAATATCTATAGATCAATAACGAGGGAAGAAAGGAGGACAGGGAGCTGATGGGAACACAGCTGGCCAACTGCACCCAGTCTCCCAAGCAAGGTAGCTCCAGGCCTTGCCTCCCTGCCTGCCCCGCTCCTCTGTGTTTAGGGGTCATCCTTTGATGGGAGGTTGCAGGGGACCCAGGTGGGGTCTGATAAACGTCAGAGTGCGGCACCATTTCCAAAGGGCAGGAAGTCAGAGGGCGGGGTTCCTGGGACAGGGGCCCGTGGGGTCCAGGGAGGAAGGGGGCTGGGCCCCATCTGTTAGTGCATCTGGGGACAGGGTAGGGTCACTGGGGGTGGGCTGGTGGGGACCCCTCAGGCTCCGGGGATGGCCCAGACCCAGGCTCTGCTTCCTCTGTCTCCTCGTCGGATGCCACGCCCTCCTCTAGTCGGAAGACCTGCCGCACCGTACGGGTGGTGAAGGTGAGGGGGCCACGGCTGTGGGGAGGAGAGACCAGGATACAGAGATGAAATGAGGGGAAGGGAGGGGAGGAGACAGAGAGAGAGAGAACAAAATGAGGGAGGAGAGAGAGATGAGATCAAGAGAAATGGAGGGAGATGGGCAGAAGCAATGGGGGGCAGAGAGAGATGGACACACAGAGGAGGAAAGGAGAGAAAGGCAGTGGTACGCGGTGGGAAAGGAGGGCACAGAGATGGGACAGGGAGAAATGCGTGTGGGAAGAAAGAAGTTACGTGGATCTGGCTCTCCCGCAACACAGCCGCTGTTCCCACAGCCCCACGCCCCCATGGATCCCATTTCCCCCTCCTGTTGCCCCTGGCAAAGCCTCGCGTCCCCCGGGGTTTATGGAGTGAGGGTGCTGCCCACCCGTCAGGCCTACACGAGGGATGACCATACCGAAGCCGGTTCCTCAGTGTGGTCACTTCACGGTTCATGGACTCGGCCGACTCTGTGACATCCTCCAGCTCACGCTGCAGCCTCCGGCGGCCGGCCTGAGCCCGGGATGCCTCCTCCTCGGCCTCCTCCAGCTGCCGTTTCAGCTGCTTTACTCGAAGGTTTCCCTTCTCCAGCTTGGTGGGAGCAGGGGGACCGGGTTATATCTCCAGGTACTGTCATCACTCTCTCCCTCCCCAACAGCCCACTACTGCCCCATCCCTACTGCCCCCTGACTCTCTCTGCCCCATCCTCTGTTCTCTGTTTAGGCCTTGTTCTTTTCCCCTAAATCCCTCATGCCAGCCTCTACCCTGACCTCCAGTCTCTCCCCTACAGGTTTTCTTCTACATGACCTCAGAAAGGTCTTCCTATACCCAAAGCTGACCCAGACCCTCCTGCTCACAATCCTTTCATGGCTCCCCAGTACCCCTGGGACAAGGTTCCAGCCCCTCAGCCTTGCACTCCAGGCCCCACAGGGTCTCTTTTTGGTCCAGTTCTCTCTTCCCATAAACCCACTGACCGGACCAACTTCACTGAGCATCTCCCCAGACCCTACCACCTCTCTCTTCAGGGAGGGAACATACATGATCTGACCTCATCATTCAACCCTCCTACCCCACATTTTCTGGTGTCAATGAGCTCCCATCACAAGAAGCAACTTGCAGGTGCTGGACTGGAAGTGAGTGCAGATACCATCCTGGCACTTGGCACATCAACAGAGGGTTGGAATCAATGACTTTGCAATTCATAAATTGTGGCATCTAGGAAGGGCCCTTGTAGGGAGGTGAGGCAGCCAAAGCGAGGGAAGAAGTTAAACTCTACCAAGAAGCTAGACCAGGACTAAAATAACAACAGATGTTTATTTAGACCATACTGGTCTGCTTTTTGTTCTTAACTCACCAAACTTATTTCTGTACTTCAAGGCCTTTATACTTGCTGTTCCCTCTGACTGGCTCTTCTTTACCCTTCAGGTATCAATTTAAATGTCACCTTCTTAGAGAGTTCTTCCTGATCTCCCAACCTGAAGAGGATTCACCAGTCCTCTGTGTCTTCCTCTCTCTTCACTTTTTTTCTTCATAGTCCTTGTCACAATCTGTAATTATCTGCTGGTTTACAGGTTTGTTGTGTCTCATCCTATGCTGAAAATGTAAGCTCCATGAGGGCAGGGACTTCCTCTGTTTCGTTCACATCCATATCCCTAATGCCTACCACAGTATCTGGCACATAGTAGGTGCTCAATAATTGTTTGTGGAATGAATGGTAAATAAAGCACAGCTGAGCTTTTAAGGGCAGAGGGACTCTGTCCAGACAGACCTGGGATCTGATCCAGGCTCTATCTCTGTGATTCTGATGCAAAATATATCTTCTTAAAGTTTCAGTTTCTTCATCTGTGAAATGGAACTGGTGAGGAAATGCAAATGTGTATTTTTTATTTTTATTTTTATTTTTTTGAGACGGAGTCTTGCTCTGTCACCCAGGCTGGAGTGCAGTGGTGCGATCTCGGCTTACTGCAAGCTCTGCCTCCCAGGTTCACGCCATTCTCCTGCCTCAGCCTCCTGAGTAGCTGGGACTACAGGCACCCGCCACCACGCCCAGCTAATTTTTTGTATTTTTAGTAGAGATGGGGTTTCACCGTGTTAGCCAGGATGGTCTCGATCTCCTGACCTCATGATCCACCCGCCTCAGCCTTCCAAAGTGCTGGGATTACAGGTGTGAGCCACCGCACCCGGCCGTGTATTTTTTAAAAAGCAGTTGCTTATGACACAGTAACTGCTCAGTAAATAATCAAGAACACACACTCTGGGGCCAGAGTGCTGAGGTTTGAATACTGACCCCACCTCTTACCAGCTAAATAATTTTGAGCAAGTTACTTCACCTTTCTGTACCTCAGTTTCCTCACATAAATAAGAGTATAAATAATAGCACCTTCCTTCTAGCATTCTGATAAGAATTAAACACACTAAATGTTATGTCTTTAGCACAGTGCCTGGTACATAGAAAGCACTCAGTAAACATTATCTTTCATTATTTTGGTACTGCTCTAGCTTCTGGGTAGAGTTTCACTTCTTCCCTTGACCTGGCTGCCTCAGCTCCCTACAGGGCCCTTTCTAGATGCCAGCATTTAGAAATTGCAAACTCACTGATTCCAACCCTCTGCTGATGTGCCAAGTGCCAAGATGGTATCTGCATTCAGTTCCAGTCCAGCACCTGCAAGTTGCTTCTTGTGATGGGAGCTCATTGCCTCTGGAGATGGCCTGTGCAATCTCTCAGTCAGTGGTCACACTCTCCACTGCTCCCTAATGATGTCAGCTGCTTACCTGGTCCCGGAGCTGGTCAGCCACCCTCCGCTCCTCCTCCACCTGGAGCACCACCTCTTTAAGCCGCTTCTCAGCTCTGCGCACCAGTTTTCCAGAGAGGATGCGCTCTCTGAAGAGAGGGATGAGGAGGAGTCTCAGTAGAGGGGCTCAACTTAGGACATTGTCCCCATAGACTCACGCATTGGCTGTCATCTTGTTCTTGGATTGGCCTCTTCCCTCTTTCCTAACCCCTAACTGGTTCCCACAGTTTACTGAGGCCAGACACTGACATGCAGGCTCCCTTCTCCTCGGCATTCGTGTCCCTGGCTTCTACTAGGATACCTCACATACCTGTTTCCTATGATACTGTGATTTATAATAAGTATATGTTTGGTCCCGTTCAGTTTCCAAAGAGAATCATTTACAAACTAGTTTACTCTTTGGGCCCATTCATTTTCCCCTGAAAGTCATTTACTATCTCTCACAATTGAACACATCCTTTTTTGTCCCTCTCCCCTATAAAGAGGATACTTAAGCCTCAACAATCTGGCCTGTATAAAAAGTCTTACATTTTATATGGCTCCTGCGTTCCTGCACATTAATATATTTGTATGCCTTTTATTTTGTTAATCTATTTATTGTCAGTTCATTTCAGCAGACGTGAATCTTCAGAGCGGGAGGGAACACTCTTTTTCCCCTACACCTGTCCTCTCCTGCACGGACCATCACATCTGGGGTGAAGTCCATGTGATAGGACCCCTAGCAATCGGTATTGCTTGACAGCCACACTGGATACAACAGCCCCAGGTGTGCTGAGAGGAAGGCACAGGGCTGGGGGCGAGTGGCAAGGCACTAAGCAGTGCAAAAGGATGCAAGGAGAGAGCAAGGAGAGAGACTTCTTCAGCTAAGAATCATCTAGTCTTTCTTTGCTCCCAGGGTGACTATTATTTTTCTGAGAAAGGGCCTTGCTGTGTTGACTGGACAGGAGTGCAATGGTGTGATCATGGCTCATTGCAGCCTCCATGTGCTGGGCTCAAGAGATCCTCCCACCTCAGTGTCCCCAGTAGCTAGGACTACAGGTGTGTGCCATCATGCGGGGCTAACTTTTAATTTTTATTTTTGTAGAGATGGGGTCTCGTCATGTTGCCCAGGCTGGTCTTGAACTCCTGGGTTCAAGTGATCCTCCTGCCTCAGCCTCCCAAAGTGTGGGGATTACAGGCGTGAGCCATTACACTTGGTGCGGGGTGACTTCAAGCAACTCTTCTACTCCCTCAGAACCTCGGTTTCCTCATTTGTATAATGGAGCAGGGGTCCTCATAGACCTGAAACTACAGTTCCCATGAGCCCTGGGGCCCCTGGGTAACCCTGTGGACTGAGAACCACTTCTCTCATGAACCTCTAGGGCCGTTTTCTTCTGCCTGTCCCTGAGGCCTCTCACTCTCATCATATTCCACAACGAATTTAGCATCTTTCCTCCAAAACCCAATATTTCCTCAGTCACCAGGCCTTAGCTCCAAACAGTGTCTTCTTCCCCTGCTGCCACCCATAGCCTCAGCTTCATTCCTTCTGCCCCCGATTTCTCTTCTTCATCCTCTCCTGTTCATCATTATGGCCCCAGCCCCAGCTCAGGCCTCATCTTGTTCTGCTTGGACCATCACTGCAGACTCCTTCCAAACCTCCCAGCTTCCAGTCTCTCTCCTCTGATCCATTCCACCGTAGCCCCACAGAGGTCTTTCTATACCTAGAGCTGGCCGTGTCCCTCCCCAGCCCACAGCCCTCTCATGGCTCCCTCCCCATTGTCCCCAGAGCTCCCCACTGCCCACACAACAGAGTTCTTTGGCCCAGTATTCACGGCTCTGTGTGCTTCAAGCCTCATTTACCTCCCTGACTCCCTGATCCCTCTCCCCGGTCCCAGACTCTCAGAACCAATCACATTCCTCCAAATGCCCTGATGTCTCCCGGACTTTCCCGCAAAGCTGCCAGCTGACTTGGGACTCCAAGTCCTGGAAATCCCATTCTTGTCAGCTCCAGTTCAAGTGCTTCCTCCTCTAGACACCCTTCCCCAACCACTACATCTCAGGGCATTCCAGCTTCTTCTTCATCTATGTCCCTTCACCCTTCTAGTTCACAGACCTTCATTGCCATGTCCAGCTCATGAGTCTTTCACCTTGGGGAATCCACCAGACATGGTATGAGACATGGAGGTAATTAGATATACTTCCATGGTATGTCTAATTGTTCATAATTTTTTCAGTGGCCAGAACATGGGAAGGTCAACAGTACACTCCTCTTTTTTTCTGAGTTGGAGTCTTGCTCTGTTGCCCAGGCTAGAGTGTAGTGGTGTGACCTTGGCTCACTGCAACCTCCACTTTCCAGGTTCAAGTGATTCTCCTACCTCAGCCTCCTGAGTAGCTGGGATTACAGGCGTCCACCACTACTCCCGGCTAATTTTTGTAGTTTTGGTAGATACGGGGTTTCATCACATTGGCTAGATTGGTCTTGAATTCCTGACCTCCAGTGATCTGCCCGTCTTGGCCTCCCAAAGTGCTGGGATTACAGGTGTGAGCCACCATGTCTGGCCCCAACAGTATACTCTTAATATTTGTTTGTTGAATGAATGAATAAATACAAAAGGAACCTTATATAAATTTGATGTATAATAACATTCCTCGCCATGAGATCATGTACAGATGATGAATAGCAAGTCAAGCATCCTACATTTATAGCCCATCTCAGCCTCAGTTTTTCTACATGTAAAATAGGATAACAATGGTCCTTCTCTCACAAGGATTATGTGATATCATACAGGTATATATAGGTAGTCCAGCACCTGATATATAGTAAATCCTCAATAAATGGAAACTATTAGTATTGTTGTAATTATTGTTGCTGAATAGTATTGAGCAATAGAAAAATCTGTTGTATTGGAAGAGTGAAAGGTATTAGGCTTAGTAATAAATATTCCGTTAGTTTTATTAGCACAGCAGTTCTCAACTAGGAATGTTATGGGAATATTCTTGGTCATTCCAGCAACTGGAGATGGAAACCCTTTCAGCCCCGTACTACTGCTGCTTCCTGTCTCTGAACATGGATGTCTGTGGGTGTGGTGCTTGGTGCAATTGCAGCCACTTTGTGACCATGAGGAAAAGACTAAAAAACAACACAGATGTTGATCCAGAGCCCTACCATTTTTTGGCTGCCTAGCTCTAGACTTCTTATCACGTGACAAAAAGACATTCCTTGTTGTGCTAGACTGACAGAACAGATGGTCCCAGTTCTCACCCCTTCCTGTATCCATACCCTTGGCAATATGACTTTGCAGCTGCTCCTTCTGCCCCCGATTTCTCTTCTTCATCCTCTCCTGTTCATCATTATCTATTTCCCCTTTCCTTTGAATCTGAGAGGGCTGAGTGACTTGCTTTGGTTAATAGGATATGGCAGAAGTGACACAGTACCAATTCCAAGTGCAGGCCTCAAGGAGTCTTTAGCACTTTCCCTTGCTCTTAGAACCTTTACTCTGTCATATGAACAACCCTGGGCTAGCCTCCTGGAGGATGAGAGGCCACATAAAGCAGAGACAAGTTAGCTTAGTTATCCTAGGCAAGGCCTTATAGTTATACAAGCCCAGCCTATACCACTCACGCTGTTCTTGAAAATAAGAAAGGAAAAAAAAAGAAAGAAAGCGCAGCCAAGATTAGCAAATCCATCTAGCTGACCCTCAACTGAGCAGATGCATGAGTGAAGTCCACCAAGCCCAAAGCAGCAGAACTCACTAGCCAAAGACTCATGAGCAAAACTAAATAGTTGTTGTTTTAAGCCACTAAGTTTCAGAGTGGTTTGTAATTCAGCTATAGCTAACTGACACGTTATTATGTAAATAATACTCTTAGTGAGACTGCAGTTACTTATAGCCCAAAGCATCCAAAATGATACACAAAATCAGCAATCATTTAAGTATTTACATACATTTACACTTTTTTTTCCCCTTTCTTTTCTTTTCTTTTTTTCTTTTTTTTTTTTTTTTGAGCCCAGGCTGGAGTGCAGTGGTGCAATCTTGGCTTACTGCAAGCTCCGCCTCCCGGGTTCACGCCATTCTCCTGCCTCAGCCTCTCAAGCAGCTGGGACTACAGGAGCCCGCCACCATGCCCTGCTCATTTTTTGTATTTTTAGTAGAGATGAGGTTTCACCGTGTTAGCCAGGATGGTCTTGATCTCCTGACCTCGTGATCTGCCTGCCTCAGCCTCCCAAAGTGCTGAGATTACAGGCATGAGCCACTGCACCCGGCCTCTTTTTCTTTTCTTTTTTTTTTTCCTTTTTTGAGACAGAGTTTCACTCTTGTTACCAGGCTGGAGTGCAATGGCGTGATCTTGGCTCACCACAATCTCTGCCTCCTGGGTTCAAGTGATTCTCCTGCCTCAGCCTCCCAAGTAGCTGGGATTACAGGCATGCGCCACCATGCCCAGCTAATTTTTTGTATTTTCAGTAGAGACAGGGTTTCTCCATGTTGGTCAGGCTGTTCTCAAACTCCCGACCTCAGGATTACAGGCGTGAGCCACCGTGCCTGGCATCTTTTTCTTTTCCTTTTTTTTTTTTTTTTGAGACGGAGTCTGGCTCTGTCTCCCAGGCTGGAGTGCAGTGGCGCGATCTTGGCTCACTGCAAGCTCCGCCTCCCGGGTTTACGCCATTCTCCTGCCTCAGCCTCCCGAGTAGCTGGGACTACAGGCGCCCGCCACCTCGCCCGGCTAATTTTTTGTATTTTTTTAGTAGAGACAAGGTTTCACCGTGTTAGCCAGGATGGTCTCGATCTCCTGACCTTGTGATCCACCCGTCTCGGCCTCCCAAAGTGCTGGGATTACAGGCGTGAGCCGCCGCGCCCGGCCAGCAGTCATTACTATGATGACGTCTTTTGGATGTTTCAAACTAGGTGTCTGTAACACAGCGTCCTTCCTCTCACTCACCAGAATGTGGAGGTCACCTTTCTCCCGTGGCCTCCGCTTTCACCTACCTGGTCTCTTGCTCTAGCTGCTCCTCAGCCTGGGCCAACTTAGACTCAAGGGCAGCAATGGTCATCTTGTGGCGGGCTCGGGCCCCAGCATCCTCCTCACCCAGGCGTCCCCGTAGCTCCTGGATCTGCCGTTCCAGCTGCTGCCGCCCGCTCTCTGCCTTGGCTGAGAAACTGCGCTCAGCTGACAGCTCTGTGGTCAGTGACTCTACCTGTAGCAGGAGGGGAAGGAAGGATGTCATGGTGGAATCTCAGAGGGAAGGTGGGAGGTAAATCCAGGCACCTCCAAGAATGAAGCGCACTGATGATTGTCACACACATCGCACAGAGCCTGAAACATACTAAATCCTCAACAAATGTTCGCTTGTATTTTTATCAATAGTTTATTGACTCATCACCCACAGCACTGCCAGCCCTGGGTTTTAACATTGTGGATGGTTTTCTGCTTACTTTAATAAGTCCATGAGACCATCACAAACGTGTTTAAATGTCATAAATTCTACTTCTGACTGTGAATGAGTCTATTCCGAGAGTTATCACACTTCTATTTGCACCAGGATCTTCTGGGGGAGCTTGTGAAAAAAATGCAGACATCTGGGTCTCACCCTTCAGAGATTCTGACTCAGCAAGATGAAAGCGGAGTCCGGGAACCTGCATTTATAACAGGCATCTCACGTGATTGAGATGGGAGGGATATGCAGGAGGATTTTGAGAAATACGACCTCAATAAACAGTAGCTGCTACGTGGAAAATGTGTAAGCACACCCCTAATAATAGTTTCCGTTTATTTATTCAGCTTGTACTCCGAGCGAGGCCTTCTGCTGGAGCCATGGAAATGAGTCAGACTCAGTCTGATTCATACTTTATTTCACCCTCACAGGGACACAATGACTGGGTAATTAGCATATTCTCCTTTGCGGTTTTTTTTTTTTTTTAATTAAAATGTTTTTTTTGAGACAGAGTTTTGCTCTGTTGCTCAGGCTGGAGCGCAGCTGTTGCCCAGCTGGTAAAATCCCAGCTCACTGCAGCCTCAACTTCCCAAGCTTAAGTGATCCTCCCACTTCAGCCTCCTGAGTAGCTGAGATCACAGGCATACACCATCACCTCTGCTAATTTCATTTTATTTTATTTATTTAGAGACCATGTCTTGCTCTGTTGCCCAGGCTGGAGTGCAGTGGCACGATCTCAGCTTACTGCAGTCTCAACCTCCCAAGCTTAAGTGATCCTCCCACTTCAGCCTCCTGAGTAGCTGAGATCACAGGCATACACCATCACCTCTGCTAATTTTATTTTATTTTATTTATTTAGAGACCATGTCTTGCTCTGTTGCCCAGGCTGGAGTGCAGTGGTACGATCTCAGCTCACTGCAGTCTCAACCTCCCAAGCTTAAGTGATCCTCCCACTTCAGCCTCCTGAGTAGCTGAGACCACAGGCATACACTATCGTCCCTGCTAATTTTATTTTATTTTATTTTATTATTTTATTTATTTAGAGATCATGTCTTGCTCTGTTGCCCAGGCTGGAATACAGTGGCACGATCTCAGCTCACTGCAACCTCTGCCTCCCAGGTTCAAGCAATTCTCCTGCCTCAGCCTCCTGAGTAGCTGGGAATTACAGGCGCCCGCCACCACACCTGGCTAATTTTTGTATTTTTTGTAAAGACGGGGTTTCGCCATGTTGGCCAGGCTGGTCTCGAACTCCTGACCTCAAGGGATCCACCCACCTCGGCCTCCCAAAGTGCTGGGATTACAGGGGTGAGCCACCACGCCTGGCTTCAAACTTTTTATTGTGAAGTAAAATGACGATACAGAGAGCCAGACATTAATCAAATAAAAAAAATCAGTAATAAATATTCTGCTAGTTTTATTAGCACAGTAATTCTCAACCAAGAACATTATGGGGGTGTTCCTGATTATTCCAGCAGCTGGAGATGGGAACCCTTTCAGCCCCATGCCCCTGCTGCTTCCTGTCTCTGAATGCGGATGCGTGCGGGTGTCATCCCACACAGGCGTCATGAGTTAACAAAAGGGAAACATGACTGTCAGCAGCACCTTGGTCAAGAAATAGAGCTTTGCCCTTCCAGAAGCCCTTTCACACACTCATCCTAATGACAACCTCTTCCTTCTCCCCTAAATAGCATGTTATCCTGACTTCTTAGGTCCACACTTCCTTGTATATCTTTAGAGTTTTATTACACACAGATGCATCCCTAGATCCTATAGTTGAATCCTACCCATTTAAAAAAGTAGATGTATGTGGGAGACCTCTGGCCTCCAGGATCACAAGAGAATACATTCCTGGCTGGGCGTGGCGGCTCACGCCTGTAATCCCAGCACTTTGGGAGGCCGAGGCAGGAGGATCACTTGAGGTCAGGAGTTTGAGACCAGCCTGGCCAACATGGTGAAACCCTGTCTCTATGAAAAATACGAAGATTAGCTGGGCATGGTGGTGCATGCCTGTAATCCCAGCTACTCGGGAGGCTGAGGCAGGAGAATCACTTGAACCCGGGAGGCAGAGGTTGCAGTGAGCTGAGATCGCACCACTGCCCTCCAGTCTGGGTGACAGGGTGAGACTCCATCTCAAAGAAAAAAAAAAAAAACGAGAGAATACATTCCTGTTGTTTTAAGCCACTGTTTGTGGGAATTTGTTATGGTGGTCCTAGGGAACTAACAGCAACTAATTAATATTTTTTTAAAGTTGCTGTGAACTCATGAATTTAAACAGATTTCAAGGGATTAAATCAGTCGCAATTATTTTCCTCATTGAAGCTCAAGTTGCCCCACTTTGGGCCAGTGGGAGGCTCTTTGCACTGACTTCTGCGTGCTCTTGACATAACTACACTATCTTTCCCGCTAATGGGTATCACAAAATGTTCTGGGTTACTCTTGTTCATTGCCTGCTCCAGATCTGGAATCAGCCATTTTCGAAGAAGCTCCAGTTTCTTTTCTTTTCTTTTTTTTTTTTTTTTGAGACAGCCCCTCACTCTGTTCCCCAGGGTGGAATGGAATGGCACAATCTCGGCTCACTACAACCTCTGCTTCCTGGGCCCAGACAATCCTCCTACCTCAGCCCTCAGAGTAGCTGGGGCCACAGGCGTGTGCCATCGCACTTGGCTAATTTTATTTTTTTGTAGAGACGGTGTCTTACTATGTTGCTCAGGCTGGTCTCAAACTCCTGGGCTCAAGCAATCCTCCTGCCTCAGCCTTCCAAAGAGCTGGGATTACAAGTGTGAGCCACTGTGCCCAGCCAGCCTGTTTCTTTTACAGGGAAACAGCATTTCCAGATCACAATGTGGACACAGGGATACTCACTGCTACTAGGTTGCCTGTTGCTAGGCCTTTTGGGTGGTCAGAGAGACTGGATCTGTATAAAATACATCACCAGTTGGCCAGGTGCGGTGGCTCACACCTGTAATCCCAGCACTTTGGGAGGCCGAGGCGGGCGGATCACGAGGTCAGGAGATCGAAACCAACCTGGCTAACACAGTGAAACCCCGTCTCTACTAAAAAATACAAAAATTATCCGGGCGTGGTGGCGGGCGCCTGTAGTCCCAGCTACTCGGGAGTCTGAGGCAGGAGAATGGCGTGAACCCAGGAGGCGGAGCTAGCAGTGAGCCGAGATCGCACCAATGCACTCCAGCCTGGGCGATAGAGCGAGACTCCCTCTCAAAAAAAAAAAAAAAAGTACATCACCAGTTCACGTGAATATAACGTCAAATCAAGAACTACAGATTTGCTTAGTTTTGTTTTTAAACCTTTTTTTTTTTTTTTTTGAGATGAAGCCTCGCTCTGCCACCCACGCTGGAGTGCAGTGGCATGATTCTGGCTCACTGCAACCTCCGCCTCCTGGGTTCAAACAATTCTCTGCCTCAGCCTCCCAAAGTGCTAGGATTACAGGCATGAGCCACTGCGCCTGGCTTAAACTATTTTTTAAACATAATTTATCACTTTTCTTTTTGAGATAGAGTCTCACTATGTTGCCCAGGCTGGAGTGCAGTGGTACAATCATGGCTCACTGCAGCTTCGATCTCCCTGTGCTCAGGTGATCCTCCCAACTCAGCCTCCTGGGTAGCTGGGACTATAAGTGTGTGCTACTATACCTGGCTAATTTTTAAATTTTGTGTAGGGAGGCAGTTTTGCCATGTCATCCAAGCTGGTCTTGAGCTCCTAGGCTAAAAGCAATCCACCAAAAGTGCTGGGATTCCAGGCGTGACCCACTGCGCCCAGCTAAATGTAATTTCTTTTCTCTTTTTATTTCATATATAGTTTTTGTAGAGATGGGGTCTCACTATGTTGGCTAGGCTGGTCTCAAACACCTGGGCTCAAGCGATCCTTCCGCCTTGACCTCCCAAAGTGCTGAGATTACAGGCATGAGCCACCACACCTGGTCTTTTTTTTTTTTTTTTGAGATGGAGTCTTGCTCTGTCGCCCAGGTTGGAGTGCAGTGGCGCGATCTGGGCTCACTGCAAGCTCTGCCTCCTGGGTTTACGCCATTCTCTTGCCTCAGCCTCCCGAGTAGCTGGGACTACAGGCGCCCGCCACCACACCCAGCTAATTTTTTGTATTTTTAGTAGAGACGGGGTTTCACTGTGTTAGCTAGGATGGTCTCGATCTCCTGACCTCGTGATCCACCTGCCTTGGCCTCCCAAAGTGCTGGGATTACAGGCATTAGCCACCACGCCCGGCCACACCTGGTCTGTTTTTTTTTTTAAATAACAACTTAGTCTCTTCTATAGGACAACTAAATCAAGGTTCTTTGGCGCTGAGTACCCTGATGTCAAGGACATTGTAGATGACAGAGTATCCCATCTTTGATCATTTACTTTATCCCACATTATAAACTCAATGTCTCAGAAAAACAAGGCTAATACTATCACCAGCAATTAATGAGATAGGCTAAAAGTTTTTTGCATATTTTCCCCATTCTCTCCATTTAAAAAGCAGTCTTACTACACGTAACTGTTGAGCATATAATTATTACCTTTTTTTTTTTTTTGAGACAGGGTCTCACTCTGTCATCCAGTCACCCAGGCTAGAGTGCAGTGGCACAATCATAGCTCGCTGCAGCCTCTATCTCCCAGGCTCAAGCGATCCTCCCTCCTCAGCCTCCCAGGTTGTTGGACTACAGGCATGCACCACTGTGCCTGCCTAATTTTTACATTTTTTATAGAGAAAATTAGAGAATCAGGAGAATCGCTTGAACCTGGGAGGCAGAGGTTGCAGTGAGCCGAGATTGCACCACTGCACTCCAATGGAGCGAGACTCCATCTCAAAAAAAAAAAAAAAAGAAAAAGAAAAAGTAAAAGAAAAAAAATTAATGAAGAATGCAGACATTGGTTTGTCCTTTGAAATCCCATCGCTCTGTTGTCTTCCTGGCAAACTCCTATACTTCCTTTAAGATCTCTCAAAGCATCACCTCCACCAGGAAGCCTTCTCTGATGGCCTCTATCCTCCAGGCTAGGTCCGTAGTCCCTTCTAGGCTCCCACAGTGCCCGTGTTTCCTCCATTTTCACTTGTATCTCTGTATTGGGATGGTCTGTTTCCTCCTTTAGACTAAGATGTGTTTGAGGGCGGAGACTTACTATTATCCATCTCCAGGTCCCCAGCATAACCCAGAATAGGATCTGGGCCACCAGAATCCTCAGAAAATATTTATAAATAAATATACAAATGAAAACATGCTTTTCTCCCTCTGCTGAACTCCAACTTAGGCTTTAAAACTCCCAGCCAAATGTCTCTTTTTCCAAATGTTTTCTTGACTCCTGCAGAAAGTCCTTTATCTCTCTTTACTGGGCTCAAGAGACTTCCATGATCACACCTGCTGGCCTATAATGTGACAGCATAGTCCCATGTCTGTTTCCTCCAGAGAACTTCATAGGACAAAAACCCCATGTAATTCATCTTTGGATCCAGTCCTGAAGAAACCCCTCAGAAATACAAGTGAATCATGCCCTTCCACCCTTTTAAGAACTCCTATTCTACCTTCAAAACCCAACTCAAATATCCCCTTTCTATATTTGTTGAATAAGAGGACTGAAGGTTACAGTCCCAGGTCAATGGGGACTGAGGCTGGTGGGGGTAGTCAGTCTCACTCACCTGCAGGAGCAGCTTGCGGTAGCGGTCATTGAGCAGCTCCGAGTTGCTCTGCTCCTCCTCCAGCTCTTCCTCCAACTGCCCCAGGCGCCCCTCCAGCTGACGCTTCTCCTCCAGAATGGCTGCCCTAGGGAGACAGGAAGGGGTGGGGATGACAGGACAGGACAGTCAGAGGAGGGTACCTTGCCTGTCACACTACAGGACCCTGTGGTTGGCCCCACCCTCCTCCCCAGCCTCACACCCCAGGGGTCCCTAGGTTAACCCCGCCCACCTCCCAGCTTCCTGTGCCAGAGCTCAGCCAGCTCCAGCCTACCCCAGCTTCACCTCCTGCAGATGCAGCACCTCAGCCTCCACACCCTTGGGGCACTTACTTGCTAAGGTTGCCATTGGCCACCTCATCTGCCATCTCATCCCGGTCCTGCTGGGCCTGCCGCCGAGCACGGTCTGAGGCGGCCAGTTCCTGTGATGACAGAGAGAGGGGCGGCCAGTGGGGGTGAGGAGAAGCAACCTGGGCACGGGTCTCACCCCTTCTCTGTCCCTCACACCTCAAGTCTCTTGGCTCTTTTCTCATGCTGTCCCTGGGTAACCCTGGAATAACATCTACAGGTATCTCCTAAATCTGTCTCCTGAGCCCCTGACCTGTGCTCACCTCTTGCAGCCCAACCCCCCGGCCCCTCACCCTCTCCACCTTTTACTGCACACACGTTCTCCTCTCAAACCTTCCTCTCCTCCAGGGTCCCCCAGTCACCGAGCCAGACCCCCAGTGCTCTCCTCCCCTCCTCTGGCCCCCCTCACCATAGCCTCCTCCCTCCTGCCTTCTGACTGCTTTCTCTGTCCTCTGCATCCACTTGGTCCTGGCTGAGGGCTCTCTCTCTCTCTCTCCCTGTTCCCACTCCCCCTCCCACAGCCTCTGGTGCCTCCAATCTCCCCACTCCATTTCAACTGCTACAGGGCTGACCCTGCCCATCCTGTGTTCTGGATCTTTCCATGGCTCCCTAGTGCCCTAGGACAAAATTCCTGCTCTTAGCCTGGCATTGGAGGCCACATGGTAAGCCCTATCCACCTCCCAAGCCTCACACCCAGGGACCCTGTGGTTAGCCCCGCCCACCTCCCCAGCTTCACATCCAGGGTCCCTGTGGTTAGCCACGCCCACCTCCTCAGCATCACACCCCAGGGGCCCTGAGGTTAGCCCTGCCCACCTCCCAGCTTCCTGTCCCAGGGCCCAGCCCACCCCAGCCTCACCTCCTGCAGCCGCAGCACCTCAGCCTCCAGGCCCTTGAGGCGCTTTTCACTTTCCCGATTCTGGGAGAAGATCTCCTCCCGGGAGCTGCGTGTCTCCTCCACCTCCCGCCATAGCTCCTTCATCTGGGCCTGGGTGGAATGGAATAGGTAGACGGGCTCAGCCTGGCCACACAGCACAGGGAACTCCTCCACCCCCTTGCCAGGTCGACGGGGGCTCCTCAGCTCCCGTGAACAAGCAGGGAGTTCTCCGAACCCTGCAGACCTGGGCTCCTGTGTATAAAGCCACTTGCTGTGTGACCTTGGGCCAGCCTCTCCATTCTGGTCCTCAAGGGAGGAGGTTGATCTGGCTGAGCCTAGAAGGCAGCTGGAAGCCTGATGGAGCCTGGCTTCAAGTTAGACGTGGGTTTGAATTACAACTTGGCCATATCCTTGCTGGGTGACCGTGAGCCAGCCACTGCCCCTCTCTGAGCCTCAGTTTACCTACTGTTGATTGATTTATTTATTTCTATTTTTACTTTTTTGAGACAGTCTTGCTCTGTCGCCCAGGCTGGAGTGCAGTGGTGGGATCTCAGCTCACTGCAACCTCTGCCTCCCGGGTTCAAGCAATTCTCCTGCCTCAGCCTCCTGAGTAGCTGGGACGACAGGTGCGTGCCACCATGCCTGGCTAATTTTTGTATTTTTAGTACAAACGGGGTTTCACCATATTGGCCAGGCTGGTATTGAACTCCTGACCTCAGGTTATCTGCCCACCTTGGCCTCCCAAAGTGCTGGGATTACAGGTGTGAGCCACCATGTCTGGCCAAAAAACCATAGGGTATTTTCACTTCAAAAACAAAACCACGGAGGCGGGTGGATCACCTGAGGCCAAGAGATCGAGACCAGCCTGGCCAACATGGCAAAACCCTGTCTCTACTAAAAATACAAAAATTAGCTGGGTGTGGTGGCGCACGCCTGTAATCCCAGCTACTCGGGAGGCTGAGACAGGAGAATCGCTTGAACCTGGGAGGTGGAGGCTGCTGTGAGCTGAGATCACATCACTGCACTCCGGCTAGGGCGACAGAATGAGACTGTCAAAAAAACACACACACACACACAAAAAACTGAACAAACAAACAAAGAAACAAACAGAAAATGAAATTTGACTTCAAAGTGCAGCATTTTAAATGAAAGAAATGTGAAACGTAAGAAGAAGGAAGCCAGCCTCTGGGGCATGGATGTTTATAAAGGCGCCGACCCATGTGGATGCTGCCTGTGGGTTGAGAGGGAGGGTCCCAGCTGGCCTCAGGCCCTGGAGTGATGGTCGGGGCTTAAAGACACCAAAGCCTCCCCTCCCGGGCACAGCTCACGCCCCGCCCTTACCTGCATCTTGCGAAGCTGCTTCACTGCCTCCTCCTTGCCCTGCCCGGCGGAGGCCATTTGAGCCTTCAGCTCCTCCAGCTCCCCCTCCAGCTTCTTGCGGGCAGCCACGGCCAGAGTGCGCTGCTTCCGCTCCTCATCCCGCTCCACCTCTGCATCTCTCAGCTGGAGAGGAGGTCAGGAGGGACTGGGTCAGGGACAGGAAACCCAGCCTCCCTCTGCGTGCTAGGGACATGGATGTCTACACTGGAGCTCCTGCCCAGACTGCAAGCCCCATTCCTTTCACCCCCTGACTCTCCCTACTTGGTCCCCTCTCTATCTCCACTGCCCCAGCTCAGTCCCCCATCTCACCTAAGCCTCCTTTCTAGCCTCTCATCTCTCCCCTCCAGCCCATTCCAACACGTCTGCAGAGCTGACCCTACTCATAGCCCTCCCATGGTTTCCCAGTGCCTCCAGGTCCAAGTCTTGGACACTCAGCCATGTCTAAGTCAAAGGGGCTACTGGAGACAAAACCCCGCAGAGACTCCTGGCCTTAGGTCACCCGTTCACCTCTCTTCCCTGCCTCCCCAGCTTCTGGCACCCTCTTCCCCAAGTCTGTTGCCCACATGGCTCCAGAGGGGTCTTTCTGACACCCAGAGCTGCCCCTGCTCCTCACCACCTAGTAGAGGGAAGACATGGGAAGTTCCTGGACTGAATGAGTAATGAATGAATGCTGCAGGGAGGGAGAGAGCAATGGAATAAACAAGGAAGGGAGGGAGCAATGACTGACTGGATTGGGGAAGGATATGGATGGAGGGGAGGGCAGATGAGCAGGTCAGTGAGTGAGTGACTGAGTGGAGTCAGCAGGGGGTGCTGAGGGGCTGGGGTTGGGTAAATAGGGGAGGGGTTGGGTTGGGGAGAGGAGATGGGTTGGAAGGGGGTAACTGGGTAGATGGAGCAGTTGGACATGGCATTGGCTGGGTATTAGCGCTGGTTGGGGGAGAGGCTGTATGTGGGCGGTTGGGGTGGTTGAATAGATGGGGTAGCAGATGGATGGATGAATGGTTTGTTTGGTGGATGGAGGATGTATGATTGGGTACAGCAACAGGTCAACAGGATATGTGTGTGGGTTAATGGGTCATGGCAGGTTAACAGGTTGGGGAATAGGAAGATGCTTTTGTGGGAGGAAGATGGTTTGGCTGGCAGGAGAGACTAGTAGAAATACTGAGTGGCAGGCGGGTGGAGAGACACTGAGTGGCAGGCAGGTGGGGAGACACCGAGCAGTGGAAGGGTGGGGGAGACAGAGTGGTGGGTGGGTCGGGGAGACCCCTTGCTGACCTTCTTGCTGTCTGTACACACCATGGCATACCCCAGCTGGAGCAGCACCCTGTGGCCTTCCGTGTGACATTACCTGCTTGGCCAGCTGTCTCCGCCTCTCTTCACCAGCCTCATCACGGCCCTGCAGGTCACGCTCGTGCTGAGTCTTGAGAGCCTGCACAGTCACCTCCAGACGCAGCTTGGCATCCTCGGCTGCCGTCAGTTCATCCTCCAGTTCTGTCACCTGTGCTCGCAGATCATTGGCTGCCTGTTCTGCCACTCGGCAGGCTCGTTCCAGCTCATGCACCTGGTGGGGAGGGAGAGTGGCTGCTGGGCACTTGGGTTACTGAGGCAGAGGAGGTTACAAACCTAGGTAGAGTAGGGGAAGCTTTGATGGAGGACGGGGAGGTGGCAAGTCAGTGTGCCCATCCTAGTTTGTTCATTCATCCATTCAAGATCTACTGAGCGACTCCTTCCTAGGTGTCTCATTCAGCATCATCCCAAAATGTATTTCACGAATAACTGATGCCTCATAATTCTATTAGCTGAAGCACTTCAAAGTCTAATACAAGCATCTGTTAGGTCAGCTGACTCTCACTCATGGTGGATTATTCCCTCTGAGTTTTGTAATTTTGCATTGTGAGCTCACTCACTGGGAATTCATCTTCGGGAATCCTGTGTGAATGGGTCGAAGGCAGGTAGCTCCAGGGTCATCAGTGCTGGTGTCTGCCAGACTCCCCAGGGTGTCACCAACCTACTATCTACTTGTATTGGGTTTTCTGTTTGGGAGGGTCCCCGATCCTTCAGGGAGGTATGAATTAAAACCCCAAACACTGTGAAAATAGAGCTGGGCTTATGAATTTTCAGACTCCCCCTTCACTCCTCTCCTTACTTAACCACACCTCCTCAGGGAAGCCTCTCTTGATCCATCAGGGCCTCTCTGCTACCCATGCTCCTGGCACTGGGGCCCCTCTCGTACCTAGTCCTAGTCACAGTGGTCATTTGACATTTGCTTAGGTGGCTTTTTGTGCAACACCTGCCTCCTGCACTGGACGGTGAGTTTCACAGAGAAGGGCCTATGTCTGTGGATCACCACTGCCCACATGATACTCATTACAATTCTGGTCACTGACAGTTTCTACTTTCAGTCCTTGGAATGGGCCCTCTAGCCTCCCTTCCTATTTGGTAGTTGCCAATTTATTTTATTTTATTTATTTATTTATTTATTTATTTTTTGAGACCGAGTCTCGCTCTGTCGCCCAGGCTGGAGTGCAGTGGCCGGATCTCAGCTCACTGCAAGCTCCGCCTCCCGGGTTCACGCCATTCTCCTGCCTCAGCCTCCCGAGTAGCTGGGACTATAGGCGTCCGCCACCTTGCCCGGCTAGTTTTTTGTATTTTAGTAGAGACGGGGTTTCACCGTGTTAGCCAGGATGGTCTCGATCTCCTGACCTCGTGATCCGCCCGTCTCAGCCTCCCAGAGTGCTGGGATTACAGGCTTGAGCCACCACGCCCAGCCAGCCAATTTATTTTGTTTACTTGAAGGGATCAGACTTTCTCCTGTCAACATCCTGTTTCCCACAGGGGCCTTTGGAGTCACTACAAATAACGACATTTTTCCCAAGGGACAGACCTTAACGGCTCAAGTACGAGCCAGGTTTTAGCTCCATTATCCCTAGGGCCGCAGGCCAGGTCTGTGTCAGGGAGAGAGGGTTCTCTCTAGGCCTGGCTAAAAGCAAAATCAGATCAATGTCTAGATAAAGCCCTCATCCATTGGACTCCTAGAAGTGCATGGGTGGGAAAATAAAGAAATAAGGATGTCGAGATGGCGTCTGTTCACGAGCTCAACAAATTCTGCCAGTGCCTCCCATCATTAGTGAGGGTGGCCTGTGTCCCTGGGTGTGATCCATAAATGTATTTAGAGGATGAATGAAGGAAGGATGGAGTGGAGGTTGTGGCGGGTCATTTTGACCACTCAGAAGGCTGGGACACTGGCTGGGTGAGGAGAGCCTGGGAGCAGCCTTGGGGCACCATCCTACAGGCCCTGGAGGGATTTATGAGTTCAGGGAAGACAGAGGCTTGGTGGGAGAGTCTGTGCGTGCTCAGTGGGGTTGGTGGCAGGCAAAGTGGGAGTCCTCACACTGTGTGTGCATGTGTGTGTGTGTTGTGTATGTATGCATGCACATAGTCATGTCTGGGGAGTGGTTCTCAGGCTGTGTGTTGTAGTAAATTGTCTTCATGTTCTCTGAGCATTCACACATATGTGTGGTGAGTAGTTTTCTCATGCTGTATGTGTACATATGCACATGAATATGTTTATTTAATGGAAAATTCTCAGCAAGGTACAATGGCTCATGCCTGTAATCCCAATGCTTTGGGAGGCCGAAGTGGGAGGATTGTTTGAGCCTAGGAGTTCAGGACCAGCCTGGGCAACACAACAAGACCCCATCTCCACAAAAAAAATTTTAAAAAGCCAGGTATGGTGGAATGCATCTATAGTCCCTGCTACTTGGGAGGCTGAGGCAGGAGGACTGCTTGAGCCTGAGGTTGTAATGTGCCATGATTGCACCACTGCCCTCCAGCCTGGGCAACAGAGCAAGACCCTATCTCAAAAATAAAATTAAACAAAACAAAAAACAAACAAAAACAAGTAATAGAAGATTCTCCTCATATCCCATGTACACAAATGTGAGCATGTGTGCTTTGTGAGCAGCTCTCGTGTTCTGTGTGTGAACACATGTGCTGGATGAAAGATTCTCCTCATGTTCCGTGAATGTCTACACAAAGATCTACCTCTGGTGAATGGCTCTCCTTGCTTTCTGTGCGTGTGCATGAGCGCACATATTTGGTGGAAGATCTCTTCACACTGTGTGTGTGTATCTGTGTGTGTGTATACGAACGCAAATGTTTGGTAAACAGTCCTCCTCTTGTTCTTTTTTTTTTTTTTTTTTTTTTTTGAGATAGAGTCTCGCTCTGTCACCCAGGCTGGAGTGCAGTGGAATGATCTTGGCTCACTGCAACCTCTACCTCCTGAATTCAAGTGATTCTCCTGCTTCAGCCTCCCAAGTAGCTGGGATTACAGGCATGCGCCACATGCCTGGCTAATTTTTGTATTTTTAGTAGAGACGGGGTTTCACCATGCTTGCCAAGCTGGTCTCGAACTCCTGACCTCAGGTGATCCAACCGCCTTGGCCTCCCAAAGTGCTGGAGTGCAGGGATTATAGGAGTGAGCCACCGTGCCCGGCCCTCTTGTTCTCTTTGTGCATGAATATATGACTTTGATGGCTGGTTGTTTTCATGTTCTGTGTGTGAAAGCATACATGCCTGTACGTGTCTTCCCCTCACCCAGTGTGTCCCGGGGAGTGGGGGCCCTGCTCACGCTCTTGCCGACGTCATCCTTGCTGCTCAGCAGTGCCTCCAGCTCAGCCCGCAGGGCCCGGTTCTGCCGCTCCAGCTCCTCACGTGCCTCCTGCTCCTCCTCCAGCGCCCGTGTCAGTGACAGGGCCCGAGCCTCACGCTCCCGGCCCTCTGCCTCGGCCCGCTCACGTTCCTCCACTGCCCGAAGTACAGCTGCCTTCTCCTCTGCCAGAAGCTTCCAGTTTGAGGGAGATGGGGTGGGGGGAAATAGATTAGCTGAAAGGAGTGTACAAGGGAACGGGAAGAGGGAGCAGCCAGGAACAGAGAAAGAAAGAGAAAGAGACAGACAAAGGCAGAGACACAAGAGGGAGGTAGAGGGATTAAAGTTGCAACCGTGTCCCAAACCAGCTCAACTCTTGAATGGATCAAACTGATCAGTCCCTCACTCTCTATGCTCAACAGAAGAAAGGGTATTCCTTCCTGTTAAGAGTGGCAGTAGAAAATGAACTTCAACCTTTACTGTTTTTTTAAGACACAGTAATTGGCAAACAAACTTATAAAACATGCAAAGAAGAAAAGAGAACAGGACTCATAGTGAAGAGAAAAATCAGTCCATACAAATAGACCCACAGATGACCTACATATTAGAATGTGCACACAAGGACTTCATGATCAGTTTCAGAATGAGGCAGATATAATGGGTGAAGAGGCAGAATTATTTCAGGAGGGATTTGAAACTGTAAAACAGAACCACATAGAAATGCCAGAATAGAAAAATGAAATAGCTGAAATAAAAAAGTCATTGGATGAAATTAGTAGCTGACTGGACACATCAGAAGAATCAGTAAACTTGAAAACCGGTCAATAGAAATTATCCAAACAGAGCAAAGAAAGAAAGAAAGAAAGAAGATTGTAACAAAAATTAATGGAACTTTAACAACCTGAAAAAAGTACCAAGCAGTCATACATACATGCATTTGGGTCCTAGAAGGGTAAAGAAAAAGTAAAGAAAGAAGTAAAACTGCCTTTGTTCACAGAAAACATGATCATCTATGCGGAAAATCCAACAAAATATATAAAAATTCTGTTAGCACTAATAAGTGAGTTTAGCCAAGATTGTGGGATACAAGATCAATATACAAAAATCTATTGTGTTTCTACATACTAGCAATAAAATATGGAAATGAAAGTAACATCACTCAAAATAGACATAAAACCATGAAATACTTAGAAATACATCTGGCAAAAGATGTCAAAGATGTACACTGAAAACTAAAAAACATTTCTAAGGTATTTCAATGGACATATATACCATCTTCCTCAGTGAGAAAACTCAACATTGTTACGATGTCAATTCTTCCCAAACTGATGTATAGATTCAACACAGTTCCAAATCGGAAGGCTTTTTGTTTTGGGGTAGAAATTGACAAACTGATTCTAAAATACATATGGAAATGCAAAGGAACTAGAAGCGGCAAAACAACTTCAAATAAGAAGAAAAGGCTGGTGCGGTGGCTCATGCTTGTAATCCCAGCATTTTGGGAGGCTGAGGCAGGCAGATCACCTGAGGTCAAGGGTTCGAGACCAGCTGGCCAAAGTGGTGAAACTCCGTCTCTACTAAAAATACAAAAATTAGCCAGGTGTGGTGGCACACACCTGTAATTCCAGCTACTTGGGAGGCTGAGGTGGGAGAATTGCTTGAACCTGGGAAGCAGAGGTTGCAGTGAAACAAGATCACACCACTGCACTCCAGCCTGGGCAACAAGAGCGAAACTCTGCTTCAAAAAAAGAAGAAGAAGAAGAAGAAGAAAAATGACTTTCAATAGATATGCAAAAACAAGTCAGTGGAGAACAAACAAACGGTGTTGGAATACTTGGACATCTATATTCACAAAAAATTAACATGGAGCATGATAGCATCATATATAAAAATTAACTCAGGATGGATCACAGACCTAAATGTAAACTTTTAACTGGAAGATTGCCAGAAAAAAAAACAGGATAGGCCAGGTGCAGTGGCTCATGCCTGTAATCCCAACACTTTGGGAGGCTGAGGTAGATGGATCACGAGGTTAGGAGTTTGAGACAAGCCTGGCCAACATAGTGAACCCCTGTCTCTCCTAAAAATACAAAAAAAAAAAAAAAAAAAAAAAAATTAGCAGGGTGTGGTAGCATGTGTCTGTAATCCCAGCTACTTGGGAGGCTGAGATAGGAGGAATCGCTTGACCCAGGCAGGCAGAGGTTGCAGTGAGCCGAGATGGTGCCACTGCACTCCAGCCTGGGCAACAGTGCAAGACTCTGTCTCAAAAAAAAAAAAGAAAAAGAAAAAGAAAAAAACAGGATAAAACCTTTGTGACCTTGAGTTAGGCAAAAAATTCTTATATACAATACCAAAAGCACAATCCATAAAATAACAAATTGATAAACTGGACAAAATTAAAAACTTCTGTTATTTGAAAGACTAACAGAATGGAAAGACAAGCCACAGACTGGACAAAAATATTTGCAGAGCATATATCTGATAAAGAACTTGCATTCAGAATGTATAAAGAACTTTCTTTTCTTTTCTTTTCTTTTTTTTTTTTTTTTTTTTTTTGAGGCGGAGTCTCGCTCTGTCGCCCGGGCTGGAGTGCAGTGGCCGGATCTCAGCTCACTGCAAGCTCCGCCTCCCGGGTTTACGCCATTCTCCTGCCTCAGCCTCCCGAGTAGCTGGGACTACAGGCGCCCGCCACCTCACCCGGCTAGTTTTTTTGTATTTTTAGTAGAGACGAGGTTTCACCGTGTCAGCCAGGATGGTCTCGATCTCCTGACCTCGTGATCCGCCCGTCTCAGCCTCCCAAAGTGCTGGGATTACAGGTTTGAGCCACCGCGCCCGGCTAAGATGGGGATTCTCCATGTTGGTCAGGCTGGTCTCAAACTCCCGACCTCAGGTGATCCGTCCCCCTCGGCCTCCCAAAGTGCTGGGATTACAGGCACGAGCCCACCATACCTGGCCTGTAAAGAATTTTCAAAATTCAATAATAGGAAAACAAACAACCTAATTAACAGATAGGCAAAAGATCTGAACAGACGCTTCAGCAGATAAGATATATGGATGGCAAATGAGCATATGAAAAGATGCTCAACATCACTGGTCATTAGGGAAATGTTAATTAAAACCACCTTTGAGAAAGCCTAAGGCTTTATCCATAATAGTTCCAAACTGGAAAAAACCCAAATGTTCATCGAAAGGTTAATGAATATCAAAAGGTGGCTGATCTAGACCACAGGAATAATACTGAGCAGCAAAAATCGGAATACATTACTGATATGCAAAAATATGGATGGATCTCAAAATAATTACTCTGAGGCTAGGTGCGGTAGCTCACTCCTGTAATCCCAGCACTTTGGGAGGCCGAGGTGGGTGGATCACTTGAAGCCAGGAGTTTGAGACCAGCCTTGCCAATATGGTGAAACCTCGTCTCTACTAAAAACACAAAAATTAGCCAGGCATGGTGGTGCACACCCATAATCCCAGCTACTTGGAAGGCTGAGGCACGAGAATCACTTGAACACGGGAGGTGGAGGTTGCAGTGAGCTGAGATCGTGCCACTGCACTCTAGCCTTGGTGACACAGCAAGACTGTTTCAAAAAAAAAAAATTTTTTTTTTTAGTAAAATAAGCCCATCCCAAAAGAGATTTATGTGAAAATAATTTATATAAAATTCTAGAAGATGCAAAAATTTAATAAGGCCTCAATGACCTGTAGAAGAGTATTATAACCAAACCATATGTATTTGGAGTCCAAGAAGAAGGGGAAGGAGAGAGAGTGAGAGATAAAAATATTTGAAGAAATAATGCCTGAAATTTTCCACATTTGATCAAAAACATCAGCCCACAGCTACAGGAAGCACAGTGAATCTAAAGCAGGATAAATACAAAAAACCCACAGCTGGGCATATCATAGTCAAACTGCTAAAAACCAAACATAAAGAGAGAAATTGTAAGTCAGCCAGAAAAACATATTGCACCACCCACAGGGAAATGACAATTTTTTTAAATTTTTAAATTTCTTATTTTTATTTTTTTGAGATGGAGTCTTGCTCTGCCGCCCAGGCTGGAGTGCAGTGGAGCGATCTCGGCTTACCGCAACCTGCACCTCCCGGGTTCAAGCAATTCTCCTGCCTCAGCCTCCTGAGTAGCTGGGACTACAGGCGCACACCATCGCGCCCAGCAAATTTTTTGTATTTTAGTAGAGACGGGGTTTCACCGTGTTGCTCAGGCTGGTTGTGAACTCCTGAGCTCAGGCAATCCTCCCGCCTTGGCCTCCCAAAGTGCTGGGATTACAGGCATGAGCCACCGTGCCCGGCCTCACACTGTATCTTCTAAATGAATAAAATAAAGCACAGAGAAGTTGAGCAATTTGCCCAAGCCACACAGCCATCAAGAGGCCGAGTTGGGATCTGAACCTCAGGATTGCCTGATCTGAGCTCTCTGAGGTTCTCTGATTTTTATTGCATCCTCAGGCTGCCAGATGCTTGGTGTTATTGCCATTTTCTAGAAGGGTGAACTGAAGCTGAGATGGAAAAAGCAACTTGCCTGAGGTACCCAGTGAATCAGCAGAAGTGAGATGAGTTATTTGATTTAATTCTCATAGGCAACCTCTGGGGTACTGAAGGTATTCGTATATTTTGTCATCCAAAAACCAGGGCAGCTTTGAAAGTAAATGTGGGTGCTACGATGAATTATGCTGTGACAAGAGGCATGAATCAGGACAGAGGGATGTCCTATTTTACAGAGGCCCAGAGCAAAGAAGGGTCTTGCTTCCTGGTCCACTACAACTGCCTAGTTGAGCCATGACGGATTACTGGTTCCTCACCATGACCATGGGAAGCCTAGATGGACTTGCTGATTCCCCAGCTGGGGGAACTGAGGTGCCCCACCTGGTCGAACTTGCGCTGCTTCTTCTCCAGGGTGCTCACAAGCTGCCGCTGCTGCTCCAGGTCCATGGTGGCGTCGTCCAGCTCCTGCTGCAGCCGGCGGCGGCCCCGCTCCAGCCGATCCACGGTCTCTGTCTTTTCTGCCAGGCGCTGCGTCAGGGCCTCGGCCTCACGGGCTGCCCGGCGCCGTGCCTCCTCCCCTGCCTCCAGTGCCCCTGCCTCCTCCTCCTGGCGCCGCCGCCACTCGGAGAGCTGAGGGGAGGAGAGAGAAGGTGGTTGGTGGTCACAGCCGTGAGTGACCAAGGTGTGAACTGGTGGTGCTCCATTTCCAGGATGAAGAGACTGAGGCCTGAAGAGGGAAAAGGGTCACTCTGCTGGGCTCTTCTGCCTCTGAGTGGTATGAAGTTGTGAGTACTATGAGCCCTAGTTCTTCCAGGGAATTAAAATGACTCCCTCCAAGACACAGAGATGAATCAGACCTGAAGTCTTTCCTGGGGAGCCCCTCGTCTGCTGGGGGAGACACAGCATCACAGCCAGGGCGATAAGGGTTAAGGTAGCAGTATGGGAGCTATGGAAGTCCACAGGAAGGGCTCAGAATCTGTTTAGAACATTCAGGAGAAACTTCCTGAAGGAGGACCATTTGAGATGGGTCTTGAAGTATGCATAGGAGTTTGCCAGTTGAAGGATATCTGCAGGCAAGCACCATCACTCATTCATTCAATAAGCATTTCTCCAAGCCTACCATACATGAGGCTCTATATTGGGCTGTGCTACAGACCTGGATCTAACTCTAATGGGATTCTAGTTTGCAAGGGCTCTCAGTCTGGTGGGGAGACTCATTGGCAGAGAAAGTCCCAGCCCAAGGTGACTGGAGTTGGGACAGAGGAGAAAGAGAAGAGGGGTCAGGAAACTTCCCACAGGGGAGCCTAATGTTAAGTCTGGAAAAATAAAAGGGTTTTTTCAAATAAAATAGGAAAATAGTGACAGAGATGAATACAGCTAAAGACAGAGGAAGGACCAGAGATTGCAGGGCCTCACATGCCCAACTAAGAGGCATGGACTTTGTCTAGGGGTACTGGGGAGGCATGGGAGAGCTGTGAGCAGGGGAGGGACAGGGTCAGCTCCAGGTGAAGAAAGAAGCTTCTGGGGCTGTGTAGAGGATGAGCTGTTAGGGGAGAGGTCAGAGGCCCAGAGGCCAAGAGGAGGATCTAGGTGGGAGAGGATGGTGCTGGAGCTGGGGCTGAGCTGGAGCTGGGACAAGGGATGAGGCTGAGAGTCAGGGGGCAGGAGAGCCAGGGCTGGGCACAGGCTGTGGGGGGTAAAGGGGAATCAGAGATGAGAAAGGCATCCATGGGTCTGGCTTATGTGAAGGTGGGCCGCGTGGCCGTCCCTGAGCTGGGGAACCCAGGAGAAGCAGTGAGGCGGGCTGTGCCTCCCTGAAGGTCTTACGTAGGGCTGCTCACCTGGGCCTGGGTGGTCTGCAGTTCACGGCCTGCCCGCTCCCTGGCGGCTGCCTCCTCTTCCAGCTGCTCACGTAGCCCGGCTGCCTCAGCCTCCATGGCTCGCACCCGGGACCCCAAGGCCAATTTTGCCCTGGTCTCCTCCTGCAGGAGCTCCTGTAAATGGAGGAGACGGCAATGTCAGGTGTGGTCAGGAGGAAAGGAGGGGAGGGTGACGGTGGAGCCGAAGGGCAGGCAGGGTCACCTGGGCGTCGTGCAGCTGGGCTTCTGTGCTGCTCAGCTCCTTGCTAAGACGGATGGCCTTGGACTCAGCCTCGTTCAGCGCCCCAGACACATTCTCCAGTTCAGCCTGCAGGGAAGGGACAGGGGAATGAAGTCCTCTAATTGTGGCTTCCACTCAGCGACCCCATGTGACTCAAATCCCTCCCACACTAGGGGGAATGTGATAGGTGCAGCTGCCATGGAAAACAGTCTGGCAGGTCCTCAGACGCTTAAACATAGGGTTCCCACATGACCCAACAATTCCGCTCCTAGGTGTACACCCCACTTACCTGGGCTCGCTGCAGCTTCTCAGCAGCCTCCGCTCGTGCCCTCTCCCCATCACCAGCCCGGCCCTGCACCTCCTGCAGCTGTGACTCCAGGCGGCGCCTCCGCTGCTCACCCTCCTGACGTGCAGTCTGCAGGCTGCTCAGTTCCACCCGCAGCTCGGACACCTCGGCCTCCAGGGCCAGCCGCGTCTTCTCCCACGCACCTTTGCCCTGGTGTGGGAAGGAGATGAGCAAAGATCTGTGAGGCCTTTCCTGGACCAGGCCAGGCACACTCCCCTCTCAGGGCCTTCACACTGGCTGTTCCCTCTGCCTGGAACACACTTCTCCCAATGCACAAATAGTTCACCCCTCCCTCCCTCATTTTTTTTTTTTTTTTGAGACAGTGCTTCACTCTTGCTGCCCAAGCTGGAGTACAATGGTGTGATCTTTGTTCACTGCAACCTCTGCCTCCCGGGTTCAAGCAATTCTCCTGTCTCAGCCTCCCAAGTAGCTGGGATCACAGGTGCCCACCACCACACCCAGCTAATTTTTTGTGTTTTTAGTAGAGATGGGGTTTCGCCATGCTGACCAGGCTGGTCTCGAACTCCTGACCTCAGGTGATCCACTCGCCTCAGCCTCCCAAACTGCTGGGATTACAGCCGTGAGCCACGACGCCTGGCCCATTTTTTTGTTTGTTTGTTTGTTTTTTGAGATGGAATCTTGATCTGTCACCCAGGCTGGAGTGCAATGGCGCAATCTCAGCTCACTGTAACCTCCGCTTCTTGGGTTCAAGTGATTCTCCTGCCTCAGCCTCTCGAGTAGCTGGGACTACAGGAGTGTGCACCACCACGTCCAGCTAATTTTTGTATTTTTAGTAGAGATGGGGTTTTACCATGTTGCCCAGGCTGGTCTTGAACTCCTAGCCTCAAGTGATCTGCCTGCCTCAGCCTCCCAAAGTTACAGGCATGAGTCACCGTGCCCGGCCACTCCCTCAGTTTTTTACCCCGATATCACCTTCTCACAGAGTACCTCTGCAGCCTCTCTACTTAAAAACTCACCCGCCTTAGAATTCTGATCCCCTTTTTCTGTTCATTACGGCCCCACAGCACTTATCACCCCGATATAAACTGAAGGTGTTTATGTCGTTTACTCTCTGCCACTCTCACTAAAAGGAAAGCTCCACAAGGGAAGGCAGTGCTGGTTGTTGGGTTCATGGCTGATTTCCCAGCAATGCTCCTGGAATATAGTCCACACCCTATTCATGCTTGCTGAATGATAGCTGCATGTGAATACGTGAGGAAAGGAGCCCAGAGAGATGAGATGGCCTAGAACCAGCCAGCGGTACCGCCTCCAAACCCGCGTCCTGCCCTGCCCTCCCCGTGGCCCCTCCGCCCTGTTCCCCTGCCCCAACCCACCCTCCGGGCCTGCTCCAGCTGCTCCGCCAGCTCCCCCAGGGCCTGGCCGTGGCGCTGCCTCAGCTCCTGCACTGCCACCTCGTGGATGCGAGTCTCCTCCTCCAGAGTCTTCTTCAGCTCCGTCACCTCCTGCTCCCTCTTGGACCTTTATTGGGGGAAGGGAGAGGGGAAGAGAATTTCAGAGCAGAGGAAGGCAGGGGCTTTGGGGGAGCTGGTTGTTTCTCCTTTCCATGTTTCCTAAAAACATAAGAGCCTCATGTTATGCTCCCCAGGAGATCTGGGTGGTGACACTGTGGAAGGAGTGTGGCTTTAAGGGTGAACTCCTATTCACCTTTCAAAACCCTTATCCAAAACGCCCTTCCTCAGGAAAGTCTTCCTGGATCTCCCATAGACTTGGTTTAGGAGTCTTCAGTTAGCACCCACAATGCCCTGTGTCACTCCACTAAAGCACCCCTTGTTCTGGGTTGAGATTGTCTTTGCCTGAATCTGCCTCCCCTGAGACTGGAAATTCCCAAGGGTAACACCTGGGTCTGACCCATCTCTGTCCCCAGCTTGACCAGGCTGGGCCTAGAACTGGTGGTTCAAGAACAACTGAACCGTAAGCCTCTGTAAGGACAGAGACTTTGCACCTAAGTCCTTCCCCCAGCCCTGCACGTGCACAGGCTGTGACAGCGGCTGCCACCGGGCCTCACCGGAGCTCCTGCTGTGCGTTGGTGGAGTCCAGCGTGTCCTCCAGCTCGCTCCGCAGTGCCTCCAGCTCCTCGCCCAGGTCCCGGCGCTGCTTCTCCGCCTTGGTCCTGGCCACGCGCTCGGCCTCCAGGTCCTCCTGGGCCTCGGCCAGGGCTGCTTGAGCCTCCCGCAGGGATTTCAGCAGCTGGGCCCGGGCCCCACCCTCGTCTTCTGCCCTGGAGGTGACAAGAACCATGGAGTTGGTACAGGGGCAGGCAAGGGCGAGGCAATGATTTCTGGGGACAGAGAGGCTGGATGTGGGCTTTGGGGGTGGCCAGTCCCAGGTTCGAATCCTATCTCTGCCACTGGGTACTTGACTCCAGTACTAATTTATTTTTTTTGAGACAGGGTCTTGCTCTGTTACCCAGGCTGGAGTGCAGTGGTGCAGTCATGGCTTACTGCAGCCTCAAATTCCTGGGCTCAAGTGATCCTCCTACCACAGCATCCCATGTAGCTGAGACCACAGTTGTGGTCCACCACACCTGGCTAATTTTTTTTTTTCCCCAAAGAGACGGGGTCTCACAATGTTGCCCAGGGCTGGTCTCGAACTCCTGGCCTCGAGCCAGGAGGTGGTTCCATCCTCCCACCTCGGCCTTACAAAGTGTGAGATCGTAGGACTGAGCCACTTCGCCCAGCCTGACTCATTTCGAACCTCAGTTTTCTTAGCTATAAAGTGGGAATGACAGCAACAGTAATCGTTGGAGACACTTAGTAAGTTCCTGCCTCATGCCAGCGCTTTACTTGTATCACCTCATTTAATGTTCCTGCCAAATGAGGAAACTGAGGCCCAGCACGGAGAAAGCACTTGCCAAGGCTACCCAGTCCGTGAGTGGCTGGGTTGCCCCGGAGTTCCTCCTTGTAACTCTCACAGGGATGTGGCTTCCTGTCCCTTCATGCAGTGTCATTGCAAAGAGAAGCTGGATCCAGGGGCTGCATCAACTGGGACCTGGGGGTTAATGGCTCAGGGAGCCACACAGGCCTGGCTCAGTATCCTCTCCTGGCCCCCTGCTCTGGCAAGTGACTTAAGAAGGGCAGGGTCCTGGTTTGTGGGAGGACATGACAATGAACACTCTCCTTTACCAGGGTTGCTGGGGGGATGATGACAAAAATAAAGCACAAAAAGGCCACATGTTGTATGAAATATCTAGAATAGGCAAATTCTATTTAGACAGAAAGTGGATCAGAGGCTGCCAGTCTGGGGAGAAGGAGGGATGGGGAGTGACTGCTTGTTTTTTTTTTTTGAGAGAGGATCTCGTTCTGTCACCTAGACCAGAGTGCAGTGGCTCCCTGCAGCCTCGACTTCCCAGGTTCAAATGATCCTCCCACCTCAGTCCTCTAAGTGGCTGGGACTACAGGCACACGCCACCATGCTTGGCTAATTTTTTAAAGTTTTTGGTGGAAACAGGGTCTCATTATATTGCCCAGGCTGGTCTTGAATTCCTGGGCTCAGGGGACCCTCCTGCCTCCTCCTCTCAGAGTGATGGATTATGGCGTGAGTCACTGTGCCCGGCCGTGATTGCTTAATACATACAGGGTTTCCTTTTGGGGTGATAAAAATATTCTGGAGGCCGGCACAGTGGCTCATGCCTGTAATCCCAGCACTTTGGGAGGCTGAGACAGGTGGATCACCTGAGGTCAGGAGTTCAAGACCAGCCTGGCCAACATAGTGAAATCCAGTCCTTGCTAAAAATACAAAAATTAGCTGGGTGTGGTGGTGGGCACCTATAGTCTTAGCTACTTGGGAGGCTGAAGCAGGAGAACTGCTTGAACCCAGGAGGCAGAGGATGTAGTGAGCCAAGATCACGCCACTGCACTCCAGGCTGGGCGACAGGGCAAGACTCCATCTCAATAAAAGGGAAACTGTTCTAGAACTAGATAGAGGTGATGGTTACACAGCATTGTGAATGGGCAAAATCTACTGAATTGTACACTTAAAAAACGGTTACTTTTATGTGAATTTCACCTCAGTAAAAAAAAAAAAAAAAAAAAGTAGCAAGAGTAATAAAAGTAGTAACAGAAACATCTGGCATTTATTGAGGGCTCAGGGTATGCCAAGCGTCTGAGGAGTACTTTCTTCTTTAACCCTCACACTAACCCTAGGAGTAGCGTCTATAATTAACCCATTTTATAGATGAAAAAACTGAGGCTAGAGAGGTGATGTGACTTGGGTGAGGTCACATGACTAGAAAGGGGCGAAGCCAGGATTCCAACCCAGAAGTCAGACTCAAAGATGTGTGTTCACAGCCAGGTGCAGTGCCTCACACCTATAATCCCAGCACTTTGGGAGGCCGAGACAAGTGGATCACCTGGTGTCGGGAGTTCGAGACCAGCCTAGGCAACGTGGTGAAACCCCGTCACCACTAAAAATACAAAACTTGCTGGGCATGTTGGCGGGGGCCTGTAATCCCAGTTACTTGGGAGGCTGAGGCATGAGAATCACTTGAACCTGGGTGGCGGAGGTGGTAGTGACCAAGATAACACCACTGCACTCCAGTCTGGGCAGCAAAACAAGACTCCATCTTAAAAAAAATTTTATATATATATCTATGTTCTTAACCCCCCCCAACACACACACCATGTTCCACCAACTCTAAGATGCACAGTTTTTCACATTTTAACATCTCTGAAATTCAGTTGTACTTGTAATCAAGGAGGTCTTAGATTGCATGGAGCACAGCGCATAAAAAGCATCTGAAATACTAAGCACATCTGACATACAGTAGGAGCTCAATTATTGTGAATGAGTGTAAATAGAATTATTATGATTCCTAACATAGGCCACCTGTCAAATCTCAGCTGATTCTGGGCTGTTTGGTGTGGGGAGGCCAAGAAGGGGGGAAGAGGAAGAAATAGCTTTTTTTTTTTTTTTTTTTTGAGGCAGAGTCTCGCTCTATCGCCCTGACTAGAGTGCAGTGGCCAGATCTCAGCTCACTGCAAGCTCCGGCTCCCGGGTTCACGCCATTCTCCTGCCTCAGCCTCCCGAGTAGCTGGGGACTACAGGCGCCCGCCACCTCGCCTGGCTAGTTTTTGTATTTTTAGTAGAGACGGGGTTTCACCGTGTTAGCCAGGATGGTCTCGATCTCCTGACCTCGTGATCCGCCCGTCTCGGCCTCCCAAAGTGCTGGGATTACAGGCTTGAGCCACCGCGCCCGGCCGAAATAGCTTTTTTTTTTTTTAGACGTAGTTTTGCTCTGTTGCCAGGCTAGAGCGCAGTGGTGTGATCTCGGCTCACTGCAACCTCTGCCTCCCGGGTTCAAGTGATTCTCGTACTTAAGCTTCCTGAGTAGCTGGGATTACAGGTGCCTGCCACCACACCCAGCTAATTTTTGTATTTTTAGTAGAGATGGGGTTTCGCCATGTTAGCCAGGCTGGTCTCAAACTCCCCACCTCAAGTGATCCACCTGCCTTGGCCTTCCAAAGTGCTGGGATTACAGGTATGAACCACCGTACCTGGCCTAGAAATAGCATTTTCTTGTTCCGTTTGTGCACTGTTATGCAAGTTACCAGACACATAGAGTCTTGTTCCACTTTTCGCTTAACCTAGTGGGCCCGGAACTCTTGCTATCTTCATTTGACAGAAGGGGACACTGAGGTGTGGAGGGATGTGGCTTGTCTGTGGCTGGTGAGTGGCTCCACCAGGGTTTGCACCCAGGAGCTTCTGACTTGGGCACCCCATGCTTGCCCCACCAAGCCCGCCCCCCACCCTGCACCTGGCCAGGGCAGCCTGCAGCTCCTCCTCCTTGTGGCCCAGCTGGGCCCGCAGCTCCTCTGCCCGCTGTTGCTGCTCCACCATCTGCTCCTGCAGCTCCGAGCTCTCCCCGTCCAGCCTCCGCTTCAGCTTCTCCAGCTCCTGGCGACCCTTCTCCTCCTTCCGTAGGCGGTCTGGAGGCAGGGTTGGGGGCCACGCATGAGGACTCCAGGCCTGCACACTCAGCCGCTCCCACAGAGACCACAGGCCCCCAGCCACATATAAGGCTACGCTCAGCACCTCCCTTAACACCTTCTCCTCCTCCCACCTTCCCCATCTATCTCGGGGACTCTCCCCACAATGTTGTCCTAGACCCTCGGCCAGACACCTACGCACTGTCCTCTCCTCCTCATCCCCACTGACAGCCCATGCCTCCTCCCTCTGACTCTCTGCCCTGTGTCCACAGCCCTGCCTCCTCCTTGTGCCCCTTCCTTTCTGTTTCTGATTCTAAGTCAACAGGAAGGGACAGGGAGACAAAAACGTGTCTGAAAGAGACAGACAGTGGAGCAGTCAGATGGGAAGAAAGTAGGATAACCCAAGACACCACGGAGAGAAAGGGAGTTGGATTTAGAGATGCATGAAGAACTCAAGAGCTGGGAGGACACTCAATCCGCCCTGAGCCTTCCTTCCTATCCCATTTAGCAGACACAGCCACTGAGGCCCTGTAGCACATGGAGCTTGCCTGAAGTCCCCCATCAGAGCACACACAGACCCCTACAGCTCCCCACTGGCTGGGCGGGAGCTCACCCTCCATGTCTGCGATTGTGGCCTCATACTTGAGCCGTAGCTTATTGAGGCTCTTGACCTTCTCCTCCTCCTCAGCTGCCTGGGATGAGAACTCCGACAGGCGATCTTCTAGCAGCTTCCGCTCCTGAGGGGTGGGGTGGGGTGAGGTGCAGTCAGGAGCCGGGCCAGGAGCAGCCCCTACCTGATCTGAAGCTTCTGGTGTTGTTCTCATCTATGGTTCTGCTCCTATTCACCCTTCTCTGACCTTCCTCCCCCTACACCTCCCTCTTCTTCCCATTCCCTGGGGTCTATAGACCCATCCCACCCCCACCAGTGCACACCTGAGAAGCGCAGTGTGGTAACCGCCATGGTTTGAAGTTCACCATTCATTAATGCACCAACGCACCCGCTCCCCACTTTCCCAGCTGCCCTCAGGCCCCCAACCTTGCTCAGCTTGGAGTTCTGGTCTTCCAGGAGCAGCAGGTCCTCCTCAAATTTCTTCATTTTTGCCTCTGTCGTCACCTTCTCCAGCTGCAGCTTCTGCCGTGCCCCCTCCTCAGCCTCAAGGTGAGCCTCTAGCTCCTGGGGAGGGGAGGCAGGAGGAGTGAGCATACACGGGCCAACAGATGGAGCGTGATGGGAAGGATGCGGACGGGGATAGTCTGCGGATCCCCGGGGTGGCTCAGAGAGGTGCATACCCCGGGTGAGGCTGGGAAGGATAAAACCTTTATTGGCGGCCGGGTGCGGTGGCTCAAGCCTGTAATCCCAGCACTTTGGGAGGCCGAGACGGGCGGATCACGAAGTCAGGAGATCGAGACCATCCTGGCTAACATGGTGAAACCCCGTCTCTACTAAAAAAAATACAAAAAAAAACTAGCCGGGCGAGATGGCGGGCGCCTGTAGTCCCAGCTACTCGGGAGGCTGAGGCAGGAGAATGGCGTAAACCCGGGAGGCGGAGCTTGCAGTGAGCTGAGATCCGGCCACTGCACTCCAGCCTGGGCGACAGAGCGAGACTCCGTCTCAAAAAAAACAAAAAAACAAAAAAAAAAACCTTTATTGGCTTTCCCATTTCATTCATTAGCTCAACAAGCATTTATTGAGTGCCTAGTGTATGCCAGGCACAGTTCTAGACACTGAGGATGGGAAAAGTTCCTGGCCTTCTGCAGTGAGAGATGACCGCACCACTGCACTGAAGGCTGGGTAACAGAGCGAGATCTCGCCTCTGAAAAAAATATGAACACCTATCCTTGTGGAAATCACTTTCTTGTGTGGGGGTTAGGGATACAGATTATAAACAACAAATATAGTAAATAGGTCGGGTGCGGTGGCTCACGCCTGTAATCCCAGCACTTTGGGAGGCCAAGGCGGGCGGATCACGAGGTCAGGAGATCGAGACCATCCTGGCTAACACAGTGAAACCCTGTCTCTACTCCATCTCAAAAAAAAAAAAAATTTAAACAGAATAAAATAAAATAAATTCAAAAAATAAAGTTGAGTCTTGATTTCCAATGTGCCTGATGACTGTCATATTGGCAGTACCCATTTCTATAATTTATTTACTATGTTTATTTTATTTTTTAAATTATGTATTATTTATTACTATTTTTTGAGATGGAGTCTCGCTCTGTCACCCAGGCTGGAGCGCAGTGGTGCGATCTTGGCTCACTGCAAGCTCCACCTCCCGGGGTTCAAGCGACTCTCTTGCCTCAAGTTCCCGAGTAGCTGGGATTACAGGCATCTGCTACCACACCTGGCTAATTTTTTGTATTTTTAGTAGAGATGAGGTTTCACCACGTTGGCCAGACTGGTCTTGAACTCCTGACTTCAGGTGATCCACCCACCTCAGCCGCCCAAAGTGCTGGAATTACAGGAATGAGCCACCGCGCCCAGCCTATTTTATTGTTTGAGACAAGGTCTCACTCTGTCACCCAGGCTGGAGTGCAGTGGTGCCATCACAGCTCACTGCAACCTTGACCTCCTGGGCTCAGGTGCTCCTCCCACCTCAGGCCTCCTGGGTAGCCGTGATGACACTACAGGCGTGTGACACCATGCCTGGCTAATTTTTGTGTTTTTGTTTTTGTAGAGAAAGGGTTTCACCACATTGCCTAGGCTGGTCTTGAATCCCCGGGCTTAAGATATCCTCCCAAAGTGCTGGGATTACAGATTGAGGCACTGCACCCAGCCAAGACTCAATTTTATGTGTGGCCTTGACATCTGGTAAAAGTAGGAGGGGCCTCAAATGGCCTAAACAAAAGTCCTCCTACTCCCTCTGCTCCCCCAGATAAGGTCCCCCAGCCTTACCTGGAGACCCTCCTTATCCTGGGGACCAGGCACAGTGCCTGCTTATCCCTGAGAAGCACATTCCAGCTCCCTGCCAGCCCATGGAATTACTGAAACAAACCAATCGCATTTTCCCACAGTACCCAGGAGTCACCTCCACCTGTTGTTGCAATGAAGCCTGTTTCCCACAGCCCCTGCTTGTTCACTCTGCTCTTGAGGGCAACACCCATGTGGGTGTCAATGGTGTGGTGTTGGCCCGTCAGGCTGTGAATATTCAATATTCAAGAAACTGCTGTCAATCAATCTCACCTGTCTGGTGTCCGGTGCTGTGTGCTCAGCCATCCCCATAAACCTAGGGAAGGATCCCACCCTCGGTCCCACCCTCGGTCAAGAGAAGTTGATTAAAACACTACTGGGCCGGGTACGGTGGCTCACGCCTGTAATCCTAGCACTTTGGAAGGCTGAGGCGGGCAGATCACCTGAGGTCAGGAGTTCGAGACCAGCCTAGCCAACATACTGAAACACTGTCTCTACTAAAAACAAAAAAATTAACTGGGTGTGGTGGCACATGCCTGTAATCCCAGATACTGCTGTAGAGGTTGAGACAGGAGAATTGCTTGAGCCTGGGAGACGGAGGTTGCAGTGAGCTGAGATGGCGCCACTGCACTCCAGCCTGGGTGACAGAGCGAGACTGTCTCGAAAAAACAAAAAACAAAAAAACACTACTGAGCCCTTGAAATGTGGCTGATGTGGACTGATGAACTGAATTTTCTGTCTTATTTAATTTTACTTATTTTAAATTTAAAACGAGACACCCAATCACTGAAAAGCTTTTTAAGCATGTTTGGAACAACTTGGTCATGTGAATCTAGTTTTTATAAACTGCAGAAATTATGAAACTGAAATACAGGTCAAGTGTTTCCAATGAGAATTTAGTATCTGAATTGAGATGTGCTGTAGTGTAAAATACACACTAGATTTTGAAGAGGAACCATGAGGGCAGCCTGCCCGTGAATGAAGCCAGGAGATAGAGAGAGGGGGAGTACTGAGGACATTGCCTGAATGCCTGGATCCAGCCATGCCCGAAGCTGAGGACAGCATTTGGGCGCCTGGATCCAGCCATGCCTGAAGCTGAATATATCACTTGGACGTCTGGATCCACCCATACATGAAGCTCACACATTCTAGGGTCTCCCGTAATCTGAATAAAAAAATGTATACTTTTTGCAAATTCACTTAGAACTGAGTTTTCTACAAATTCGTGGCCCAAAGACACATGGTTTGCAGAAGCAAAGGTGGATGGTGTAGACAGAGGGGTCTGGAGGGTGGCCTGGTGGGCATGCAGGGGGCCAGACCTGTATGTGCTGCTGAAGCCTCTTCTTCTCGGTTTGCAGCTGACGACTGCACTCCTCCTCCTCGCCCACGCGAGCCTCCAGCTCTGACACCACCAGCTCCAGCTCCTGCTTGCGGGCTGCCAGCCTCCCCCGCGTCTCCTCGGCCTCTGCACACAGTTCTGCCTCTGCTCGCAATTGCTCTGCCAGGCGGGTGCGCTCCTCTTCCAGCTGGGGAGTGTGTGGGAAGTTAGTGGTCAGAGAGTAGTGCTCCCAGGGCAACCTGCACCAGGTGCCTGCTGCTGCCTTGTAACTTGCTTTGGCCTTTAAGGCCTTCAGGGCAGTACTGAGGGGTGAGAGGACACAGTGTCCCCACCTCCTCCCCCTCAGGTCCCCGTCTCAGGATGAGCCCATATCCCCCTAATCACTAAGTCAGAATCCTGGGGATGTCCTTCTCCCTCACCTCTCACAGTCATCAGCCTGCACCCCTGCTCTCTCTGGCCCCTCCTCTCTGTCCCTACAGCCCCAACAGGCTCAGGTTTGCCTTCTCTTACCTGTCTCTCTCCAGACTCCTCCCCAGCCTCCCCCCCCAGCCTCCCAGCCTCCAGCCTTTCCCCTTCCAGTCCATCCTTCAAATAACCCCCTAAGGGTCTTTCTACCATCTCACATTTCATTTAATACTTCCATACTTAGAAATGTAACCACAGAAAATAATGCAGAAAAGGCAAACAGAAAAATGCTCAAGAAGGGGTTTGTTCTAGTATTATTATTATTATTATTATTATTGAGACAGAGTCTCACTCTGTCACCCAGGCTGGATTGCAGCAACACCATCTCGGCTTACTGCAACAGCCACCTCCTAAGTAGCTGGGATTACAGGCGTGCGCCACCACACCCGGCTAATTTTTGCATTTTTAGTAGAGACGGGGTTTCACCATGTTGACCAGAGTGGTCTTGAACTCCTGATCTCAGGTGATCTGCCCACGTCAGCCTCCCAAATGTTCTAGCATTATTTTAAGATAGCCAAATACTGGAAACAGTTATAAGTCCACCGCCTGCATACCATAGCCCGGACACAGCTGAGGTCCCTGCGCCCAGATCCTACAGCCCAGCTCCATTCTGGCTCTGCAGGACTCTCCCACCCCACCCCTACCCGGCCCATACCCTGGCTACACCCCCAGGGCCCTGCTCCCTGCACGTCACGATTCAACCAAACTAAACAGCCCCAATCCCCGCCAGGCCTCAGTACACCTTAGCTTTGCTCCCATCCTCCTGACAGCCCTGCCTGGGCACAGGCTGGCTCAGAAGCCCCGCCCCTCACACCTGGCTCCACCCACGTGACACAGCCCCGCCCCCCAAGACACGCCCCCACGCCCTGCCCCCGCCCCCTCACCTGTGCCACTCGGCCCTGGAGCTCCCCAACTTCGCGGGCGCTCTGCTGCTGTAGCTCCTGAACTTTCTGCAACTCCTGGGCCCGTGCCTGCAGCACCTCATCCTGCCGCGTCACCTGCAGCAGTGGCTTCACCTAGGTGGAGGTGAAAGGGGATGGAATGGCTGACTTCCAAGGTGCGAGGCCACCTGACCCAGGAGCCAAGGCCTCACACTCTTGGTCGGGTCTGAGTTTCTGGGTTCAAATCCCATCTCCTCCACCTATTAGCTGTGTGTCTCCGCCTTGGCAACAGTCCTTGGTCACAGGCCTAGAACACTGACAGGTACAGGCAAGCACCACTAAATACACTATTGATCTATCTAATCTATCTGGCTGGCTAAAGGATCCCTCCACATCCAAGAGGCACGGTGGACTGTGGCCGCTGCTATTCTGTGGAACAGTCTTTCTTTCCTCCCTTCTTTCCTTCCTTCCTTTTTTTTGTTTGTTTGTTTTTTGTTTTTGATGGAGTCTCACTCTCTTGCCAGGCTGAAGTGCAGTGGTGCGATCTCAGCTCACTGCAACCTCCGCCTCCCAGGTTCAAGCAATTCTTCTGCCTCAGCCTTCTGAATAGCTGGGATTACAGGCGTGTGCCACCACGTCTGGCTAATTTTTGTGTTTTCAGTAGAGAGGGTTTCGACATGTTGGCCAGGCTGGTCTCGAACTCCTGGCCTCAGGTAATCCACCCGCCTCAGCCTCCCGAAGTGTTGGGATATAGGCATGAGCCACCGTGCCTGGCCAAGGGCCAGTGTTTCTTAAGCCTGTTAGTCCAAGATCCTTCGTGAGAGATGAGCTTTACATGGCATGCTTCAGGCTGCCGTGACAGAGGTACACACAGTACTGAAACAAGCATTTCACAGAAGCTCGCTCCCCTTGCTAAGTGAGATCCGCCCTGATAAATTCTGTTCTATCATATTCTACTCCGTTCTACACAAGTCTACTTGATTCTTGTCCTCTCCACCCAATTCTGTATCCATTCTATTCTCTTCTTTTCTGCCCCAACTCCTAGCCTCTTTCACAGGCATCATTCACATTTCTGAATTGATGCCAATCAAATCCTACTTGACCCCAACCCCCAACAGCTAAGGTAGGCAAACTTTTTCTTCAAGGGCCAGCCAGGAAATATTTGAGACTTTACAGGCCACCCTAAATAAATAAAATATTTATTTATTATTATTTATTTTTTTTTGAGATAGAGCCTTGCTCTGTCACCCAGGCTGGAGTGCGGTGGTACAATGTTGGCTCAGTGCAACCTTCACCTTCCAGGTTCCAGTGATTCACCTGCCCCAGCCTCCCGAGTAGCTGGGATTATAGGCGCCCACCACCACATCCAGCTAATTTTTGTATTTTTAGTAGTGACGGAGTTTCAGCATATTGGCCAGGCTGGGCTCGAACCCCTGACCTCAAGTGATCCACCCACCTCAGCCTCCCAAACTGCTGGGATTACAGGCATACACCTCCATGCCCTGCCAGTTTTTTGTTTTGTTTTGTTTTGTTTTGTTTTGAGGTGGAGTCTCGCTCTGTCGCCCAGGCTGGAGTGCAGTGGCGCGATCTCTGCTCACTGCAAGCTCCGCCTCCCGGGTTCACGCCATTCTCCTGCCTCAGCCTCCCCAGTAGCTGGTACTACAGGCGCCCGGCACCACGCCCAGCTAATTTTTTTTTTTTTTGTATTTTTAGTAGAGACGGGGTTTCACCGTGTTAGCCAGGATGGTCTCGATCTGACCTCGTGATCCGCCCATCTCGGCCTCCCAAAGTGCTCGGATTACAGGCGTGAGCCACCGCGCCCGGCCCCAGTTTTTAATTTTTATTTCTTTTTCTGAGACAGGGTCTCACTCTTGTCACCCAAGCTGGAGTGCAGTGATATGATCATGGCTTACTGTAGCCTCATACTCCTGGGCTTAAGCAATCCTTCCTCCCAAGTAGCTAGGACTACAGATGTGCACCAGTACACCCAGTTATTCATTTATTTATTTTTTGTAGAGATGAGGATCTCACTTTGTTGCCCAGGCTGGTCTCGAACTCTTGGGCTCAAGTGATGCTCCTACCTTGGCCTCCCGAAGTGCTGGGATTACAGGTGTGAGCCACTACCCTCAGCTTCTGGCTGTTTACCTACTCCACTCAGCTGTTGTAGCTCAGATGCAGCTGCAGACACTACGTTAACGAAAGGGCTTTTGCAAAAGCAGCCATCAGGCCCAAACCTCCCTCCATTCTCCTCTCTCCTCTCCAGTTTCCCCCTGAGGAAACACCCAGTCCCCGAGCTCCACAGCGCATGGCGACCTGGCTTTGCCCCCTCCGCTTTGGGTACGGATGTGATGCCAGCCTGGCTCATCTGATCCCTACTAACTGGCTCTGGGATGGTCACATGACTCCAGCTGGGCCAATGAGCATGAAACCTGGGAATCTGGCTGGAGCTCTGTGATAAGACAGACCAGGCTGGCCAAGGTGGTTGGGGGTAAGTCTCCATCTGCTGGTGGCCCCTAGTGTGGAAAGCCTCTGTTGGTGATCATCACGGAGGAAAGCCAAGTGGGAGACGTAGAACACTGGATACTGACGTCACTGTTTGGACCCTCGTGCAATAAAGGGCTAACTCAGCAGGCCTGGGTTGTCCAAACCCTGCACATTCCTAAGAAAGTTCTGGCCCGTGATGGGCTCCTGGGAGGTAACCTCTAAGTCCTTGGAATGTCCCGTCTGATAAGAGTGCCTTGGTTTACCTGGAGGCTTGGGCCACCCTGGAAAGTCTATGCTAACAGTGGGATCTGTGGTGGGGACCTTGGGCCACATGGCATCAGTTTGACTCTGGAGGGGCTGGAGACTGAGTAACTGAGGTCACCACGTGACCTTGTCCATGCCTGTGTGAGCAGCCCCAGGAAAAATGCTGAACATCAAGGCTCAGGTGAGCTTCCCTGGTTGGCAATACCCCATGCATGTTATCAAACTTCATTGCTGGGAAAAGCTAAGTGTTGCCCACACAACTCCACTGGGAGAGAACAGCTGTAGGCTCATGCTTGGTCTCTCCGAGCCACTTATACACTGTTTTTTTTTTGTTGTTGTTGTTGTTGTTTTTATTATTTAACCTTTGCTCTTTTCTTTTTTTTTTCTTTCCTTTTCTTTTCTTTTTTTTTCTTTTTTTCTTTTTTTTTTTTTTTTTTGAGACAGAGTCTTGCTCTGTTGCCCAGGCTGCAAGTAGTGTCACGATCTTGGTTCACTGCAACCTCCGCCTCCTAGGTTTGACTGATTCTCCTACCTCAGCCTCCCAAGTACCTGGGACTACAGGCACGCGCCACCATGCCCGGCTAATTTTTGTATCTTTAGTAGAGACGGGATTTCACCATATTGGCCAGGCTGGTCTCGAACTCCTGACCTCAAGTGATCCACCCGCCTTGGCCTCTCAAACTGCTGGGATTACAGGTGTGAGCCACCGCACCCCGCACCTTTGCTGTTTTCAATCTATTCTTTGTATTGTGATAAACTGTAGCTATGAGTACAACAGCTTTTCTAAGTTCTGTGAGTCCTTCCAGAAAATCCTTGAACCCTTAAATCCTTGCGGACCCCTGGATCCAGGTGCAGCCCACATTGTCTTGAACCTTTGATCCATGTTGTTTTGAGTCAGATTTTTCTTGTCGCTTGCTAACTAAAGAAT